>NW_019525073.1:814333-924140 GCF_002814215.2 Seriola lalandi dorsalis
GGGTGAAGGAACAAACACATTTGGTTAAACTATGAAATTTGAACTCTGTATCTATCACTTGCCAGTATGGCCCATGTATCTGTGCCTGTGGTTGCTCCAGCAGACGCAGTAAAAGAGGATGTTAATGAACTGCTGTCACACGTAGGCTGGTGCCTTTGAGGCAGCAGTCAGGATTCTCTCCACGTACTCAGTCTGTTTGCAGTGTGGAGGCTGTGATGTGCTGCCTGACTGCAGAGAGTTGCTTGCGGCCAGACAGGAGGGGACCAACTCAGTACAGGGGGTCCCTGCCGCGGTCCCACTCTCACCAGCAGAGGAATGGCTCAGCTCTGCACACAAGTGTGTGTATTATGTATATATGCATGTTTCTGCCCCATATAAGTGTGCCTCTTTGTCTAAGATGCATGTTTACTCATGTTTACTCATGTTCAGGTGCATGTTCAGCCGGAAGCATGTGTGAATACATGTAACATGAACATATGGATTCTGGAAGCACTGTCGTGCCCTGTAGATTGTAACTCAGATTAGTGACAAAACAGCGAATGATAGCAAGGGAGAACCAATGTATGTGCGCGAACGATTGTCTGGGTGTGTGTATGAGAGAGACAGAGCCAGTCTGCCCGCTGATCTCCCCTGCAATCTGCCACTTCTGCACCCTGGGTAGTGTCAGAATGGTTTCGGCACCCGCTGTGCCACCTGTCACCCTCAGCCCCGAGGCTCACTGCCGGTCCAGCCACCTGACACTGAGGCCCAGCCTAAATTAGATTGCTATCACACAACCAGGATTGGCTCTTTCCCCTACAGGAGGTTTCCTTCTTTGAGCTGACATAGTTACCTTTTTACCTCTTCACAAAAACTCTGTGGCCATCTCCAAACATGATTTCACTGCAGGTCTTGCTCTGCATTATTTAAGTTTTAAATAAGAATCTTTGCCTGGACATATGTAGGGGTGGGAAATCCCCTTGTCAGCGCAGTTGCTAATGACATTATCACAGGAACTCAGCAAATAGGGTACCCCTTGAAGGGGAATTTGGGGACTCTCTTGTAAGCATGACATCTGGCTCCACCAAACATCTGAGTAAGCAGATTGGCCCTGCAGGCCTGGTGTGACAGCCGACGAGGAAGCTGGGAGATGTGGGAGAACTGATCTGCACAGCTCCGCTGCTCAAGCTGTCACTTTAGCTTGGCTTGGCACAGTTAGATTCTCCCTGGCTCTGAAGCATTAGGCCCACTCTTCTGACTGCCGCTGCCCTGCCGGCACCGAGCCAACTCTTTCATGGGGGAGGTTGATCATCACGCTCATGCTTTCTTTCTTCCTCTCTTCTCCTACTTACTCTCTCTCAACAGGCCTCTGGCTTCTCTTTCTTTCTCTTTTTGTCCTCTCCTGTCTCTCTCTCATCCTATCCCCACCAGAAGTCACAAATTGGGATCTGTTATCATCTGCCATTATTTACTATTCCCAGTTCCTGTGCAGTACTCTAAGCTACTCGTGTGCTCACTCCTTCCCATTTTTGTTCTCCTCTAAGTAGGCGTTCAGTCATGCAGAAGTCGCTCTTCCCACCAGGATCCATTTCAACATGTTAAGACAACCACTTACCACTTGAACATCCTCAGTATGATGAGGTAACCTGCTCAACTGAGAAAAACTGCAGCTGCAGCTGTTTGTGTTTGGACTGACTAACATTACAAGTGATCATTTTTGTTTTGCCAATAATTTACTTTGAAGCCATAAATATATATAGAAAATACCAATTGGGGACTATTAGGAAATAATCTTCACTATAAACTGTATAGATTTTTAAAATTACTTATCACAGTTTACTCTTGTGTATGAAAGTGTAATAAAAAACTAAAAGTGTATTAAATTAAATTGGGGAACTGTAGAGCCAGGAGATAAATTATAGCTCTGCAGTGTATATTAATATGGTACTTTTCCAAAAGCTGAACATTTGGCTTTTCAGCACAGATACGGTAAGGATAAAATTATATGGATCTTATTTGAGCAATTCAGAAACGTTATGCACTCAGGTCCATACGTTAGGTAAAGGCTGAAGTAAAAAGTGTCTCAATTAAATCCGGCAAAAGGAACCTTTTGTGAGCAGTATTCATTATTCCATCCATGAATTATTTGACTCAGGTAATTACCCGCTCACGACAGTATAAACTGTTCCCGTCTCCAATTTGCGAAAGGTCAGGGTGTCCTGTTGGCCCAGCGATCTAAGTGCATATATGTTACCACAATGTCGTGGATTTTAGTCATCCCTCTCCTGCGTCCTCATGTACTCTGAGATGATTGAAGACGTACAATTATTATTCTTGTTTGTATGTACACTAAATGTTGACTGTTATCTTTTAGTGGTTCTGCCTAGGTTTGTGTGGTTATTTCATCACTAAAACCTTTTCTTCAAACAACCACGCTGTACTTCCATCTTTTGGAACCTTTTAAGTCAGTTACCAGCACAAGAAAACCTTTTGGTGTTGCAATTGCTGTTTTTTTTTTTCTTGTCTTTGCTGTTGCTGTTTTGGTCATTTATTTTTCCATACCCAAAGATACACAACAGATTTTACGTCTTACTTCTGTATGTGAGAGACTACTCACTTGTCTGGCCTGCCGGGCACCTGCAGGCGTAAGCGACATTTGTTAGCACTCTGGATCTGTTCTTCTTTGATGCGAATGAGCCTCTGCAGAGCCAGACACCAGTCCTGGGCCACTGTGGTGTTCAGGTTCTTTGATGGAAAAATACACACAGTTAAAACCTGTTTCTCAGCTGTGGCTTATAGTGGGTCACCTAGCAGAGATACAAGCACATTACATGCATGCTGAGCACAGGGGTCTTCTGTAGATGCACTTGCATATTAATATTCTTACACACACACACTGAGAAACAAGCACACATCCACTCACATAAAACTGCAGTATATCATATGAAGCTACATGGTTGTGGCATTTTTATCCCCTCAAATGTAACACTAAGTTCACTTCAAAACTGGAATCCATTTTACAGTAAAACGTAGTCCCTCAAGTGAAATAGAATCAAATCAATTTTCAGAAGTCAATGAGCTGTGCAGAAGTATTTCGTCTATTTGTTCGGTGGACAATAATATAGCAGGGTGGAAAGTGAAAATCAGTCATTTAGTGCCAGGCCAATATCACTCCTCCTGAGGACATTGTGCTCATTAAGTGCATGGAGGCAAAGGTGCCACCATTAACCTGAGAGGCTGGTGATTGCTGCAGTATACCGTCGTGGCTGTGTTACGTAGTGTATGGTACTGTTAATGTGTTAGTGGCAGACTGCTGGGAAGTGTCCTGATTTGAATGCTACAGGAGGGGTGCTAGTTTCTTTTACAACCCATTAAATAACAGTTTTATCTAGTGCATCAGAGGGAACATCTCATTCCCACCATTGTGGCACTGTTGATGAAGAGATATATGGGAGATTCCATGCTTTTAGAAATTGATGATTCACATTTTAAACAGCTAGAATCCTTTAGCAATTTCTTTACTATTCTTTTGTCCTTACTAATAGCAGAAAGAGATTTCACAATGGTTATCTTCATACCATAAAAACTTGATCTCTAAGTTGGCACTGAATATAGCAATTTAAATGAACTATGTACACTGCAGTGTTGTCTTTGCTGCCTCTATGATTCTTCATTGTGTTCAGTGTAAGAGCTATTGTAAGGTAGGCTGCAGTTAACAGAACTCATTCCATATTTCATATATTTTCAGTAAATATCGGGAGATAACTGGCTTATAAATAATTTGTGTGGCTGAAAGCAGTTTTTGGAGGAGAGAATAGAATATTTGAAGGTCAGTCTGTGAGCACATTTTTAAGACGCCTATCTGAAATAAGGCTTTTGAAGAAAACCCTGAAAGAACAAAGCTGGTCTGTGTAGGGGTGTGATAAATGTAACAGACTGTGACTTTTGTGCCTTGGCCTGCAGAGCCAGTTGGACTGAGGAACCCTATGCCTTTCAGCTCACTTTGTTTCATTATATCTTGTATGATACACATTTTCTCTGTGAAAAAGTGCAGCCACAGTTAAAGTGTAACATAAAGTGACACGTACCTGGTACGTCCCCTGGAGCGTGCCCACAAGGAGAGTAACCTCCTCCACAACAGAAAGGTCATGTTGCAGTTCCTGCAGCTCTTGGTAGAGCCTTGGAGGCCCCAGGATCGCTTTACCTAAGAGATGGGCAACGCAAAGAGTTTGTGATATCACCAACATAATTACAAAAGAAAAAGTACACTTATATTTTGTCAACACAGTATGAACAGATAAAATACAAAGACAACAAGGCTACATACAGTCAGCTTTATGGCCATTAATTATTTTTCTTAATACATAGGAGTGCACATGCATTCTATCATTCTGCAATAGTAATTATGGCAGCAACTTGGGATTAATTCATTGTTGATTAATCTGTTGATTTTTATTTGATTGCTCAACTAATAAATCAGTCTGTAAAATGTCAAAAGATTCTTTAAAAAAATGGCAATCAAAGTTTCACAAATCTCAAGGTGATGTCTTATAACTGCTTGTTTTATTTGACCAACAGTCCAAAACCCAGTGGTATTTAATACAGTGATAAAAATCAGATCATTCTTTTTTTAAAAGCTGGAACCATTGATTGTCTTGACATTTTCCTTGATAAATTACTTGATAAATACATTGTTGTCAATTGATTTTCTGTCAATCAACTTATCATTTGCAAGATATAATCTCAGTGTTATATACAATGAAAATACATGGTGTATGGACACACTGTGAACATCCAAAATACATTGAAGTTCAAGGTCAGTGTTGTAAATGCTAATAGAAAACAATGACATTGCATCTGAGAACTCCTGGAAGTGCAGACTGAAACTCCAGTGGCACTAATAAAAGAAGTTTGATGTGTAGATGGATCGATCTTCATTATTTGCTGAACAACACAAGAGTGAATTTATGAGTAAAAAAATTAGGTGGAGAGACTGTTATTTGGAGCTATGATGCCCTTTTGCTGGCCAAAAGGAATGCAGGTGTCTCATTAGACGCAAAATTCAGCATCGATTTGAGGCCCACTACCTTCATATCTCTCTCCTACTGCTGCAAATCGATAGCAGTGTCTCCTCCTGTCTGCCATCCTCCGTCCTAGCTCCCCCGGCCCACATCTACTCGGCAGCAGGCTCCATGAGAACTGCCTAATTAAATTCTGCAGGTAGATTTTGCTCCAGAGCTGTCCGGCACTGTCACTGCTGCCACATAATAAAAGTAGCACAGGAGCTGAGTCGCTAGGAGGGCTTAGTGAGGCATTTTCCTCCGAGGGGACCTGCTACCTTTTGTCTATCCACGTGCATATATGGAGTGAGAGTAAAGCCATAAGGGGAGAGGGAGAGAGAAAGAGAGGGGTGGGCTGAGATTGTTCATTTAAAAAGCTCTATTGTAGCTTTTGGGGTTTAATGGGATCTTTGACCAGGCAGCCAGTGACATCTGTCATCTGTGCAAGGAAATCAATAGGTGAGACATTTGAATATAAAGGGGTGATGCTGCGAGCTGCAAGAACAATGTCTGCATGTCCTCTCCAGAGAGATTGCCTGGACCCCTGTTCAGGTTCGTTGAGTCCTCTGGGGCCTGCTGTTGGCTACAGCCCGAGAGGTGAATGTGCTGAGTTGTAATCCAGCGTAATCCCGTTGGTGAGGCAGGATATGGTTTTCACACTCAGACATGGCTATCCACACCGGCCGCCAGGCACGTAGCTCACTGGTGTGGAAGGCCAGAGCCCAGAGGGGTCCATCCCTGCTTTCTCTGGAATAAGTCAGCAATCTAGCACTCAGCTGCTGTGCCAGTGATGCTGGCCAGTGGATTTAAAGACAATGCAGCTTCCACACCTGCATCAAAACCCTTGACTGATCCACAGCCAAAGCCCACTGGTACACATATGACAAAAAACTGCACTCCTGACAGCAGGTCAAAATAGAAACGGCAATAAGGGAGGTATAATGGGGACATAAGAAAGGTAAGGCAGTATGAGAGTAAACAACTGGCACAGGAAAAGAGCACATACATTGGTGGGCCCTCAAGTGCAGTAGGAACAGACAGGGAGAGCAACAGCCTGACAGATGCAGGCAGAGACAATGGGGAAGAGTAAGAAAGACAGGCCTGGATTTCCCCAAAGGCTAGCTTTCTTCAAAAAAGAAGGGCAACACGGCCCGCAGAAGATGAAAAATGACTCCATTTTAAGTCATACTGAGGGAGCACAGGATTCAGACTACACACCCCACTGAATGACATCGCAGGGGATGAAACTATAAATAGATAGGACAGCCTGTCTGAATGAAAATTTGGGGAACGACAGATGTTCACATAGAGATGATTAAGGTGACCGTGCTGTGTCGAGAAGGTAAAATAAATAAATAAATAAATAAATAAATAAAACGAGAGAAAGTCAGAGACAGAATCCAACACCCTCTAGGGGGCATAACATTTGCAAAGAGACAGGTACATTGAGAGCTAACCTTAAATGATCCCAAAACCTTGCAGGAAAGTTGTGAGTATACGAGTATACACTACCTGACGAACAGTGAAAACTTAATCCAGTGAGAATCTTAACCAGCTCTGGAAGCAGTAGCTGCTTGCTGAGCATGACACGGGTAGCTCTGAAGAAGACACCATTAATATTTAAGTCATGGAGCTGCAACTTTAAAAAGCCTGTACCATTACATCCTGATAAGGTTTTGTATCTCCCTTTTCCCATGGCACATTTATCAGGGATCTCGTCAAGCTCTGTATACACCACAGTTTTGTGAGGGGTGGTGGGAGAACTAGTGTTTCAACCACTGATTCCTATCTACTACTACTGGCTCTCTAATTGGGCCTGGAAAGGGAGGGAATAATCTCTGCAGATTGATGACTCCACTCTAGATGTGTTTGTGGTCTATCAGAGAGTGAAATGAGACTGTGGGGATGATGCTGCAGGGGGCTCTCTACCCCCATATCTCTCTCCAAGATAAAAACAACACAGGCAGATGGGAACAAGTGACCGTCATCACTATCCTCCTCACAAACACATCCTCAATCAGAGTGACAAGCGGCATGAATGCATCTCCAGCCCTCTGCAGGACACTTGAATACAGAAACAGATTAGCCTTGCTGAGTCAGAGAAAGGCGCTGAGACTAGTCTAGCTAGTCCAAGTGATGAGATTAACTGCATGACACACATGGGAAAGGTTCACTTTTTTTTTTTTTTTTTTACCTGAAGAGCAGACACTGCTTGGTCGCTTAGCACCACTCTGCTGGAAGAAGGTGTCTTTGCTTTGAGAGCTCTCTTGCCCCACTTCTACAACTTGCACCTGCTGTAGGGGGGCGCTCCACTTCATGGTGTACTTGGGGCCAATAGGGACCAGGCTGCTGATATCCGGAGGCCCCCTGGTGGAGATCAGAAGAAAAGAAAATTAGAGGTGGGAGTTTAGAAGGAAAACAACCTGAGAGAAATTCCCTCCCTATCCGCAACCCGCGCAGAGCACTACACCCAGCACTCCATAGGAGGAGACGTTCTTTGAAATGTCAAGAAGAAGACTTAAGAGTTGGAATTAGAATCTGTATGATCACCCATGTACCCTACCAAAACTGTACCCCTGGCTGTGAAGATGAGTTCATTGCTATTCATGTATTCCTGTAATCACACAGATAATCAACATTGTGATCGGTTTGTCAAGATCCTGGAGGGCAGACGAAGTCAACTTCGGGACACTCGAGCTGAATGAGACGTAGAGCGATAATTACTTTGAAGGCTGAACAAGAGAGCTTTAAGCGACATCTTTGACAGGAGCTTTGCAAAATAGACGAAAACCCTTTCCTGTTTACTTCTCTCAAGAGAGAGAGGGAACGAGAGAGAGAGATGTGATCAATGGTGCTGTCACAGAAAATAAATTGGAAAGAACCCAAAAAATGTTTTATGTCAGTAATCTAGGACTCCTGTAGCTGTAGTTAGGCATTCTACCATTTGTTTAAAGCTGATAAAGCTCCTGCAACTCCAGATAGTGCCCAAAACCCCTAGCAGCTATTTCTCTTTGCTATGCAGTTTGCCAAAATATCCCTGCAAAACCTAGGGCATCATATTAGAGCCCTGTGCCACCTAATAGCTATTTCTCCTAACGGTGCAGTTTAGCAGTCTCTCCTATAAAAACTTACACACAATTTCATGCTAGCACTACGCATTAGCAAAGTATTCTTAAATGAAAAGGCATATAGCTTGCTTGCTCTACAAGAGGGACTTACTTGACATTTATGTTGGCACAGATGAGTACATCATCAAAGAGGAAGACCTTTCTCTCCTTTGACTTCAGGACTTGTCCCCGCTCGCCATACACAGTCTCAATAAGCGTCTCACAGAGGACCAATGACCCCTGCTCCGAGTTCAGTTGCTAAAAGGGACACAGCAATCAGATCAGAGGCGCAGGAGACAGCATCACAAAGGGCCAGTACTCCAGAGTTCAGTGCCTGGAGGACACAGAAATTAGGCTTGGAGGAACAGATGTCTCATCAAGGATTACCAACAAATTTGTGCTGCTGAAGGCCATTTAATGTGTGTATACGTATACACAGAGAAAGCACAAGCGCACGTCTCTAAACCGTTCATTCTGTGAAACTGCACATGCTCTTTCACTATCTTCGCCTTGCAGATGTTTAAAGTGATGAGAGAGCAACCGAAAGGCAGCCTTCAATTAAATGGAGCTGCTAGAGACCTTTATTATTATCTTTGAACAAACGCCTCAGATCATCCTTTGTCTTTTTGTCTGTACCGTGCCATCCGCCATACTACTGCCACAAACCCCAAACCGGCTAAGCTGGGACTCACAATAATTTCCACCACAACAGGGCAACTACACAGGGATGGAAATGCATTAACAGTTTGCTGCGTGCACACCTTTATACACAACACACACACACACACACACACACACAGTTAAAGCATCTAATAACAGATGCAATTTGTGCTACAGTATTTTGGCAAATGCTGTGCTTTCCAGTCTTCCATATGTTTGGCAAAAGGAAATAGCAACAGAAAGCTTTTTTTATCACTTTGGTCCAGCTCCTTCTTATGACTGACACAAGACTTTTACTTATATGCACACTGCGCCAATCTAATCCAGAGCCATTACAAATTAAGAGAAGCTACTACACTGCAAGCAGCAGGTTAAATCCAAGTAAGGAGTTCACATCCTGATACTTTGATGTTAGTGTTTGTTCAAAAGACAAAAATGTGAGCGAATAATGAATCTCTCTGCTGTGTCCATTCTACAACCTGCAGTGCAGTAATGCCTCCGTCCTATCTGCAGGCAATCTGTAGCTGCTTTTGGCCTGGCTCAGATAGCACACAAAATTAATCATTAGACTGACTGGGACTGCCATTTGATGGCTACAGAACCATACAGCTCCCTCAAGAGGTGGGCTGCTATAAGAATACATCCTTTAAGTCTTCAAGCATCAATTGGCACAGAGGACATTGCACCAAACACATGTGCGTGTGTGAGTGGGAGTGTAAGCACGTGCGTGTGTGAGTGTGTGCGAAACCCATTCCTACTCCCATTGTTATCTGTCCTATGCTGGCGACTTAGATACTTTGAGACAAAGAATGAATATTTCATTGGATGGTTATGGGGGCAATAGAGTAGACTGTTTCCTATTGGAATTCTGCAGTGTCACCGCAGCAAATGGAATTCTGTGTGGAGTAGGGGAGATTGGCCGAATCAGCTCATCTCAGAGTCCTAGAAAGCAAGGGCTGATAGAGAAAAATAAAAAGGGGGAGGGTGAGAGAGAGGAAGACAGACGAAGATGCAGTCACACACTAGAAAGAGAAGAAGAGTGCATAAGTGGAGTGAAAAGGTAAGCAAGAGAGTGCAAGTGGCGAATAGAGGGGAGGTAAAGTGGAGAGAGAGGAAGAGGGAGCGAGACAGGGTGAAAGAGATAGCTCTCTTACAGTTTCCAATTAAATGTCTCATTTACCCCCTAATTCTTCTTATTCAGAGCAGCATTTGTTCAGATTTGCAGCGGCAGGACTGTAATTTCAGTGTGGTAATGGAGAGGCAACGCCTCTGCCATTGCATTTGGTACTGTTTAGGGATGATAATGGGCATCATTTCTAGGAGATAATTTCTCTAAATAAAAATGTCTCCCTAGATTAATGTGTGGGAAAGTGATATAAGCGATTGCTATATACTAGCTTAATTCATAGGTGTTTGGCTCACAGTGATAACAACGTAGAGGAGTTAAAAGGCTCAGAGGCTGGTTCACAGTTGATTTGATTGGGGGGCCACGCGTGCATGTGCAAGTGCACGTACATCTGCACGAGGGAGCGCATGTGTATCCAGTCACCTTACTGAGCAGGCGATCACTGACGCTGCGGGCTAGTTGTTGAGTTTCTGTAATCTGGTCTGCTACTCGTTTCTGTTCATTCAGCTTCTCAGCCAGCATCTCCAGCTCTGTCAGAGCGAGCTGCAGTGGCAGACGATCCACGTGGCCCTTCGGTGTGTTCTTCAGCATGTCCTAGAAAAGGTCACAAGGAAAGTTTTAAGTAAAGACACCGCATGTTAACAAATACAAACTACTCTGTTTATGATTTAATACCTTCATCTGTAACCTGCAATATACTGAATCCTAACAAAATAATGTGTTCTTTTTGAGAGTGTTGCCTTCACCTTGAAAAGTTCAAATCTGGATCAAATACTGTTTGAGTTTAGGTGTGTGCTTGTCACAGTTTTCAGAGGACTTAGGTTACACCACACCGACTCACCAGTGATTATGTAAACTTTGTACAGCTCATTGTATTGCAAGTCATACTCCTCTGTAAGCAGTGTTGGCTAAAACAAACCAATAAAAAATAAATTTGTAGACGCCAAATGATCAAAGTTTGTATAACTAAAGGCTGTGGAGGTTACAAGTCTGTGTTCGTCCTGCATCTATGACTCATTGAAAGCTTAGCATTATCTTGATATGCATCTCAGATGTACCTCAATGCCTTGAGCTGTAGTTCCCTATAATGTATGATTTAATACATACACTTCCTCTTTGGAGTACTGAGTTTAGGCTAGAAGAAAATGCCTGATTCACATTCATAACTTATCTTTTGAATTCATGGATAATCAATGCCTACTGAGGGATGAAATGAGCTGCTGCAGATCCAGCAAGTCAAGCTCAAATCCAAATCTTTGCACAGAATTGAAAGTGGAGGAGCTGGGATGTAAAGCCAGCACTATGAAAACCTGATGGGTCTAGCTACTTTTCAAGCTCTGGCAAACCCCAGTGTAAAGTATGTGAGGTACGGCTTCTTGTACTTTGGGTAAGTTAAAATCCATAATCAATTCTGTGGCCTTGCAGCGTTGCATCTTTATTAGTGTATGTGCTGCTAAAGCTTTACTTTAACTCAAGTTTCTCATATTGGAAGTGTTTTAGCTAGTAAGACTTGAAGGGATTCACTTAATTAAAACAAATTAAATGACTAGCCCTGTACAAACAACAGTTTTATACCTGCAGGAGCAATATGAACTGAGGGAACCGTTGAATGGGCTTCACCATTAATCCATACAGAGTGATCCGATCAACACTAGATGACTGCTTCTTCTGGAAACAAGAGGGAAAAAAAAAAATTGTGGTTTGAAAAACATTCTTGCATAAAAGGGTCATTAAGAGGCAACTATGCTATTCCTACTTCAAGAGGAGCTTATCAGAAAGCTCTATAGACCATGAGTAGGCGTGTGAGTGGGTGAATAAGGTATGAAAATCAGGGTCTAGTAGTCATAGGAGAGAATGAAAGAGGAGGTTTTTTGAGTGTGTATGTCTAATGTATTACTGTGGGTGTAGGTCAGGAGAATATATTGTTTCAGTGCAGTGTCAAGTCTGTGGCATGATGACACCACCAGTATAAAAAGGCAAATCACTGGACACATTTAAAAGATGGTTTGGTAGTGAAGGCTGGATAAGATCAACTGTGAGACGGACATAAAAAAGGATACATACATGTTTTATGTATATTTGTTAGGGTTATATATGTCCTGAAACGTGAGAGTTCTGTCATCATAAAGTGCAGAAGCTATAATCTGTTTTATTTTTAAGTTTATACTTACTTTTCCTTAAACTTTTTGCTCTTTTAAGATGACACGTAGATTAGAGCTGAATATCAATTTAATTTATACTATATTATAAAAAAAAATTAGATTGATATTCATGTTCTGATATGAGTAGATTGCCTGAGATTTTGGTAATTATAATATCATGATCCAGCCCAAATCTGTGTTTTCCTAACACTGCAATCTGTTGAATTCACAAATATCTGTGAGCTTATCTGATGTTTCCAGCTGAGTGAAATGAATGATGAATACCTCTACTTTTTAGGTCATCATATTCACATTATTAGACCATCAGTCACTGTCACATGCGATAACATCACATACTGGATAACATCAATTTATATCAATAAACTTTACACCATTTTTTTCAGTGAGACAGTACGTGGTCAAATATATTGCGATGTCCGATTTTGTCAATATTGAAATCTGATAAAAAATTTCTACCTTAAAAAAAAGTTGGTGTTTTCTTATTACCATTCATTTATTATCATTCATCAAATTAAAACAGATTATGAAATTATGGCAGTAATTTATGTCCTTGCCAAACGCTCAAAGGATAGGACACAGATACATAAACAGATCAAGTACCTTCATGAAGGTTTCAGACTGCAACAAGTGGAGCTCTAAAGGCACAACCACCTGTGGAGTTCACTCAAATTGACATGTACTTAATTAGCCAATCAGGAATAGTCTCACATACTCCCATTGTACTCATCCTCTATGAAGAGTTATGTGACCTAACTAATCACCCTAAGTAAGCAACTTGTAGAGTAGCAGGATACCAATATTAGTGTAATCTGCATTATTTCATGTTATAATTTAACTGTTAACCTATTGTGTTATTTTGGCCCTACATTTTTGTCACAGCCCGTCTTCGCCAAAGCTCTACTTTAAGTCAGCCATTGGGGGATTTGTGTCATAGTAAGACTGAAGGCCACTGTTTCTCTTTCATCTGGGACAGTCTAAGAATGCTCAGAGTAAACGGGCATTAAGAGGAAGCCTCTTGGTAACTCTAGTACAACCTAGCATAACACCATATATGCAATTGCTAAATGGAGACACCTGTGGTCAGTGGTCAGTAGCCACCCAACCATTAATCATAGTTGAGGGTAGGAAGGTAGCAAACTCAAAGACACTATTTTTACATTTTACATTCAATGTTCAGTAACTGGGCAGATACACAACTTTTAACAGCTAAACCAAAGGTGAACCCTTAGTGGATGCCATGAAAAGTTCCATGAGCACCAAGTAAAATCTTTCCAGCACAAAAGACCAGGTCAAGATGTCAATGAGACAGGCTGTTTGCTCCTTAATGCACTGAAAATGCTTGAGTGGTGGTTTGCTAACTTTAAAAAGTTCATTTCTACCAAAAACAACTTTACAAACAAGCAGATTTATACTGAACACACCAAGTTTTTTCTCTGCAAATGCAGCACATTACATCATAATGTCTGTGAACTGAATTCAAACTCAAAATTTAATAGTCCCCATCCCTGTTGCTTGCTTATGGTCATGTGCGCACAGTCAGTGCCTCCATAATATTTAAAAAATAAGTAATGAAGTCTGTCATCTATTTAGTGTTTTTTTCCAGTCTGTGTCTAGCCGATTTTTTATTTGGTTTGTCTTCACACTGCCAGTGAGAGCTGCAACAGGCAGTGGGAGAGACAGAGGAACTTTTCAACAGAAAGAAAGGGACTCATGTTATCGGGAGAAACATGCAGGGCTGTCAGCTGTGTGATCTGGTTCTGTAACTCAGCATTACAACTCAATGATCCAGGTCATACTGATGCATGAATGCTGTGCGCACAGGGAATTGCTAAACTCATCATTTCTTGGCACTCTGTATGCACCTTGGCATTATGTTTCGTTGTTTACAACCCCTAATTAATATCTGAAATATTAAGTAAATAGAGTACAGTACAATTTCCACTTTCCATTTCACATATTGATTTACAAGAGGTGTTGCAATGTCCTTATTATAAAAATTACAAACCTTTCAAGATACAGTAAAAAATTGCACAGAGAAACATACAAATACTAGTTCCGAGAACAATTATGCATTTACAACGTTATTACAGGCTATGTTAATTATCTGGACAAGCTTGGACATTTCCAGGGTTAGAACTAGTAGGTAATGTAGTGCTTCAATCTTAATGTTGCCTTAAGTGACAATGACATGGTAGATAACTCTATTTCACAAGATAAGCACAATATTATTTATAATCCATAATATATATTTAATACCAACCATGAACCCAATGTAAATAACAATTTTGTATTTTGTGTAAATGCCAACTTTTTACACACTGAAGTCTTTGTGTGTCTCTCTGGAAACCTGAGAAGTATGCATTATTGAAGCCTTTAACTTTGGAGCTTTGCTAAATTCAGCATCTGCTAAACACTACAGAACAAAGAAAAGCAGAGGTGCAAAAGAATACAATTGGGTAACTTTAATTTGAAATCAGAGAAACATTTTGTGCTGCATGGGCTGAAGCTCACCTTTAAGAATTCCAGAAAAGCTGGTTTGGACATGCATGCCTTTTTAATGAGAGCCATGGCACTGGTGAAGTTGTTCACATAATCACTGTATACATCCAGCACCATTGACTTGGAAAACTGTGGAAACAGAAACAAGCATAATTATCTGAATTTGTGAAAACAGCCCTATAATAAGAGGGTCTCCTGCTCTGCCATGTTTGATTATTTTGTCTTTACACCAGCATCCATAAACACACTCATACAATTTCCTTTGACATCTTGAATGTCTGGCTAACCATCCTGTCTGCAGGACAACCCATCAGTAATTTCAATGTAAAGAGAGGCTTGAAAATGGCCATTTAAGTATAGTACTTAAAAAAATTGGTTTGTTTACCATCCCGGTTACTGCAACACCCTTCACGAGCCATTTAAGAGGTTGGGCAAAGAGGAATGAGGTGGCAGAGCGTGTGTGTGTGTGTGTGTGTGTGAGAGAGAGAGGGGGGGTGTGTCTGTTGTGCGGTAGACATTTATTCTCTCTCCTCAATTAAACCCACACCAGGCAGCTGATAGGCAGTTTGAGGAGTGGTGGGGAATTAGCAAATCAGGACGAGAAATTAACCTGCTTTGCTCACACCCTCCTTCAGGATCCTGCCTCTCAGATATTACTACAAGCCCCACAGGTACAGATACATGGCCATATGACAAAGGGGCAGCTAAATAAGGAGTACACAGGCCTAGCACTTCCCTTTTCGAGTATGGCCTCATTTGATGGTAGGTCCTAGGATATCAATGGAACAGCAATGTAATGGCCAGCAGAGAAGGAAGGGTTCGAATCAGCCGCTCTAATAAGAAAATAATGAGCAGACCTTATGGATGAGCACACTGTAGAGACTCACAACAGAAAGCTCACACTGAACACCATTATTCTAGTGCAAAAATTTGTAAACACGTATCCCAGAGAGCATTGGATGCAGTGGAGATATTCATCACAACTGTAATTGATTCCATGTTTGGGGTAAACTATCCCTGTTTGCTCAATCTAAAACCTGTAGCTCATTATAACTCTGGTAGCAGCGATTGTGTTATAAAGTTAGATAGAAATGCCAAGAAAAATATGAGTGCTTCTCTCCAGAATCTGAGTCTTTGATTGCATTTTACACAGAAACAAACAAAGAACACACGCACTCACTCACACACACACACACACACACACACACACACAGAAACACGAATATAACGCAGCAAATAAGCCTCCATTTTCTATTTCATGAAGATACATACCAAAAACATGCACATGCACACTAACCGAGGCAACAAATAAGTCTCCAATTTTCTCACTGCTGTCCCACTCAGCCACACGAGACGCCAGTGCAATCTGAAACATGGAGTGGCATTGTGTGATCTCCCTGATACGGTAAAATATAGGCCGGATCTTCCGTGGACTCAGGATGCGTGGATCAGCTTCCATCAATGGTCTGTGGTATTCCTGGTGAGATGGTGAGAGAAAATTGGGATTTTATTGTTGCTGATGTGCGTGTGTGTGTGTGTGTGTGTGTGTGTGTGTGTGTGTGTGTGTGGGTGGGTGCTTAGGATGAATCAGCAGTCCGCCTTCCTTCTTCTTTTCAGAAGCATAAATAGACAACTGAGAGGTAGCTGACAAATATCCTATGAATCGTGGATAATGAGGAAATGTAGTCATGGTGCTTGGAAGCACATCGAACCAAAGGATTCACCCATAGAGCAGCATTTGCCACTAGCAAACATGCAAAGAATTCAAGGTGACTTGTAATCATAAAAGCCAGAATGATAATGGCAAAAACCAGCTCCCAGCCAAGTTACCGACGCAAAAGCAACATGGTGAAAGGGATAGTGATTGATTCTTCAGTCAGTACTCATGGGAATATTAGCCCAGCCTGCAGAAATAAGTTGACAAGTTCTTTGTGGATGACAAAGCCAGTAACCGTGACTTCTTTGAATCTAAACATGTTGAAGTATAGATAATATCATGTAAAAGCCAAACATGAAAGATGAAAACGGTATTTAACACAAAAAATGAATCCGTCTGAGCAACAGCAGACCTAATTTTTGTTGTTTGCCTGATGTTTTATCTCTGCAAATCCATAACGGTAAATGAATCACTGACAGAAGGAACATGGGCAGGCAGCACAACATGAACAACTGTGCAATCTGTTTTACAGTAAAAATGAAAGTCACAGCACTCGATGTCTAATTGTGCTTGTGGCTCTTCCTCTTTTTATATTATCTGTCTGGAGACACTGCATTTACCACTTAGCTGGACTCTCTGAATAACAACAGTGATTTCAAAAGTGCAAAGCCTTCCCAAGTAGCATACGCAATCATGTCGCCCGACAACAAAGGTAGCACATTGTATCTTGACAATGAAAGATTTTGCAGTGCTTAAGGTAGCCACTGATTGCTGCTGATTCCATTTCAGTAGGTGCTCCTCTCATATTTTTGTGATTAGGAGATAACAAGTCTTCATTTTTCCGCAAAAAAAAAAAAAAAAAAAAAAGAGATTAAAGAGGAGAGGCTGTACCACATCTTGTGCAAGCCCGACAGTCCCTTTCTCTCTTAGCATCAGCACGGCACCACAGCAATGAGGATGGTTGTTTTTTTGTATGCTGAGACACCTCAGTAATTTGATGGATATCACCACTTCTCTATTCAATGTAATTCATAATGGCTAAATGGTGAAGATATTGCAAGTGGCAGAGGAGGACAACGGGGACTAAACAACTCACCTGCAGGATTCTCCTGAGAGACTCTAGGTAGCTCCGCTCACTCTGAATGATGGAGCCGAGGATATGGCGTCTGACAACCTGTGGAGACAACAGACCAGTCAGGAAATCTAGCACTAAGAGGACATGATGGGGATGCGGTGCGGGGTATGCTTTCAGTTAAGCACGGCGCAGGTTGATGGATTGCAATATAATCATGCGTTTGTCACTGGAAAAAAAAGACTCAAGGAGGAGTAGGTCTGTTTGAACAGGGCCTTCATTGGAGTCTGAGTCTTTCAATTTCCTATGACATGAGAGCAATTGTTTTAGCTGTTGTAAAACTGGCTGCTTTCCCAAACAGGATAAAGAGAATACACCATATAGATATGCAAAAACACCGAAGTAACAAATTAATACATTTAACATGACAGCTATGACTATGCTGTACAGAATATTCATATAAATGCTAGATGTTAAGTACATTACATGTTTTTACATAAACCGGCTAAACATATAGGGAACAAAATAAATATCTGCAAAAACTGCCAGGTGCACCTGGTGGCTGGTCAGCCCCTCTGGCATGGGGCTCAGTTGTGGAGGGGGGTGCTTCATTTCTGACACAGTCACATCGAGGTATCCTGCATCATCCTCCTCTTCTGCAGACAATCAGAAATGAAGGAGAGAAATAGGATAAAAAAGGTTAAAAGGGGAGAGAGCGAGAGAGAGAGAGAGAGAGAGCGAGAGCGAGAGAGAGAGAGGAGAGTGAGTGTGTGTGTGTGTGTGTGTGTGAGAGAGAGACAGACAGACAGAGAATGAGAGAGAGGGAAAACAGAGAGGCTGCTTTCAGATCTCACTGCAGCTGGAGACACTGCGACACACTAAGTTTATTACCTCTAAAATATGAAGAGAATTCTGTACTGTCTGAAAAAAAGAGAGATGGAGAGACAGAGAAAGCAATGGAGAAATAAGCAAGAGAGAGAGAGAGAGAGAGAGAGGCCTACAGAAAAAAAAACAAAAAAAAACAAAAACTTTCAAAACAATACTGTATCTCTGTAGGAGTAAAGCAGGCACACATAAGTGTGTCTGCAAAAACACGATCCAGCACATTCTCATCTCTGCATTGGCACAAAGAAGTTCGACAGTCTCAAAACAAAAAAATCCCCACTTCACCCATAACCATAAAGACATAGATACCAGAAGCTTCCACCATTCCAATTAAAGACTTTGGAATGATAACAGAGGATTGGTGGAAAAGAAATATAATGCTGTGCAGATTTCCCTCGATCAATACCTAAAAATAGCAGCACTGGCCTCTTTACCTCTTTGTGATGGTTTGGAGATTTGTTTGAGGCGTGGGTCTGGTATACGTGGTTTATGGAGCTCCTCAACACTCCACTAATGGATGCTAATCTTCCTCTATTGTTAGACAAGGGTTCCTTTAACCCAACCTATATTGTATAGCATGAGTTGCCATCATCCATCTCTCTCTCACACATCAAAAGCTTTACTCAACCACATCATCTGTCTTAAAACTGAGAAAGAGTGCTGTTTTATTTATTATACTTATAATCAGTGAGATCTGTCTTTTTCACAGTGCTTTCATTTCTCCCTTAAGGGATTTGTATAAAGAAAAAGTAAGACTTTCTACTCTATCTGCCTCCAACACTACTTTGGCTTGGCTATACACAAGCAACCACCTCTAATTCAATGAGTCAACTGCAAGGAGCAACAGAAAACCAAACTTCATAACCAGTACCCATTACTAAAAATAGTGTAACATTCACCAAAAAAAAAAAGAAAGCGAGATGACCAACAATTACAGTTTTCAGGCGTCCCTGCATTACCCAATTGATCTTTTCTCTGCAGGAAGGAAACCTTTCGCATGACGGCTATTTTGGTCTTTTCAAGCCCATCCTTTGTTCCACTTTTTGCCGCCTTCATGAGCTGTTGAACCTGGTTGGAAGGAGCAGACAAAAACAACGAAGGAGCGTTAGAGCACAAGGAATGTGCCATGCTGTGGAGACTTGACAACCTACGGTGCTCCTCTGGAGAGAGATGGAGAGAAGTGGCGCTCAGTGGGCTCATCATGAATCTCACCATCTGCGGCTCCCTGTGGGTCGCTGTACAGCCTCTAATCAGAGAGTCTATGAGCATATCATGGACAGATTATGGTAACAGAGTGAGCTCCACATCAGAGTAACAGAGCTGCTTTGCTCAGTGTGAGAGAATTTCGCTGACCACAAACTCCACCCTGAGCATCACAGAGGACCTGCAACCAGACTCCACAAACCCAGAATACACAGAGGGTAATAGTATTTTTAAATGATGCTACTTCAGGAAAGTAGGTCATTAATTGGGGGCAAGTTGCGCTGGTGTTTATGGAAGTAAATACGCAGAATATTATTTAATAATTCATGTGGCCCATAAATGCGTCTTGATATTAAACCAGGCAGAGAAAGAGAGAGAGGCCAACAGAGAATCTTAAAGAGAAGTCACAGTCCAAAGGAAAGCTGGGAAGGATGGTGCAGAGAGTCAGTTAAGCCTCTGAGTTAGCTAAGCATACAGCACAGCATATTTCAGCAGTGGGTGATCATCTGTCCTATTGGCAAACATCTAGCAGATTGCTTTGAGCTCTCCAAAGAAATAGTGTGATATCGCTGTGTTCACTTGCTTCTGCAGAGATACCTTGATGTCATAGTTGTGCTTGCCAGACAGCCTCATGGCCAGTTCACGTTTGGTCCTGGCACACCGCTCCCTCAGCCGTCGCACTTCAGGAGAGAGCTACAGGTGTGGGACAGGGACGGGCAGGGCAAGGGGGCGGGTTGCATTTAGCCACAAATGGTGAAGGGAGGAGAAAAATGTAGGGGGAGAGGAAATAGAAAAGGGAAACGGAAGGCAAAGTGATCAAGGCAAAACAAGCTACTCAACATCAGGAATTAATCACAAGCACAGAGAGTGAAAGCCTGGAGCACTGCTTTGGTCAAAGGGTTATGTTTGATGAGACTAATGGCCACTGATTTACAGAGGGGTGGGGGGCTGGGGTGCAGGTAGTTTAGGGCAAGTATTAAAGAAGCAAACTCTGTCGCAGCTCTCCCAGGCTGCTCAACTTAAGCACTGAACTGAACAAGAGGAGAACTTCAGGTACACTTGGTGAAAAATTAATCGGGCAAGACTAATTAAAAACAATGTGTTTTTGATGAAGGCTGTGCTAGCCGAAAACTGTTGTGAGGCCCTAATAGTCAAGGTTTCTTCATTAATTGTACAACCAGTGTAGCTGAATCCCTTCTTTTGTTCAGTGGCCTGGGAAAAGCATGCCAAGAGAACTGTGGGGGGATTGTCACACCACACCCTCCTGTAATTACCGGAGCAACTAATTTTTTGTCCTAGTACAACAAGCATTTTTCCCCCTTTGGTCTCCCTCCTTTCTCAAAGCATTAACTCTAGATTTTCTTGGATTACAGTGTAGTTACATCCATAAATAAACAACTTGAATATGCAAAAATGTGAAAAAGGTATAAGTCTATGCATTGATAATGATTTAACTTAGCAAAATAATTCTTTATTAGTATGACTCCAAATTTTCCCTAAGCCTGCAACGATGCATGCATGTTAAAGGCTGGTGAAGCATAAAGGAAACGCAGCACAATGTGAATGTGCACACAGTGCCATCATGTGGAAGACCAACACTCTGTAGCCGTGCTGCAGAGCACTGATGAACAGTATCCTTGGCAGAGAAGAGGAAAAGAGATCTGAGGCTTTTCAAACAGAAATGCCTCTTGTTTACCTTCATTCAACAATGAAAGTAGAAAGCCTAGACAGCCTGTTATTCATTTTTCATGGTCTTTATAGTTTCCTTCGAGTTCTATACATTAATAAACAACAACTGCGCTAGAGGAGCAGATGATGAAATATTCTCCTTGATTTTTTTTTTTTAAGTGCTGGAAACCAACCAAAACAACCTGGCCGGTCATGATGACATTTAAAATAAACAGAAAGGATCATTTGTGTTAGATAAATACATATTTCAGGAATGCATCCAGACACAGACACACACACACACACACACACACACACACACACACACACACACACACACACACACAAACAATACCTTGCTCCTTGTTGGTATTTTGGCCTCGTTATCAGACTGTTCATCATAGCTCTCAAACTCACTGGAGCTCCACCCATTGTCTGCGTTCACAGGGCCACTGTCTCTCTGAACATCTTCATAAATCATATCTGCTAAACACAAATGTTACACATCAGAAGCTTCACACTAATATTCATGGATGGACAAAACATCCTAAACAAACAGAATTCTGTTGCAGCTACTAACCTTCGTCAGGAGAGAGGGGGTCCTCACTTGGAACATCATCATAGATCACCTCTGAAGCTTCTGCCGTTTGTGGCCCAGCTTCAGCCACACGTAATGCTGGCAGAGAAAACAAGTAGCATCAAAGTAAACAAACATTGTTTTTAAATGGAAAAAATAGTGGTGCCTGTCTTCTACCTTTTATCTTCCTTTCTGTTTGATAGTTGCACCTCCTGTTGTTAGATCATTCTTTTAAATTTAACAACACACACACACGTACACACAACTCCAAACTACATTCCCTGAATCCTTTTGGCAAAGCAGAATAGATAAAAGATGCCAGATCTTCTAGCCTCTGGTAAGGAATTTACACAGCCTTTGAACATTTACATACTTATTGTATCATTTGCATTTAAAGGTCTTTTTCCTCAGGGAGACCAGGCACATCTCTTGTGCATGTTGCTAAATTGGCTTTGTCCATGTGACGCAACATGATTGTATCCAGCTTGTTTGAGCTATTGACCCATCCTATCTCTACGCTCGACAGGATTTGTCATTAACTGCTTTGAGAGTGTTTCAGCCTAATTTAGCTCAGTGAGCTTTATTGATTTGGTTTTAAACTGTGATTTGTCTGCAACACTTTCTCCTAAGCCCTGAACAGCAACAATCACTGTTTTCAATTAATCTGATTGGAGATGTGTATTCTGTCATGGATTATTCAGCAGTGTTCAGTCTAAAATTCGAAATAACCTTGGGCACAATCCAGGAGATGAACAAAGAGCAACTGTTTTTCTTCAAAAGAGGATTAGCTTCACAAATGTTCTTTATATCTCGCTCACTTTCCTTCACTGCATTCAGAAAGGATTCAGAACAGAGAAGAAAACAACTGGATTTGGGCTATCAGCCTGACTATCAGCATATCTGCAAAGTGACAGGGCCTCTTGGGAACATGGCTTGTTATTTCAAACATGGTTAACCAGAAGTTCCCCGCTGTGTTTTCTTACTTTATTTAACTTTTCTTTACAGCAGCACAATGACACTCCAATAAACTCACTCGTAGGTCACACTGACACCGCAGGCAGTCACAAAAATACACTGCCATTATGAATATGTCCTAGTTGTTGCAAATGGGAAAGAAAAAATACATAGTGAGGCATGTGGAAATCAATGTTAGATAATCACATCACAATGTGCCATGACCACAATTAAGAAGTGAAGGGACATTGCTGCTTTTACAAACAGGAAATACTTCATTATTCATAATGATCCTTATGAAGTACATTTGGTTAAACTGAAACACAGTCCGTTTACAAAAAAAGCTAGTTTGTGCTCCACAGCAAAGTTTATACAAATGCTAAATATTTCAGTCTGGTGTTTGGAAAAAAGGATCACACATGAAAACACAAATGTAGCACTGTAATAGATTTCCCATTAAGATCAACGCAAAAGTAATTTATCTTAAGTTAGCAGGTTTTTCCACTTTCTGCATCATAATTTTAGATATCTGGAAGAGCGGTTTAATATAGTTTTATTATTCAGTTTAAATATACTGTACAAGTTCAAAATGACAGGAGAGGCTGTGTGTGAAAGTACATCAGAAGACTGGGACATAAAAAATGTCATGCAGCATTGCAGGGCTCCTTTACATCTCTCATTTCTGAGCCACCTTCAAATAACGGCAGCACTGCTGACTGAGTCGAAATCCAAAAGCAATTTTCCCTCATGGAAATGGTTCTCTATTGATCCTCATCCTGAATTAATTGGATTCATGTCATGTCTGTGTAGAAATCAAATCATGGCAGAGAATGTGTGTGCACAAGCCAGTGTGTACTGTGTCGGTATGTGTGTGTGAATAGAGTGTGTACATGCGTGTGTGTTTGTGCAAATTCATGTGTCCATACATATGTGTTTATGGCCTCTTCCACCGTGGAAATCAATGAGCCATAAGATGGCTGTAGGTCTGTAATACACTGTTCTTGTCACCTTTGATCAAGGTCAAGAGATGCAATGCGCAGTGCTAACAAAATACTGGTGCACAATTTATTTTGTCAGTGTCATTATGGTGTGGTCCACTACTGTTTACGCAACTCTGGAGGCCCAGTTGGTTTTTTATCAGACCTGCTCGCAGTGTGAACACTTTAATACAGAGGTAGAATGAGCCTGAATCCCAAGGCAAGCTTGGGTTTAATCTTTCAGGTCTGAAATTGAACCCTTGATCTACAATATAAGGTAAATCACTCCTTGTCAATATAATTTAGTTCTGTACCTTCAGAGATGTCCCTCGAGCCGGTGCTTTCCTTGACGTTTTTTTTGCTGTGGTCTCCTGCATCAGCCGGCGCCACAGGAAGCCCCCGGAGCTCCTCTCCCTCACAAGGAGCTGAGGTACTGGGCTCGTCTGCTGCTGAAGCCCTGGAAGGTACCCAAACATTAGCACAGTTAAACTAACACTGAGTGCTGTGTGCCTCATTACGAGTTAATTTCAGCAAAAGGAAGGGGAGGCAGAGTGGCTAGAGGTGGGGGCCGAAATACTTCTTCGTTATCCAAACATGCAAACGCACACTCCCTAAGGTCTGACGGAACACATATTGCTGCTGTCAAACTATTGTGATGTTTTTGAGGGAACTTTTTTGGAACACTAGTTTTCCATACTGGCAGATGTGCATTTTTTCCTCCTCCAAGGACTTTTCTCTCCGTGTTTGTCTGTTTATTGGATAGTTAGCAGATATATGTCAAAACCCAATTAAAATATTTCAGTGAAATTTGTTGGAAAGTGAGGATATGGGCCAAGGAACAAGTGATTAGTTTTTGGTGCCAATTTGATCCATGTACAAAGTATAATTCACCTAAGATAAATCATCTTGTATACTGGATGATGCGCTCTTTTGGATGCTTTTCCTTGCACCACTTTTTCAGTGACATAATTGCAAATGCATAAAGATACTATATACTGCACTTACTTAAATGGAAATGATGTGGCACATAAAGTCCATGACTGTCTACCATAATGTGTATTTTGATGCAATCATGCATTGAGAAAGAGATTAAACATTTCAACATTTCATTTTTTCCATTCACCAAATTATAAATTCAAAGGATTGTTCAACTTTGGTGGAGGTATGGGCTCTATGAGTGCTTCGTTTAATTTTTGTGTGTAGGTTTTGCAGGATCTTTGGTAATGAAACTTCCCCACCCACACAGGCCTTTTAGTGAAACTGCAAATAGCAAATTATTCAGAATTACAAAGTGGATTCTTTTAGGTTATTATTTGTGACAACAATTTCTGCTACTTTATCCATTATGTTGTTTTAATATCTCAGCTGTATGTGACGTTAGTTGTGCTGATATACTTATTCAGAACAACTATTGCAAAGCCATTTGAAAAAAAAAAAGAAATATATATATATATATATATATATATAAAATCACACATCCTGCTTGTTGCTTGAGTTACCTAACTTACCCCTGAGCACTGTCAAATCATTATCTGTCATGCCTGAGGCTTACTATAATCACCACTGCCTTTTTGAACGAGAAAATGACCTGAACCAGCTACTAAAGCAGCCTCTGACATCACAGGGGAAAATATTGTTGACATAGCTATCGCATGGCCTGTGTTTATGCTGCCAGATAGGGATTGTCCTCCCCCACATAACTGATAATATGACATATCCACCGTGTAGGAGAGTCCCACTTACACTAATTAAATCTGTCCCTCTGCTAAACACCACAGCAACAAACCAGTAGCAGCAGCCAGTCAGAATGATGGGCAACTCGCAGACAAACATGACACGCCAGGAGGATAATGTGAATAAAATGCCATCATTTTGAACTGCTGGAGAGGCAGCCTTTCAGACACTTACTTTACATTAAAGTAGGAATAGAAGACGACTATCTGTATTCAACTATCTTGCAAAACATTATCTTTGCTTGTATGGTACAGCACCAAGTGAGCTGTGTATTATGAGCCAGAAAGAAAGGAAAGCATGCCTGGAGCAGACAAGGATAAAAAAAAAACAACAGTGGGCAGTCTGTAGCATTTGTGGTGCCACACACAGAATACTGATAGGTAAGACTCAGCACATAATAATTTACACTGTGTTTGTCAGAAATATATATGCATTTCTTCATTCACTTTATTATTCTTTGTTCATACTAGATATTTCTGAAAACCTCAATCAGGAAAGTAGCTCATTATCATTACAATCTCATCTAAAATTGAAGAATTAAAAAAGTTATATGTACACATAACAATGTATGTAAATATAATTTTATGATTCAGCTATTTATAAATCTGGTCCTAATTCTGGTTGTGTTTGCGCTATGCTCTCCCTGTTTTGCAATAAATGCTCACTACATATCTAGAAGTAGATATAATACTCTGCCAACATGTCATATTACAGCTACTGATAGTAGCGATTTGGTTTTGCAGTGGTGTCAAGCTGCAAAAGACTGCCAAGTATTACTCTGCGGCATTCTCTATGATGCCGGATGATTCATCTCAATCTAAGGAACAAAAATGATCTGCACCCACGTGAAAACAAAATAAAGAGCTATTTGTCAACACATTTCTTACAATAAACTGATCTTTTGTCATTAAAATTGCTTGCGTGCAAAAAGAGTGGAACCAGAACAATAGCTACACAGCTTGTCCGCCTCACTGTATGCATTCATGTCAGGTGTGAGTGATTTGAGCGGTGTAGCTATCGATCCAAGCATATCTTTGCACATCCCTTCACAACTTATCTATGCCTATAAGCCCTGGTGAGTCATATAGCTCAAGGAGAGAGGCAGGAATCATTTTTCAATGCAAATGACACAGCCTGGGGCAAAGCACAGCCTAAAGTAGAAGCTGCCTGAATGCAAATCTCACACCGTTTCCATCCCCTTCAGCTACTGTGCCAGGGCAGTACTGCATGCCACCTGTTTTGCCCCGTCGTCTCTCCCGGGCATAGCTGTTCTTTATAACTGCGCAAGCATTGTGCTGAGCATATTAATGGTTCTTAGATTGTCCTCAGGTAATCAGACTCCCCCACAGACAACTGCCCACTCCTCACATTAAACCACAACGCACCCAGTGATACTGCATAAAGTTGTTCTATACATGACAGACTCTAATTTGATAGTACTCAAAGTATTTGGTCCATGGCTTCTCATCATATTTTTATACATGTTTGCTTTTAATGCTTTTACAGTATCAACGTTTTTTCTTTTGCTTTCACAGCACATCCAACTGAGACAAGCGCAACAAGGTGAGAGATCAAAAAGAAAAAAAGAAAAAAAAGAAAAAAATCGGCTGTTAAAAATAAATGTGTTCTGTAAGCTGCATTAGATGAGTTTCTTCGCAAGGTCAAATCTATAAAGTTCTGCAAAGCAGTAAAAGGGTAAAAAGGTGAAGGCAAAGAAAGAAACTGTTGAACAATTGAGGTAAAGTTATACTCTCCCAGGTTAGAGATCTGTGCAAATAAAACAGATACATGCTACGTTGTCATGGTATCTCTTGTGTTAATCTCTTCCTTGCTGAGGTTCCACACAACGTGTTTAATGAAAACTATCTGTCAAGGGGTGAAAAGTGAAGTCAGGAGTAAATGTTGGCATCAAACACTGAAGCGTGTACAAAACTCACAGGAGAGGAATGCTGCCTTAAGCCTAATAGCTGTAACAAGCTGATGTGCTGTCACTGCAGTGTTAAGAAAAACCCATATTTCTGCAATAACAATCGCAAAGTAATTTAGGCAATATAATTCTAAAACTGCTGACAGATGTGGTGGATGTGCTGACAGTCCTAACACCTTGATGATGGAAAGTGCTATTGATAGCTCTTCTTTAAAAAGGCAGACTATTGACTAAACCAAAGTGGAAATGTGTACTCAGCAGAAATCTCCTTGCATGAGAAATTGCCAAGACCTCACTGTGACTCCATCACACACACACACACACACAAACACACACAAGCACACACAAGCACACACATATGCAGTCATTCATGCACACACTATGCACACAGCAGAAACATATACGCACACATACACACACGCTCACACCTGTGCACAAATGCAGGCCCCCTCTTTTCAACACAGGAAAGCCCACAGGAACTCAACCCCTGAAGTCAACTATCAGTAGAGGTTTCTGAGCACACTTCCTAGACACACAGGTGGGGGGCTTCACCAAAATCAGGGCCCTTGCATGGCTTCATCATGCAGCCAGAGAGGCTGACGGATGATTCTGATAAGAACCCACGAGAGTTTGCAAATATTTTTTCTGGTTTGTTATAGCTTAGATTATTACAACAAATCACATCAAGTAAAAAAACAAAAAACAAAAACAAAAGTATGTTAAGGTTAGTATACTATATTATAATTTTGTATTACAGTCTCTGAATTACTTTAATATGTTTACCATTATCTGGTGTTTTAAGCCACTCAAAACAGATGGTAATGTGTATACCCTGTATGGAAGTGGTATAAGCAAGAAACTACTCTAATAGCATATTTCAGTGTTTATTTCATTTTGTTGTAAACTGACTGAAAAGATCCTGATTGTTTGAGCCAATAAATTGGATGGCTACCCTCCTTACAGAGAGGAGCAGGCAAAAAGACAGTTGCCTTGGAGGAATCAATAAACTATCACCTTATCCTTAACTGTGCTGAGACCTTGGAGCAAACTGTCTTCTTGATTGCATAAAAGATGCAGACTGACTACTCAGCCAGAAATGTGTATTGAGACTACAGTTCATTTCACAATAACAATGATAAAGCCTTTGCATAGCAATTGGATTTTAATGTTTCCATATGTGGATAAAGGAACTCTCATTCTTTAAATCCACAAATATATTTTTTATGTTTCATCCAAAGCACAAAAAATAAAATTACCCCCAATGGCATAAAACCATGCAGTTTGTTTCAGTTTTATGTGGCAAGGTTTTGAGAAATCCACCAAGTGTCAGTTGTGCTGGCTGATTAAACCTCAGGTTGAAGTTTTAGAGAGAACTATGTGAGGTCACCAGACTCCATGTACTAATAAGAATTATAAAAGTGTAATTTGTCCCACCTTAACCCATGTAGCAAAGCTAACAGGCACGGTCATACATGCCCACACAGTCTTGCAGGTCTTATCAGCCAAACTAATTGAAATGAACCTGAGTGCGGGTTCTTTAACTTGAGCCGCCACCCAAATACGATGAAGATTAATTGATTTTTATTTGTGCCACTCAAATCACTAAAAATGACCAAAAACTCAACAGAAACACATATTTCAAGAAACACTGTAAATTCAGGAGTGGTCAGTTCCTGTCATGTAAGTCATAAACAGGTAAAATTCCCTTCTTCACAGTGGGAAAACACACTTTTAGGAATTTAGGAATTAGGACTGAACGATATGCAAAAAAGATCATATCGCGATTATTTTGGCAGATAATGTGACTGTGATATCAGTCACGATTTCAGTTGGATTGCTCATTATCACTGATATAAAAAATCAAAATGATGATTTTGTGATTTTTGCTGAGGTCTGTACCAAACAAGTATGTTCCTTTACATCTGGAGAATATGATTTGTAGGCCGGGGCATCTCTGCAGTACCATAACGCATCATTTATGGAATGTCGTGACACATTTTACCTTTATCAACAAAAAAAAAAATTGCACTTATTATTGCACTTGGCCATAATACAATATTTCGATTAATTAGTCAGCCCTATTAGGAATCATAGTGGCTTAATCCGAATGAATCTGATAACACGTCATTGACAGATGTGCAATTTAAATTTTATTAATTGTTTTGGGTCCTCTGATACGACTAGTGACACTGCTAGATTTGTTATGTTTTTATTGACAGCAAATTTGTAGGTCTGCAGTGTGAAGTTCTTTTTACTCTTGCATGACATTTTTGTGAATGAAGCTTTCCCACAAATGAAGCAGAACAGGCAGCCTTATATTGCAATGTTAGGGAGCGATGATTATGCTAATGATGATCAAATCTCACAAATGCACACCTCCTCATTAACAGGTTCATCAGTCTGAAACAAGCAGTTTATGACTTGTGCAGTTAAGGGAAATTGGTAATTCCAATTTTGGAACACTTGTATAAACAAGCCTCATCGACAAAAGGTAAGAGAATTTTAGGACAAGAATACCAAAATGTTCTTGCATGAGACCCAATGTCCCAGTTGATAATCCTCACACACCTCACTGTCAACAGTTTACATTTGGACCATTTCACCCGTAGATAATAGTTCCAAAAGGCATTTTTTCAAGGCAAACATTTTTACACGCCACAACAGGAAACGCATAGGTGCAATTAATATCATTGATTACCACTGCACTTGAGTTAAGTGTCGCAGTTGAAATTTCCAGGTTTGGAGATTCTGGCTCACTGGAATGGTTTATTGGGTCACTTCATTTAATTAAAGGGGCTATTTGTAAGTTTTATCTGCCACCAAATGCGCTTTGTTTGTGGTACAAGAGGTTATAATACAACCTCCGAGCTTCACTACATATTCAGGGCAGACTATAGTGAGTCGCTATTGGAACGTGACTAGACAATCAGATAGCACTGGGGCTAACTGGTTAGCTTGCTAACTTCAGTAGAAGAAAAGAAGTGATAGAAACAAGAGTCAACATTGCCGTTGCTTTCCACTGCTGGAGACAGTGGAAATGGAAGTGGAAGTAATTTCCATTTCCCTCCACTGTATTGGGGTGGCAACAGAAATCTTAGAGATGGACACTTGGAACTTAAGCAGAGAAAACTAATTGTATTTGCATGGCTACATACCACTGGGGTTACTTGGAAAAATATATCCATTTGTGATTTGAGTGAACTGACTTCATTTATCTGAACACTGCATAATGGAGTATAAACAAGGCTCATCTTATCATACTGTATGCATCATCATGAATTAGGCAACCCTGTGATTTCCCTCTAGAAATGTAACAGCAACATCACTTTATACTTGACATTACCACCTCTAACTGTGGGCGGGACACGCCATCTGTCATATAAATGTTGTACAAATAGATGCAGCGTAACATCACAGTATCGTATACCCACTGTGGTGTGTTTGGATGGAGTGTAAGCATGACATTATCTCAGACATAATGACATGACACTGATGTAGTGTGGTGTGGTGTTGAGTTTACTTTCTCCACCGCCCTTTAGTAATTTTCCCCACACTGTGATAGGAATCAGAGGCAACTTACCAGCTGGGTGACTCAGTAACTGGAACATCTGTCAAAATGAAGAAAACAGCAACCATGAAAAACTATTCCAAAGAAAAAGGAAGCACATATTTGAAAAAAAAAAGAAAAACAACTTTGTCTGATTTTTTTTTTAACTATTTGAAAAGCTGTGAGCTTATGTTGTGACATTTACTCTCTTTTACTTCTTGTATGCCGTAGAACTTTTCAAAATCTAAAAAGTTAACTACCAAAAACTCAATCACACTTGCTTACAAAAGGAAAGATACCTGCTTGTTAAGATGATGAATACAACTGCTGAGCAAGTGTTAGTGAGTCTGAGATAATTAAGCAGACAGTGTAGGTAGGTAGTCACAAATGAAAACCGATTTTCTATGGTGGTACTGTGATGTCAAAGCATAGGTAGGTGCTGTTAAACAAATATCATGATCGATTTCCTTTGGATCCACCATGTAAACTCATGTCATCTGGTGAGGGAGGGAATCAGCTGCTCTCAGCCCTCAATTACATAATAGACCTCCACTACACTCTATTATCAACGCCCAGAATTCCCCTACGCATCTCCACAGCCCACTTAACGGATTACCACACACACACTTGGTAAAAAAGCTTTTTAATTAAGCACTAATCACTACACTTTGTCCAAAAGGACTTGTCCAAGACCTAAATCTCCCTCTTTATCTGGGATTGTAATTACCAGGACCTGTTTGGCAACATTAGGCAGGTAGTAAATATACCATACTTACATCTGCATAATATCCAGTTAAGGGGAGACTTAACTCTGGTTATGAAAAACTGATCAGATTACAATAAGTAAATTAGAAATATCAAATTCACATTTTACAACCAGCTTGCCATAGACAGGTTTTTGTACAGTGATGAAGAAGGTAGTGGTTCAGTGTTCAGAAAGATGACAGTGTACAAGTTCAGAGGATGGAGCGTGTTCATTTTGGTTACAGCGTAGCAACTCGAACCACAAGCCTGTATCAAAGTAATTTCATTCAGTTTCCCAGTATCTGATATTCCCCAGTTTGCCAGATGAGGAGAGGACAATTCTCCACCTTTGTGGACAGTACAGCTGTATTCTATTCAACTGGTACTTTTTTCAATTATATATTACTTTATACATCTACTTCACTACATTTTAGACATATGTATTGATTCTGCCTACATTTAAGCTTATTGTAGCTAGTAGAGGTGGAGCCACTAACTTTAAGCCCCTGCATGCCCACAGTCCCCCCCACACAGGTGTTTTCACTTAGTGTGTTAATTAAGGCCCCCCATCTAATGTTACAATATACTTAGTTACATTTATTTGTCACTATATAAACATTTGAATCCAAAAAATTTTATCAGCTTACTAAATATGACTCTTTGCCAATATGATTCATTACACAACAACAACAAAAAAAAGTTTAGAGTACAGATAGTTTCTTCTCTACTAGCTACAACATTCAAATATTGCTTACGGGTAATGCATAAATATTTATAGTCCAATATTAACAAAACACAATTTAATAACACAACACTCTAAATAAGGATATACATAATGACGTGTTTGATGGTGTATAGCTACATCTGTCCAGTTAGCCGGTTCCAGACTTACAGCTTAGCTTGGTGCCAACTAAAGCTGGCTGTGAAAGATATCAGTAGTTTACCTCCAAACTGATGGCTGGTTGTTTCCACAAACTGTTAGTGTCTGCAGCTGTTAAATACAGAGCAGACGAGTGGGTGTGCTAGTTTTGAAGATGTTAAAAGGCAGCTTTCGCAGAGCTACCGTTAAGACGAATAACGGAAGGTAGCGAGTAATGTTGAGGGACTTTACGGAAGCCGTCGAGGTGTGGAGGGGGAGTAAACCTATTTCAGTTTTTTTTTGTTTTTGTTTTTTGAGAGCCCTTTCCACTTCCAATATCTTGATATTTTAAATTGTTAAAATACTAAAACTGTTAGCTTATTAGTGCAGCTAATTTTCCTTTAATAACTGCACAAATATTTAAAGATATGTACCACCATTTAAACATTAACATTATTTTCAGTAAGGGATGAGTAATTGACGCGAAGTATATACTAAATGTTTTAAATTGCACCCTATGGTATTGGTATACTTATGTACTGAGACATTAAAGTGATTTTTTTTTTTTTAAAAAGTAGTATTCCTGAAAATGTGTTACCTGCAGTAGAAATTGATTCTACATCCTTGGTGGGAATGCCCTCCTGTCCGGCAGGTGGTGAGGTTTTGGGAAGCTGTGTACTGTCTCTCTGTGCTGTCTCACTGTCTTCCTTTTTTGACGCCTGGACAGAGCTGACACAGGCCGAGCTGATCCCTTTACTGTCCGGAAGTTTCTCCTCGTCCGTGCTGTCCTCAAACACGAACTCTTCCCCTTGCTCCTCGTCTTCCTCCTCTTCATCTTCCTTTGGTGGTTGCTGAGATATTGCAGTCGACATAATTCCTGAAAAAGTGACACAATTTTGTTCACCCATTTGAGTTAAAAGTGACACCTATGGTGAAAAAATATGTATACCACATAATCAAAACAAGATTTTTGTATTGAAAAAGATAAGGCACCTTAAAGATCTGAGTGACAGAATGCTACAATATTAGAAATATTGAACAATGAAAATAATGAAGTTTTGCATCCCTTAAAATATTTTTCTACTACAAATCTAAAGTTCACCACTCTTTTCTCCTGCGTTTAATGTGAACCCAGGAGATATTGCTTGAATTATACTGTGACATTAAGACTGTTTAACCTCCACCACTCATCTGGATGAAGGCAGAAATGTAAATGGACTGCAGGAGAGGAATGTTGTCTGGTCTTTATAAACATAGCAAAGCTGCTTAGCAAAACAGTAACATGTAAAATAAGATAAATATCAGTGTTGTACTTAACAACACTGACCTGAAATGAACTCCTCACCCCACACTGTGTTCACAGCAAAACATTAGACTGAAACTCTCCCACCTCTTTAAGAAGTGTTTTATTGAGAGTGGATAAAAATACCCTAAGTTGAACAACTTTTTTCAGTTTGACATAAATGAACTAAACAACTCCACATTTCAGGTGCACAGAGAGAGACGCTCCCAGCACTATAAACATGACATATGGCTGTTGGAAAGACTGTTAGTTAAATCAAAGAGTCTGAGGAGGCTTAGTGGCAGATTAATTAAGATATCCACACACCCACTAATGAAAACATGTGCCCTCAATTACGTGAGAGGCTAATTTCATCTTGTCTTATCAACGAAAAAACAGGTATAACAGCAGCCTAGATGTTTTAGGAATTCATTTGAAAAACAATCAAAATATATCAATACAGTCATACATTAATTGCAAACACATGACATGTTTTACAACAAACGAGCATGTAAATTGCCAGCTGTAACCATGGAAGTTAGATTTGTTGTTAGTATATTTTCAAAATAAAATGGAAATTTTCCATGACACACACACACATACCATGAAGGTATTAAATTGCAGTAATTGTTTCATTATTTTTACAAAGTGGGGATTTTCTATGACACACAGGCTGACTGTTTCTGTACATGTTAGTATTAGCACTCCTGCACCCGGCATCTGCTTTGCATTTTGATTGGCACTGAACTCCTTCCAGCGCTGGAACACTGTTGGGCCTGATAGGATAGTTTGTCAGGCTCCTTCTGGAAAATAATAGCATGGAGCAGAGGCGGCTGAGCAGGCTGCCTGTGCGGGAAAACATCCCTGGAACATGCTGCTTGTGGATTGTAAAATTAATTGTCAGCACTTATTATTTAACCTGGATACAAGGGCTGTCATGATGTCAGTTACGTCTCTCATCATCTTTTACTACTGCTTACTGACATCTCAGTCTGGACATGATGTTTGTTTGCATTGATGTTCAGGAGCAGTGATGGCTTTGAATCCTGAATTACCACCGTTTGTGTTTAAGAAGTCTTTAAACTACATAGGAGTTTTATAAAGAAAACAGCGCTAGCTTCTTAAGAAATTTCTTTTCTGTTTTGTTTACAAGTACAATATGCTGCCTTTGGACCCAGTTACCTCCCCTTTGCCACAAACACAGTTTCTCCAGTCATCCCACTCATTGGTCAAATCAACAATGACTCTTTTGTGGAGGGAAAACTTCTGCTCAGCCTCAGAAAGCATTGTTTCTACATTTCGTCACTGCAGCACTGATTAGCTCACAGGTCATCTGGACCATGGTTTTGCTCTCTATGGTATAGCTCATACAAACTCAGTGTGGAGTATAGCAGCATCCTCTTTTGAATGAATTTTTAAAAACATAAGGTATAAGGTTTAATTGAAATTAATGCCACTATCCTTCCACAGATGGAAGCCATGCTTGTGATGATGGTATTGATATTTTCACATTGTTACAAATCAAGACAGCTGGTGCCTTGTCTAAAAGTTCACTTTGTTAATACTAATCCAAAATCTGGAACCCAAAAGTTTTTCACTTCCTCAGAATCCAAAATGACAGGTATTCTGAACAAATGTCTTTGAGGGAAGGCGTTTGGACAAGCCATCAAACAGACTCCATCTTGGAAAAATAAAGAGCCCCGGGAGTGGTGCTGTGTGAAAGCTATTCTTGAGGGGAAAATAAGATACATCACAGAATAAAGATGAAACCAACTCCTACACACCCTGTCCCTGACCTACATAGAGCTCTCAAAACTCCACTGCTGTGTACCAAATGTGGTAATGAGTCTGTCGAATGTGTACAGAGGAAAGTGAGGTATGAGTGCCCTTGCCTTGGTGATCCGAGGCAAACCAGGTCGCACATTTGCAGTGTACATCCTAACTGGAAACATCAAACGTTATATTGTAGCTTGTTTTAAATGTAGTAGTTCTTGGATTTGCATATTTAGTGGTGTTTTTACATATTTATATTTGCTCCGTCATTTTCTATCAATTCAAATTGTGCAGTCTTTGATTACTCAGTCGGATCTTGTGGGTACTTGGCATCCGATTTATGTTGCATGATTCCATCTCAGCTCCCTATTGTACTTTTATTTATTTCACAAATGCAGTAAGGATGTGTAATCTGCTTTAAAGAACAAAATTAAATTACAGGGTTTAAAAACAGAATGATCAAAAAAAAAAAAAGAAAAAGGGTTTCCTAAACCAGTAACTGTATCCAAAGCTTTCAGTCAGGATTTTGCAAATCTGCTGGGCTGCATATTTAGTTCTAGCCAATGATTTACAGAGAGCTATGTTTGACCAACTACAGACAAACCTCACAGCCATTGGTCAGTGGCAGTCGGGTATATCAATAGACAACGGTAGAGAACAGCAGCTGGGGATGACTGAATAAACAGCACTGAAAAATCTTAACAGAAAGCCACTGAGAGAACCCCCACTTTAGGGTTTTCCTTAACAGAAAATGGCACACAAACACTCCACAGACAATGAGAGAGCAGTGGACCATTGACAACAACAAACAGTGCCAGGCAGAGATGATTCTGCTCCTGGCGCTTGTTCCTTCTTCAGCTTCCCCGAGGACTTCCTATCGAGAGATGCGAATGTGACTCGGCCAATTTAGGAACTGCAAACAGCTCCTTGAGAACAGACGGAATATGTCTTTCTTTGGCTGTCAAAAGGCATAACAATTTGAGTGGGAGGCCGTTCACAGACATTTGTGGATTTCATGGATTCGCTTTTTAAACACAGCGTAGCCCTACCGAAGATTTCCCGACACAGAAGAAGCTAAGCCTATTGCATTATATATTATGAATGTGATGAATATTTTAAATTTAACTTTAAATCAATTCCTGAAGACTGTGTGCCAAAGGCCACGTGGGATATCACATCACACTACAAATAAAAACATGACAAGAAGGTTATCTATGCATATTTGAGAGAGTATGTTCCTACTTTCCTCCTGGTTTACCGTCATGTTGCCACTGTTAAGACATTCAGGGATATATTATTTATTCAGGAGGCAGTCTGGCCTTCATATGCCCTCTGCTGTAGAGGGCAAATCCACTAATGTCTGTCCACAACAGCAGTGATGTGCTGGTGGAGTCACACTAGTCAAGGACACAGTGGGAGTAACCTCCACCTCCCATCTGCCATTTGTGCTCACAGCATAATAGTGTACTGGAATGGGTGTGTGTGCTGTACTGTACAAACAATGAGCAGACATAAGAATGTCCTGAATGTGTTGACCAGACAATGTTTTTTTTTTTTATCCAGAAAAATACTTTTGAAAGCAATAAAATAAATACATGACCAGGTCAGAGGGGTAAAAGTAATTTCTTTGAATAATTCTGACACACAGTTTTTCAGCACATGGCATGTTAAAGATGTGAAATCCTGTAACACAGTGACCATAATGTTGTATCTGCAGAGGCTTTGCGCGGGTCATTGATCACTGCTCAACAAATCAACAAATACCTTTTATAAGCGTCAGTGTTTCTGGATTTTCTGGATTTCAAAACCCAATCACACTCAGTCTTTTCCTTTCTCCCACTTACTTTTATCTTCATCCACATCATTGTGCAAAACCATTGTTATTTTTAACAGCATTATAATATATTATGATACCTCTAAACATTTTGCTACATCATTACTACCATTAGCTGTCTTAAGAATCCATCAGTGGGTGGAGGCTGTGAAGAAACTAAGTATAGCCACTAGGAATTAATGAAAGTCGTCAGTTACTTAAAGGACAGGCAGATACTCTTCTACCCTGGTGTCTTGTTAGTCACGTCACTATTCAGATGTTAGAGAAGTGTGGCTGCCAAACTCATCTGGTATATCTCAGGCAGATATCTATGTCCTGTGAACAGGCTACATATTAAAAGGGATACACCAGCAATTTAGTATCGCACTTCTGTGAAGTTTCAGACGGACTGAAAAAAGAAAATCGGAGCAACAGAGGTCGGGATATCCTGACTTTTAGCTCCTAGTGTGGCTCAAGCTCCAAGGCGTGACCTCCCCAGGGACGACGCAGGAGAGTTGAAGCGAGGGCGCGGGAGGGAGAACCGTGGGGCAAAGAGAGGGGAAAGGAGAGACGTGAGGTGAAGACAGGTGAAAGGGACAGGTGCACTTAATGTTCTGGAAACAATGAGTTAGTTATTGTGGTTTGACCCGCTGATGCTCACTCATCAACACAGCAGTTGGAGTTGCAGCAGTGGATGCAAATAAGGTACTTTAAACCCCATAGCGCCCCTGATTGTTGCAGGTAGCATCTAAGTTCATATCTTTTCTTAGTGTCATAACACAGTCAAATCTAAACACAGAACATTTTTTTCATATTCAGTGTGACCTACACTTCACAAGGGTACAATTATCTCTCAAATAAATGTCCATAAATACACTAAAACTTTGAAAACTCCTGCCCCAATGCCACCCACAGTCAGACACTCCCTGTCTGCCACACGCCCATGCCTTTCAAACTCCACACTTCCAGGTTCCAAGCCCAAGCCGAGATGTTATCATGGTTATTTCCTCAGACATGACACAGTTTCTCCAGAACCACAGAAGACTCTATACTGTTTTCACATGCTGCGTGATCCTCATGACACATTAATGGGGAAAATCAGTCTCATTCTCCTTTAAGATACGGGATTTTAATGATCCAAAGATGATGCTTTTTTTCCTGCTAATTCTTACTTTACATGAAAAGAAAGCTGTTTTTCCTAAACTTTCACTGAAGCTTGGTAACTGTCTGAATTCTCCGCTGCAAGTCAAAGCTCCAGGAAGTTTCCTCTTAGTGCTGATTCGGTGTCAGCCACTTCCTCTGCCTAATTCAGCCTGCTCTTGCTCTAGCACACCAGTGTCACTGCAGTAACTGCAGCTGGGTCCACAGAGTACAGAGGGACAATAGTTATTTGAACTACACTCGTGCGGATCTAAAATGTGACATGTAAACTGCCTCTAACAATTCATTGTGTCTGTTTGAGTTATTGTGCAGCTTCAGGTAGCAAGGCTAACTTTCACTATCAGTACAAAAGAGGCATGTCTGCTCCTTTGACGTGCCACTCGAATGAGATATCATAACATAACAAATTAAAGTTTTCAGTTGTTCTTCAGGAAGTGTCATTCAATGCTTTTAATACTGGACAAATTAAATCTTCCTACAACTTGATGTAAACTCAAGCCCTGGATCTCAGGAGATTATTATGGGTTATTCTTCAGACCAGTGCGGTTTAGTTGCTTTGGCCTTGGAGTTTGTTGTCAGAGGAGCAGACAGGAAATAATACAAGTCATGTTTGGGCGACATGCCACAAGTGCAACAGGAAAATACTGTAGATTGGCCTTGACTTATAAACATCCCCGAATTCCTTCTATTGGTTAATTACCTGCCATTCCCAGTGGACTGTATAATACATCACACCAGTAAACATTTTGACAGGTACGTTTTCTAATATCAAATAACTTGTGTATCCGAGCACCAAGGCCTTGCTATACATATGATTCCATGAGCGCTAGTCTTAATGGGTGAATGTGTGGCGAAAGGGAGAGAGTTCCCATTGATAGTGAAGTCTTTGTGGTAGCTTCAGGCCATGCATGCGTGGATTGTTAATGTCTCTTGGATGTGGTACACTGTGACTAAGGAGAAAAAAATCTGATACAGTGAGTCCATGGAGTTTCTTAAAAGAAAGGCTCTTGGACATCCGGCAAGTGAGGCAGAAACAGTGCTCTAGCTTAAAATGCAAATTACTTGGTCAGAGGTCCAAGAGCTCCCACCCCCACCCCCCGCCATCACCCCTCTCCTCCCTGTCTCCCCTCTCTATTCTGCTCAGAGTATAGAGGCAGCGTGAAATCCATCCTGGGAGGGGCTATTGTACTCCGGGAAGCAACCGTCAAACTGGAATGGTTAAGACCAGGCCCAGGCCAGGGGATCTCTTTTTATAGCCCGAGGCTTTGGGAGAGCTGTGCAGTGCTGCTGAAAAACAGCCGGCCAGAGGCGTGGGTCTGGGATGAGCCGGCAATCTCTCACTCATCCTTCCTGGTGTCTGTCTCAGGAACTGCTGCTATCATAACAAGGCCTCACGCTCTGTAGCCTCGCCGGCTCTGTGAGGCAGACTCAGGTTTAATCGTCCATGATGGTGTGTACTCTGCCAAAGGGCCACACGGGTATCTACCATTCCCATCCTCTCCTCTCCTGCTCCACCTTCCCTTGTCCTCTCAGCTGCCCCTGTAGCTGTCGGACTGAGAGACAGAGAGGCACAAAACCAGCACACCCACCCACCCACCCCCAACTCCACTCCATCAATAGCTCCCTTGGACAAAGCTGCTGTCTTTGCAACATGCTAACCATGCTGACAGAGAGGAGGGAGAAAGAGAGGAGATAGAAGGAAGGAAGGAAAGAGGGAAAGTGTTTGGAGGACAACAAATATATATGCCTCTCACCTCCTTGTCCTCAGTAGTGTGTCCTCCGAGAAGCTTCAGGCACTCCCTGGTGACCCTTTAATCCTGGTAGCCTCCCATAAACTCTCAGTTTTTACCACACTGCCAGGTCCGGCGCACTCATCTTTACAGTGTCCTGTGAGGGTGGCGAGTGGCTGAACACAGATTGGAATTCTCCTGTGCTGTTTACTTTCCCACAACTTCTCCCCTGCACCGTGTGCACTAGCAGCTCAGATGAGGTAACCCTCTTTGCTCCCTCCCCTTTCTCTCTGCCTCACTCGGCTCTCTGGTTCCGTTCCTCCCTCTATCTTGCCTCTCTGTCCCTCTCTTTTTTAGATGGGTCTATACCCCCCTTCAGCCCCTTCAGTCCCATGCTATCCTTTCTTTGGTTTTCTCCCTCCTCCCACTCTCCAGACCCCTGCTGCTGTCCAGACAGCAGCACAAAGCAGGGTGAGGGCACTAACACAGCTGGCCAATGGTAGAGTGACAAAGTTAAGCATGTGGCCAATGAAAAGCTTAGGGGGTGGAATTTGCTCCAATCAGGGGAGATAGTCAGAAAAAGTGGGTTGGACAAATGGTATTAGGGCCGATGCAGTCTCACAGCACTTCCTGTGTAGGACTGCAGGTGTGTGTGCACTCACTGTACTTGAGTCATTTGCACAATTTTCTTATTAATGGCTGAGATTATTATTATTATTATTATTATTATTATTATTATTGTTATTATTATATCTAAAATTTCATTTAGAGGATGCACATGAGCACAATAAGATCGCATCAGGGTTCATTCATTCACCCACAATTTATCTACTGTTTTACAGTGGGTTTGGTTTATTACTTTGGGCCATACATTTGCAAAATTAATTATTTCATAATTTGATAGTTAACACTAACTAACAACTAACTTAGTTATTTGAATACCTATGATTTAACTTAAAAATTAATTATGTTTCAAATTATTGTATAAAAATTATGTTTTATATTTTTGTGTATAAAATCTTAATCTGCTAAGTATCTAGCAACTACAACTGTCAAATAAATCTGGAATGTAGTAGAGTATAAGCATAAAGTAGCAGAAAGTGTAAAAGTGTACTGAACTGCAGTACTTAGCTGAATGTACTTAAATTACAGTCCACCACTGATGTTTTATATTCATATTTTTAGTCTTTAGACTGTTCTGTGGCTCTGCAAATGAATGGTGTCCGTCTGCTATTTTTGACCTTTCTTACTACACCAGTGCTTCTATTTCTGCCTCTAATCACATTTACAGTTCTGCGGGCTCAGGCAGCTTGTGGCATGCAGCAGTAGAAGACGCTGCACAATGAACCTGAGCTAACGTGTGAGGTCAAGTCAAGAAACAAAGCTCAGTTGTTCACATGCACGTCCTCATTCATCTGCAGACTGACTGCAAAGGAAACACAAAATCACACAATCATACTGTTGTCCAGAAGATTTATTAAAACACATTGAACAAATACACAGAATACAAATAAAAAGATGACAATTCACTTTTTCATTCAATTGCTATACAGCACAAATATCAGAACCATAACACTGCTTGGAGCTCATTGTCTGTAAATGCTAGATACACTACCGTCTCCCCAAAGTGAACCGTCATATCAAACGCTTCACATGCTGTGCATTCACTGCAACAAAGGTGCCTTTTATCAGGGTCTTTTGGTAGCTTTTGAAGCCATGTTAATAAGCATGTACATACATTGTTAACATATTTATAATATTAGACTGAAGCCTTTTTTTCTAACAGACGTTACATTCATACTGACTTCAGTTTGATTGCATTTGATTGCAGTATGTTTTCGATGTCATCTCATGGTCATCGCTCCAGAGGGAAAAGACATGATTTTGATTGATGAGCACATGTGGTGCACACTGCAGTTCTATGGCAACACCACCCAGCAGACATTCATCTTTTTTCACTTTGATACATAAATCTATAGGAGATGGACTTATCTCTGAAAAATCTTTCAAGTATTTACATGTTTCTGAGGTTCTATCTGTCAAGCAACCTAATACATGTCATGGTCAAGTAATTGATGAAATGAACAGAAACACAGTGAACAGAACAGCACTGATTAACACTAACAAAGCGCAAAAAAACAATATGACGTACTTCAAGGTTCATCTCATGGTGCTTTCAAAACGAGTCGGGTAATGTTTTGCAACTCAGTTTTCTTACTTAAAGCATATCTGAGAATTGGCGAGGAGGTTGCAGTCACACACTCTAAGTAAGTGAAAAGGGGTCAGATGGGAGCACCTCAGGACAATCATTTGAACTGGCAAAAAGGAGAGTAAGAAAATACGCTCACCAACTCTATACAACACTACCTCTTCAGTTTAGGTTAGTCCAATCACAATCATCATCTCAACAATGTTAAATAAGTGCTGTGGCAATGGCAATAATAATACAAACAGGTAATGCCACTGGTCTTTGGAAAAAGAAAGAAAAAGAGACATGTGTCAATAAGAATTTGCACTTCGAGTCCAAACATTCAAACAATGCCTTCATAGAAAAAGGAAATATAGTAAGCTTGAATTTATAAAAGATTGTTTTACGTAGTGGACTGTCACTTCAGCACATTATAATAGTAGATGGAATGGATATGTAGCTGTACCATGCTAAAGTGCCTTCACACCAGGTAAAGTGATAGGCGACGACAGACACTTCTGAAAGAACCAAAACAGAACTGAGGAAGCCGGAAGTGAAGACATCATCTACGAGTAATGTTGTGCAACATTGGTCCTTAAAAAGCTGATACACAGAGAATATTCCTTCAAATGTAGGTTCAGACTGTGACACTACCAATTACAGTCTTCACCTCTGTGGAGGAAATACACTGCATCAAAGAACAAATCATACTGGATCATCTTCTTTAATGGCACCAAATACATCTAATTTTTACCTTAACGTAAAGAGAAGCAAACAAAAGCTCATTTTGAGACAAATACAAGACTTAAGGTGACATTGCGCCATAAGGACTTTATGTTTCTTATTCAGTTCTAACAATGAAAGGGAACTGGGAAAGTCCCTGGGATGTAAGAGGAAAAAAAGCCACTCTCCACTCAGGACTGTGTTCTCAGTTAGGCCTGAACATTAAAGCCCTCTATGTGGATGTAGACCAGATGAGTTCCTGTTTATAGTGCAGTCCCACTGGTCATGGCCCCAGGGTTAAGCTCTACAGCCACTACTAACATTCAAATATAGAAAGAATCACAAGTATTGTACCATACACAGAAATACTCAGTCTTCTCTGAAATGTGTTAAAAATCATTTTTGCCTCAGCCACAGTTTCTTCTGCTCTGCCCGATCTTCATATATGATACCAAGCCAGGCTTCTGATTTCATCCATGTATGTATACATATTTCACTATGATTAGACCTATGTGAGGTAAAATAAACAGCAGTCTCTGAGTATATACAGTACAAGAGGCCAACCCTAACAGGTACTGCAGTCAAGTGTATCTGCAGGTTTGGCAGAAATGACTTTCTCCAAATTACCAGTGGGTGGCAGTCTTTAGAGGATTCAGACAGACTGTGTCCAGCTACTGCATACATGAGAATAGTTTTTGATGCTTTCAAATCAATACTTCATCCACTGGTTACTACATGAACAAAAAAAACACTTATTCATTTAAAGTAACAATATTGGCCCTCAAAAAAAACAAACAAAAAAAAAACTATCTCCCTATCAAACCATGACTGAAGACATCCTTGACTCCACTTCCTCTTCACAGAGAAAAAAGCTCCAGTGGGGCACAGTCACAGTGTACAATGATTGGGAAGATGGTTAAAAGCAGCAGAGTGCGCGCAGAATGAAACGGTCGAGGCTGGCACGAATAAAACACACATTCCAAGATTAGAATGAGCCCCAAACAAGAGCATCAGAAACTCAGTACTGCCAACTTGCTTGAGTTTTGCCTTGCAGTGAAGGGCTGAAAAAAATTCCTCTGTCAGGAAAGCTGCTCCTTTTTCCCTCCTAATCTATGATCCTCAAAAGATAAAAGTGCAATTGTTAAGATAGATACATCTGCATTAATCAAAAAAGTTACATCGCCTTAACCGTAGACAGCAGACAGCTTGATTTTGTAGATTTTAAAGTCAGGAAGGAGCAGGAGAAAGAGGACGATGTGGCGCAAGAGATGGGCGGCTGTCATCCATACAGATTCCATCCCTGGGAGTTTCTGACCTCAGGTCAGTGTTACAGAGCTCATCTAGTCCTCAATGCAGATGACATCACTAGGTTTGCCTGACTTGAGGTCAGGCGTAGCCACGTCTCTCAAGGAGTCAAGTGACTTCTTGTCCAGATGGCTTGTGGGGGGTGGGGGACCGTTAGAGGACACTAGAGAGGAAAGAGATTGAATATTTAGGAGTTCACAAAGTCTGTGTTTAACCGTTCTTAGCATAGAAATGTGAGATGTAAAATGTTTTGATTCAATGACTTACAAACAGAACGAGTAACTTCAGCATCTTATTAAAATTCAAAACTCAAATTCAAATTTAATAATTGTGTGCAATTTGTGGAAAGATCCTCCTAATCATATGAAAAATATTTTATATCTAGTGCGTCAAAAGGATTACTGGCAGCAGCAAAAATCAAGACTTTCTTATAGAATATTCATTGTGTGTTTGCCAATAAGGCCTCGTTCAAATGACCAAATTACAGTTAACAAATACCAGAATTTAAGTGGCATGAGCAACCCCCCAACCTCTCTCCCCCACCTATTTCATGTCATGCTTTACTGTAAATGTTGATCCTTACCGCTGACGTACGGTCCCAGAGGCATCTGACTGTAGTTGACCATGGGCTGTCCCCCTGGTCCTCTGAATCCTCCACCAAAGCTGCTGCTGTACATCTGGGAGCAGCCAAACCCACCCTGGCTAAAAGGCTGAGGAACACACATGAAGATCCGTTACCCTGCTGCACACTACAACTTCACGGGACTCGTTTATAGAATAATAAAACAAAAAGATAAACCTATTACGGTGACACGATAGGTGTCCAGCAGATGATGATGCTTCTAAATATTCAGCAGGTCTGACTAGTTTTCTTCCAACAGTGGGAACACAAGTATGTAAAAAAAACAAAAAAAACAAAAAAAACAAAGGAAAGCAAGTCAGATTGCCTACTGTTTCCCTGGTTACGACAAGAGTTGGCATAGCAACCAAAAAAAACACACATTCAATTGTGGAGAACAGGTGCAGTAGAGATAAAAGTAATGAGACAATACAGCCTCAGTTAAATCCTTTGGGACTGAAGCGTGGAGCTGAGTGGTGAAAGTAAACAACTGCTTTTTTCACATTACACCTGGGGAAACTCTTCCATGGGAGAGAGCGAGTCTCCACAGGTTTTTGAAGGAATAATGTGGTTGCGGAGTCATGAGTATAGAAATATTCACAGTTTTTAGGCCATAGCCTTTTCATTTCACAAAGTCCTGTCACACATTTTAGTGAGCCTTGTTTCCTCACCCTTATGAGCCTAATGAGCCTCCACTGCATAGTAATCACCAGCAAAGTCCAAAACATTAATGAAAGAGTCTAATAAATCTCCAATAAGATGTTGCTGGACCAAATAGCTGAATTCTTACTTTTAGAGAGATTAACTTTAGAAAAACATAACTGCGGTACTACATTTCAAGACCTATGGTTCCTGTTATTTTCTCGCTTTGGAAACTTTTGTAGAGGTGACCAATAATGAACTTGGACAATTTCTGGCACTGAGATAACAGTAGGTAAATCATAAATTAAGGACATATGAAATTTCTGTTAGCACTGTTTTTTAGTCACTGTTTTGTTTTTGTATCTGTATGTGTAAGTGTGTATGAGTGTGTGTGTGTACATATACTGTATGTATATGTGTGTATGTGTATGTGTATATATGCATACAAACGTATAATTTGTTTTTCTTCTCGTTTCTTGTGTTTTGTATTGTTTACCTGGGTGCATGAGGGTGGACGGAAGGGACGGGAAATATGTAGATACTCAGCGTACTATTGCTAATTATTGAACACTGATTATTGTGAAACAAAAAGATGTGAAAGACGAAAAAAATCTCTTTCTTACAGTGCTAAAATGATGTCTGACAACAAGTCCAGATGAGTTGACTCTTGTCTATGAGGAAATAACACAGAAGAATTGTCTGTTCTTGAGTTTGAGTTTTCCAAAGTCACCTCACCTGCTGCGGTGGCGGTTCGCTGCCTCTGCTGGTGAGGCGGCTCAGGATGCTCCTCTCAGACATCTGCAGGCGGGCCGATACCGGTGGGATCCTGGACAACATGTTGGGCAGTCGTGTCACATCTGCTTTCATGTCACTCAGAAGTTCCTCCAGCTGGTTCAGCACTGCAAGTCCACAAGAACACACACACACACACACACACACACACTTAACACTTATGTTAACAGTCATTTGATGCCTACACCGGTGGTACGAATTAATGAGAAAAAGATGAGTGAGACAAAATGCAGGGAAACGTTCTGAAAGATCCGGTTTAAAAGTAATCTCAAATCATTAGAAAAGCAAATTAATTGTGGGAGCTTGGGCCTGAAATTAACAACTGCCAAGAACTAAATGCCATAAAATTCTTCACTGGCGGATAAATCAATAAGGGTCACGGGCAGCAACATTTTGAAACGATAACATTTTAACACCTCAGTTTGATACGGTCTTTGGTCTTGGCTTCCTCCCAAACTTTCATCCTACTAAAAGCTGTAAACATGTTTTGACGGTGAGTCAAATGAACATAAAATGACGCCACTGTGTCAAATAGGATCTTTAATGGCTGCCTGTTAGAAGCTCTACACACAGCAGTGGTGGGGAAGCATCTGTCTGCGCTTCATTTTGTGATTAATTATTGTCTGGATGGACGGATAAACCTGTTTCCAACTGAAACTACATTGTTTAAAGGAATTAACAACAGAGTGTTAGAAAGAGTGCGGCTGGTCAATTTGCCTTAGGATAAAAAAAAAAAAAGCATGATGATAGAAAATAAACAAGTTGATTTGCATTAGAAACAGGTCAGCTCCAAAAAGTGACTTGCTACGTTGATTTTTCACTGGTTAAAACATCAATTTATTCCAATGGAGCAGCATAAACTCAGCATAAACAACAAAACTATGACTAAGTATTAAATAAAATATGTTTTCTGAATACATTAATAGTAAAATATTGACGATTCTAGGGGGATTTCAGGAGATTTATATTCAGAATTTGCATTTGCCTCTTTAATGAATGTTTCATTCACAGCACAGACGACCGGTGGGTTGAACAAAACATCTTGTGAAAATTTTTATCATCACTTTTGTCCTGTAAAAGTTATTTGTGCCGGTTCATTTTCCTGCAACGTTTGGCAGATGAGACACTGGTGAACTGTTGCTATTTCTGAGACCTTTGTGCAGCACGGCGTTGGCAGGCTTGTTCCCAGCCAGAGACTCTTTGGACAGGTGCTGGTGGGACTCCGCCAGACATTCCACCTCAGCAAAACGCGTGTTGAGAGCCATGGCCGGGTGACTGGGGTCCTGGGTCATATTCAGGTAAGCTGCCCGTCTCAGCTGCTCCTCAATCACCAGAGCCTGCTCCAACAACTACAGCGCGAGGTGGGGAAAGAAAAGGAGAGGATGAAACACAGACGTGATAGACAGTTAGTTTCAGTTTGCAGTTTGTTTTTATCACAAAGACTCAAGCATTGCCTTAAAGCGGCGAGCGAGGAACTTGTTCTTCATCTCTAGGTAGTTGCCCTTATGCATCTCAGTCTTAAAGGGCTCGTTCAGAATAGCATAGCGTGGGTCGTTCTGAATGTCCTGCCAGCGAGCATAGCCATGTCTGAGACAGATTCCCGGTCAAGAAAAAGCAAACTGAAGCACAGCACCTCATAAAATTCTTCAAATACAACAGCGAGATAGCTTTAGTTTTATATTGCTCCTCACATTTTGTAAATATCAGCCTCTGAACCACTGCCCCCCCCCACCCCCCCACCCCCAGTCATAAGTAATTACATTATTTCGCCAGATGCTGAGCTTCTCGCTCCTACAGCTGGTAAAGGATACGTTACGATGCCAGCCAACAGCCAGTAGTCATGGCGACGGTGCCAGATGTCATGCATCTTTCCAGAAGACAGCGCCGCTCGCTCCTCAGTTTGCCACAGGGTGTGCAGCTCTGACGGCATTGATATAAAGACAGACAGTTTTTTTTTTTTTTTTACAAGAAATGCAAAGTTATATTCAGGCATATTAAGAGAAGTAAGAGCACATTAACAGCACAATCGAGATTTATGACGAAACAAAGCTGCTTCTTTATGGCACCTTAGATAAACAACCCTGTAAGACCCTGGAGCAGAAATGTAGGAGTTATTAAACAAAGTCTGGTGGAGGTAAGTTATCAATGACACATTTTTCCACTGATATTAAATTATGGAGTGACTTTGTGAACTCATGAAATCAAAATAGTTTTATTGAAATGCATGGTTTCCAGCTGTGAGAAAATAAAAATTTAAAATCAGCTGAAGTGCTGTCACAGTTATTTTCCCGCCCGTTGTTCCTTTATTCACTTTCTGCTCATTTGTCTCCAGATAACACAAACACACCAGATAGCACCTGTCTCGTCTCTCTGCTCTTCATCTTAGGAAAAAGACTTCACCAATTAAAACTGAGCTGCACAATATTACATTGCGCTATTATGGAAATGAGTCAGAGCCGTTTCAAATGACAATGACAAACGTGTCGTGCTGACAAACACAATGCGCTCGATTCAAGTCTGTTCTGATAGGTTAAAAAGTTTTGTCATAAAAGCAGCTTTAAGACTAAATAAGACCAGACACTGTGCTGCAGTCATCTAGTGTCTGACAGCTGGGTTCATGTAATGTGCAATCAGAGGTGGGTTGCATGTTAAAAACTATGAAACTATTTTTCAAAGAAGCTATTTTCTAAAGATCATTTTGGAACATAATTAATACTTTCAACAGCTGTGTCACATTCCTCCCTCCCTCCCCCACTTCTTTGTTCTTCAGTCATTTAGGATCAAAACAAAGTCAGATGTATTCTCACCTGTGAAACCTCCATCAGCAATATTAAACATGAACTTGGCTTTGAATCCATTTTTGTCCTCCCTCCTGCTCTCGTCCATCTCATCCAAAGTGTCTTTGTCTCCATTTAATCGACCCTCTAATGCGTATTCACTCTTCATGTCATCTGCAACAGCTATATGAATGACAGAAGGATTTCTTAAAAGACGTATCTGTATAATGGACTATCACTACAGACTGCTTTGCTTTTAGAGAAAAGAGCACACTGATTGCAGCATTTCTACCTGGCTTATTTTCCTTGTCTTCAGTTTTTGCCAGAGGAGAATCAGTATCTCCTTTGTCTGAGGACTTCTCTGTTTCTCTGCAGGGCTCCACTGAGGATAGCACAGGCAAAAAAAAAAAAAAAAAGAAAGATTAACTTAAACAAAGTACAACCTCACAGCAGAATCAATTTTGCAGCACACAGCTCATGCACCACTCACTTTTAGGTGAGGTTTGACTGGATGACAGCTCTGTCTGTTTCATAGCGGACTCTTTTGTGTTGCCAGATGACTCTGTCTTTGTGGAGGGTGACTCAGTTCTGTCCCTCTCATCTCCTGTTTTCTCCTCTGAGCTGGCCTTGCTCTCCTCACTGTCAGCTGCCTTCTCAGGTGCAGATGCTGGCTCTGCACTGGAATTCTGCCGAGGGAAAAAACAGACAGGGCAAGCGGGTGGAGAACGAGGAAAGTTGGTAAAGGGCAAGGAGACAAGTTAAAAGTTTGACAATCGCATCTTCTGAGGATGATAAGACGAAGTACGGTTAAAGTGTAATGAACCATGAGAAGACAGACAAGACAATAAAGGAGAACAGAATGAAAGTGATGGGTAGCGGAAGAAAAAAACAACAGGACTCACTTCGTGCTCTGACAGTTTCTTGCTATCTTGGTCTGTGGTCTCCTTGTCCTCAGCGGTACCCAAGAGAGACTCAGTCTTCTCTACAGTCCAGAAAACAACAACAACAAACTCTCTTTTTTTCTGAGCACAAACTTTAGAGTTGGAGATAAACAAAACACGATTAATGCAGACGCTTTGTTCTGACCTGGTGGGACAGGGGTGCCGGGCTGCGTGGCGACAGGGCTGGCTGGCACAGGGGTGTTGGGATCGGAGGATACACTCTCGGTCAGTTTCTTCAGCTCCATTCCGATGGGAATCAGATCTGGAGAGCTCAGCTTCCCATTTACATGCTCAAACTCTTGCACCTACAGAGAGATTGGTTCAACTGTAATACAATGAAAATCTACACGTCCATGGGATGACCTCCTTGACTCAAAAAAGGGATTACGGAAGAGATCTACGAATGTGGTGTGCTGAATCAGCAGTTTAATTCTAAATTGTCCGTATTCTGAAGTTATCCTTCTTAAATTCAACCTTTGCGTCATTTTTATGTAAATTTAGTGAGGCTGAAACCGTCACTTGATTGATCGATTAGTCAATTGCCAGAGAAATCTTTGGCAACTATCTTTCATAATTGATTAATTGTTTCTGTCATTTTTCTGGCTAAAATAAAGAAAAAATGTCAAACATTCTCTAATTCCAGCCAATCAAATGAGAGGATGCTGCTTTTCTATGGAATATGCCACTGTAATCTGAATATTTTGAGTTTTTGGACTCATGTGAACATTTGGAGACATTACCTTTGGCTATTCAGCATTTTCCTTCTATTTTTAAACATTTCATGACTAAACAATTGATTAATTGAACAAAAAATGATTGGCAGGCAAGTATTACCAAATTGGTAAAAAATATTTAAAAAAAAGAATACAAAATTGGGTTGAGTTAAGGTATATCGAACATGGTAAACACATCTGAGTTTTGATCAAAATGGTGTTTAACAATGATGTAAAGATTTTATTTATAATATAACTTCAATTACAAAACATTAGTCCAATAGTGTCAGACGAAATGACCAAATAATGTTAGATAAAGATAACCTGATATTTCCTACTTATTCTAAAAGAACACTAGTAACTCTGCAACACATAGTTCTCTATGTTTTACATACATTAATAAAACAAAGTCACGCCTACATTGCTTAAGGATTGACAGGGAGGTTTCATCATTTAGCCCCTTTACCCTGGTGTATACATGGCAAACAAAGCCTACAAAACTTTTGTATTTTGTATGTCTAAAAGAGTTTGCACCCAAAAGGTACTCTTGTCTACATCTGCCTATTCCTGAACAGTTTGACCTACTTTCTCTAATCTCGCAGTGCTACAGCAGAAAACTCAGTAGTCTGTGTTGAAGAAGCCTTGGTTGAACAACTAGTACCTTTTTCCTGACAAGGGACATGACCCCGATTCTGGTGAGAACATGCTGACGAGACAGTCCCTCACGTGGGACTCCATCAGCGAAGGTCTCTGCTCCGTCTGCTCCCGGCTCACATAGATGTCTCATGAACAGAGACACATAGGCCCTGATGAACGGAAAAAAAAAGACACTTTACGGTACATGCGACCGGAGAGATTCCTCTGAGGTTACCAGCTCTAACACCATGTTTGAACCGCTTTTAACAGCTCGGCAGAGAAGCAGTAAAAGCAGCAGCAGCACTAGTAGAAGTAATTATCATCAGGATAGTAGAATGAGGACTAATAGCGATGGTTGTACAAATAGCATTAGCTGTAAAAGTAGAGGAATTTTTCTATATAATAGTTTCTCTATCTCTCTTCGTATTTTTCCATACAGTAACTTACTAAATCTGATTGGTTCAGCCTGAGGGCAGTTTGATTCTCAACCATGTAGATCAGAATCACCTTTGTGATGAATGTGTTTGTGTCTATATAATGCCTGTTCTGCTTTGTGATGGTGGTTTGACAGTGCCTGAGGTAGATCCCTGTAGATTGAAATGGTGCTTTATCAAAATTACTGTGAGCCATAAGCAACATTGTGCAGATCCTATTTCTGACTCTTGCCTGAAGTTTGATTTTTCTTCTTTTTTTTTTTTTGATCCAGCACCTGTGAAAGTCCCTTTGGATGTGTATGCTTTATACCCTGTTTGTCCCAGTTGCAGTAACTGAGCAGTGGTCATCCAATTTGGGAGTTTCAGTAAACAGAGGAGTTTAAATTCCACAGTCAAAAAGTTACAAATTGTTGGTATTTTAGAAGCCGATTCCAGTATTTTTCGGCTCAATATATATTTAAATTGGATTGCTTTTGACCCAACAAGATCATGAATTTATATGGGATTTAATATTTCTCTGCTAGTATTATATTCCTGGCAGTGTGGAGAAGGCTTTGAAATATCATTGACTTTCATGTTGGGAAATAAAACTTACAGAAAATATGTTGGACCTAAACCAGAACAAATAAAATGTGGAGAATACGGAACAATTTAGAGACCTATGGCAACAGTGATTGCAGGTTTAGAAGTAGTAGCAAGAGCAATAACACAATAGCAGTTGTAGTAGACATTAGCAGCGCGCACAAGTCCAAATACTCCGGCAATGTATCGGGTGCACGGTCGTTGCTACCCAAACAGAATGCCGTCACTCACAGATAAATGGTGATCTTGATTAATGTGGGGGCAAAGGACGGACGCATGTCGGCTATAAGCCATCATCAGCGTACGTCACAGTGGTGGATGAGACAATTTATATAGATAGGTGAAGTTTAAACTCCATGACTTCTTAATGAGATACATCTGTGAAAGAATCGCCCAGAAGTGACAAACCCAAGGAGGGAGGTGTGGCCATAACAACAGCATCGCACGATGACGAACAGCTCAACTAAAAAGTTTGAGAACAAATACCAACGTCAAGAACTAGCTACTACAGAGATATTTAATTAGGCATCTCTTTAATAGCATATAAATAGTCACATCCACTACTATTGTTTACGCTGATGATGGCTTATAGCCGAAAGCTGTGAGGCATTCTGTTTGTTCAGTAATAGCAGTTGCACTGGTAGTGTCAGTAGAGGTCGCAGCACCAGTGGTAGTGTAAGTATAGTTGTATTTGTAGTTTGAGAGCTAATAGTAATCACAGGAGCCGTAGCTGCAGTAATTTTGGGGGTAGTGGTCGTAGCTGAGTGCTTTGTTATAGAAACACCACTCAGGGCTACTTGCATCCTAGATGTTTATTTCTGTTTGACTCTGGTGCGTTACAAAGTGAGGTAACCCTGACACTGGCAAGGCCAACTTTTGCAAAGCTGATAAGAAAGTTGTGGAGCTTTGCTCTGGGCTAACCAATTAAATGTGAGAAGTTGATAAAACCCAGAACTGCCTCTTAACTTATTGGCGGGCAGCCCTTGACAAAGATGCACTGTGTGAAAAGGGAATTATAGTTAAATCAAATAAAACTTGGCATACCACACAAAAAAAAACCCAAAAAACAATTTACATACATATATAAAAACACGCAGGGGAGTTACCTGAACTCACGCTCACTCTTCCCTCTCAGGTCCCTGACCAGCCAATGAGAGTTGAAAGCGTCCTGGGGAGGCATGCCCCAGCGCATGATGGCATTGAGGAAGGCTTTCCTCTGGCGAGCGTTGAAACCCAGAACCTTATAAAGATAAGAAATTAGCTTAAGACAGAAAATGGCATAAACATATCTGAAAGAGAAGACTGATTGAAACAGCAGAAAGACAGCACAGAAACACCTGTATTCTGGTGAAACAATCTGTTGATATTGATTTCTTATGAAAATGACATTCATTCATACATAAACCGAGCTGTATTGAACTACATAGTGTAATACAGTACAGCACATTATGCTGCTTGCCGCCTAACAATGCGAGCATTTCTTGATCCTAATTCTGTCCTTGCCCCGTTCCACCGAGCAGTGAGCCAGAACGCAGGATCAGCTGGAGAGCAGTGATTCTTGCTGACATATTGGGCTTAAACTGTGAGTTTGTTTTGATGCCCAGTGTCGGCCCCTTATCCCGAGATTTCCTCCTATTATGCACAATTTACAGAATGGAGGATTATCCCCTTAGTGTACTACGCTTCCAGAAATGTGATTAGTTGCTGTAAACGCACTATAAACCTCCATTTTAAGATGCATAGGGATTTCCTATGAAGGACCTACAACCTACACATACCTCAATACTGCCCCCAACACGTGCCAGTAAGGGCGGCAGAGGTTTGTCTTTCTCGCTTTTCAGCTGCCGACGAGACTGCCTGCGCCCACCTACAACACATAAAACCAAACCCGCTGTTAGAGGGATGTTTCTCCCAGAGTCTCACCATGAGCAAAGTGACAGATCACCTTAATAATTTTAAAAGAATCATTTGTCTGATGTAGTGTCTCCACTAAAAGAGTTGTACTGCATTGCCAAACCAAAACAACACAATAGTTCAATAGTTGTATGAAGCTGATGTTTCTTTTTTTTTTTTTCTATTTTTTTTTTTTTTTTTTTTTTTTTTTTTTTTTTTTTTTTTATTTATTTGCTGCCTACCTTCAGGCCTCTCCTCGAAATCTTCGTCCTCGTCCTCGGACCCCACAGAGTACTCCGACTGATTGTCTGAAAGATCATCCTGCCATTCTGAGCCACACATCAAAGAGAAACAGTACATTGTGTTCGCTTCTGTTGGTGGCCACCTGAGGGCGCCATGGCACTGCAGATTACTACAGACCACTACAGCTGGGCATGCACAGATTTTTTTTTTTTACCACTTCTGTCCTCTGGAAGTGAGGTGAGAGGGTGCTACTCTGCCAGACAATCACTTTCAACTTGGAGTGTACTCCAAGCTGTGATGGGCTCTGAAATCTTTACTCTCTCACAGTCTGCTGCTGTTGAACTGTGGCAATCAGGAAGTTGAAGCCACTCTGAAAAAGTACAACTGCAGGAAATATAACTGCAATAGACATAGAAACTGTTGAACTATTAGGGGGGAAAAAGTGCTTCAAAGCCCACTGAAAAGACAAGAGAGCTTTAGGCCAGTATAACAAACCATATGGTGGATTCAATGGAGGTCAATAGCTCTTGTTGAGACTTGCAGCCTTAAGAGGATTTAATAAACATGGTGATTAATTTCTGTGCCATTCTTACTTGAACTGAGCTGATACACCAAAATTATTCTGTATTAAGATAATGTCAGCGTGTCAATTCACTAATGAAGCATCAAGCATGTGAAGGTACAGCAGCACTGGAAGTGTTGTGTTATTGAATTAGCTGGATATCAAAGCAAATCACAATGTTTAGTTTCCAACAGGAGCTGTTGACGTGCACTAAAGCCACCAGAGAGGAAGGTACACCGGGTCTGTGCAATGATATCATGACCAAATACAGAAACATATCTCCTGTATCTGCAGTTCTAGCCCGTTCTTTACATATGTAGACACAGCGTCAGTTAGACACCGCAATATGTGCTTCCATTATGGCAACGGATCGGCTGCAGATTTGAGTGACACCTTCGTAACATCTCACTTTAAAATCCATGAGCTCTTTTATCATGGAGAAACTACTGCAAATATATAATATGTGTAATTTTCATGCTCAATTCAGCAATGTAGCTTAAGCAGAACAACAAAAGTGTTAATCTTTAATCTCTTGATTGGTTTTCATAATGGGCAACAGCTCCCAAAATACCAATTCAAAACACTTAGTATTGACTGTCGGAGCTGTTAATACATCTTCCAGCTGTTAAAACTGCAGGAATATCGTTTGAGGAAGATTTTTTTTAAAAAAGCAGATCCATATAATAAACCCCCAAACAGGAGCCCACTGAGTTGTTTATTTAGAAAATGTCTCTTCTTGCTGCGAAATATGCTTTTAGCTCGCCTGCCACCTGTGCAGAAGCGCAGCTGTGTAAACCGGTGGCTAACAAGCCAAAAAGTGTTTTCTACATTCTACATCCTGTGTGCTTTTTGTGTGTTTGTGCTCATGTATGGGCAAGAATGTCAAATTCTGGTTAAAATTGAAGAGTGGCGATAATAACATGGCTGTTGCTTCCAAAATGCTGCCAAGAAATCATTAGGCACAATTATCTTAAAGATTAACACTTTAGAAATTCGTCTTGGGGAAGGCATGAGCAACAAACCCAGGCATGTGAGTCCTGAGAGACAACCACTGTGTGTCTGTTAGCAGAGCCTACCTTGATCCTCCTGGGTCGTGTCGTTGTAGTTGACCTGCTTCCGGATGCGTTTGCCTTTGCCCAGGTTGCGAGCCAGATCCTCCTGCTGCTGCTCGTAGTGGTGGCGGAGGAGTTTTTCCCAGTAGTCTGGATCCACGTTCTCCTCCTGCTTGATGATCTCCCGCTCCACCTCTTCCTGAACACGAGCACGCACACACACACACACACACACACACACACACGAACACACACACACAGATTAGATACTGGTTATGCTTCAGAGTGGACAAAAAAACAAACATGGTGATGCATCATAACCTAAATCCTTTTATTATGGAATTTATGGATGTACTATATTTCATTTCTATGCAAACTTTGCATTTCTGTCACACTACAGTGAAACATTTCAGTTTTTGCATGTAGTATTTCATAGTATTTACGTTTTGTCTTGCACATCATGTGTCAATATTTCACTGCATAAGGCTCTGAATTGAAAGTACTGAGTTATCTGTGTGTTTTTAAGGCCTCACAGACAAGTTGAAAGCATTTCTTGCATCACTAAACATTTGGAAAACCCTTTTTTTTAAAAACCTTATTATTAATATTTGAATAACTATTTATTCTTTTTAATGGTGCATTATTTTATTTACAATGACACAGTCGTCCGTGCAACGCGCAACTACAACTACTACACCTCGTCCTGATTTCGCTAGCTGAGCATCATGGGTATTTTCTCACCTCTCCATCCTCTTCTTTCACCACATACTGAGCCACCTTGAAGGAGCTCAGGTACTCGTTCATGTTCTGAATCTCCGTGTCTTCAGTGGCGTCCTGGCTGCGGTCCAACAGCTTCGAGATGGCGTCGTCATCATAGTGGATCACGTTGCCCTCCTCGCCGTCTTTGTTGTCACCTGTGGATGAGAAGCTATTGGTTAACTTCTAACGGGAGCCCTTTTTGCCCACGACCAAAGCTGTGATCTACAGAAGAAGAAAAAAAAAAGCATCCGAACCGAAAAAAAGAGAACACGTGAATGACTAGCCAACCCACATTTATATGGATTCCCTTGCATTTTGGTTTTTGTCTCTTGTTTTCAACCCTTCAGTGCAGCTCCACACCGAGTTTGACTTTGTGAGTCACTGGCTTGCATAAAATGAGAGTGCTTTGTCATAAGAGGACACTGCTACTTCCACCAACTGCAGCACAAACAGAAGAAGAGGAAGCATCCTCTCTGTGTTTGAAAGTAACACGGTAAATGGAAGCTTTTTATTGAGAAACACAAAAAATCGCAAAGCCTTTAAGTGGCTCAACTAAGGTCTGATTTGTTTGTTACCATCAAACAACTCGGAAGTTTAATCATGACGTAGCAGATTGAAGATCAAGTGGAAGTTTGGAGCTTACTTGGAACTTTTCTGGATTGAGTGTAGATCATAAAACCAACCAAGAATATCAAAGGATGCCAACACACCAGATTCTGTGTTAAATCCTCAAAGCTAGAGGGAACATTTGGGACGTACCCATGGTTCGAGCTGCCTCCATTTCGTCTTTGAAAAGCTCCTCTGTGCCAAACTTGAGGATGTCGTCCAGCTCTTGTTTGGACATGGAGCCGGTTTTGGAGCCCAGGCCAGGCCGCACCACCAGATGGGTCAGCATCATCTTCCTCTTCGCCACCTGAGTTATCCGCTCCTCCACCGAGCCTCGCGTCACAAAACGATAGATCATCACCTTCTTATTTTGGCCTATACGGTGGGCTCTGCTAAACGCCTGGGGAAAGTGGAAATGTGGAGCGGGAGGAACAGGACACGGACGACATAGCATCAAAGTGAGTTGGTTGAAAGCTAATTAAATCACACATTGAAACAATTGCAAGTGTGCATCACATAATCTTTGAGAAATCAGTACTTGAATGTCATTGTGAGGATTCCAGTCAGAGTCGTAGATGATGACAGTGTCTGCGCTTGCAAGATTGATGCCAAGACCCCCAGCTCGTGTTGAAAGCAAGAAGCAGAATTGCTGAGCACCCGGCGCTGTGGCAAAAACCAAAGCAGAGAGTTGATGTGTGTGTGTGTGTGTGTGTGTGTGTGTGTGTGCGCGTGTGTGTGTGTGTGTGGGAATATGTGAGAGCAAGTGAAAGGCAGATGGAAGAAAACATGCATTTTCACAAACTCACCCAGCCAGATTGTGGATTAACAAACTCACCATTGAAGCGGTCAATGGCCTCCTGTCTTAGGCCTCCAGTTATTCCTCCGTCAATACGTTCGTATTTATAACCCTCAAACTCCAAAAAATCCTCAAGCAGATCCAACATCTTTGTCATCTGTAAAAAAAAAAAGAGATCAAACTAATTGGAATTGTTGAAATTAAGAAAAGTCTGAATGTTCACTACAGATGATTTTTGATAAAATATCTGGAGTATCGGTTGATTTATCACCTTCAACTGGCACTGACATTGGAAAGGCTAAAATATGGATGGCTGGATTTTCTGTGTTTTGTGGCCACTGATCAGAGAAAGCTATGACCTCCAGCCAAGATGCAATATTTATTTGACTATTACCTGAGAGAAAATGAGAACTCTGTGTCCTTCATCTTTGAGTTTCTTCAGCATTTTCTGAAGCAGTGTCAGTTTTCCTGAGGACTTCACCAGTAGGTTGCCATCATAAGAACCATTGGGTAATACAGGAGCTTCCTGCGGAGACAGAAAAACGATTCCAGGCATCAACCGGAGAAATATATGAATACATTCGACAGTAACTCTGATTGACAGGATACACAGTTTCCTAGCAGATGAGGTCAACAACACTATTTACAATAATGTAAAACACAGCCACAGTTTCTTTGGAGAAACACCAGAAACATTTAATCTACTTAAGTATATTCTGTCCTCAGTATTGCGATATACTGTATATTATTATTTAACTCTGCTGCCTTACCACAGCAGCCACGGGGAACAGGTAGGGATGGTTGCAGCACTTCTTCAGGTCCATCATAATGTTAAGGAGGGACACTTGGTTCCCTCCACCTTTGGAGTTCAGAGCCTCAAAGTTTCGCGTCAGAATAAACTTGTAATATTTCCTAAAGTTCAGAGGACAGAGATCAGATTGAGTCGGGAGGAGTGAGGAAAGTTGAGTCACACAGTTAGTGACAACTGCACAGTATTGCAGCTGTGTAAAACATATACAGTATTGGCATAAACAAAAAAAAGAAATGTATATAGATATAAGCTTCTACAGACCATACGAATATTTTAGCATTTATTTTTTACATTTTCTTATTTGTTCAAATTAAAAAAAAAAATTAAAACAATTAAATTGAGCAAATGAAACCCCCACTGTGTAATTTAAAATATTCTGTATATAGGAGCTAGGTTTTTATCAGATGGCACACACACCAATGATGCACCCTACTGCAACTATCATCCCTTTAATATCTCTATTATCCCGAGCCATACTTCTGCATAGGGCTGAGCTCCACTCTGACGATCAGCTCCGTCTTCGCAGGCATGTTCTTGAAGACATCGGCTTTCAGCCTCCTGAGCATGTGCGGCCCAAGGAGGTCGTGGAGCTTCTTGATCTGGTCCTCTTTAGAGATATCGGCAAACTCCTCCAGGAAGCCTTCCAGGTTACTTCACAGGTCAGAGGTCACACGAGGAAGAATGAAAAGAAAATAAATAAATGAAATTTATCTACAGTAAAGGAAAGACAATTTCTTGCTTATTTAAATCTTTATTTAATTCAAACAACACTACATTTGTCAAGCTACATATTTAAAGAGAAACCTACTTGATGCACCAGCGAAAAGCTACTGGAAAGATGGAGAAAGACAAAGAAAAAAATGATGCACAGAGGACAGGAAGGACTTACTTGAAGCGATCTGGGGTGAGGAAGTTAAGCAGGTGGAACAGCTCCTCCAGGTTGTTCTGAAGAGGAGTCCCAGTCAGCAGCAGCTTGTAGTAGATCTTATACCCGTTGAGAATCCTGAAAAACTGTATTTTGTACAGGATATGATAAAAGGATATGCCTATAAAAAAAAGAGAGCTGCAGTGATGCATGTTCTGTAAACTTTTCCACATTCCCTCAGAATATTTATTTCTTAGATTAAGTTTGTGGGCAAACATTTCCTGCTCACGTCTGTCTGTGTTCCGGCTCCTTTCCAGATAAAACTCTAAACTCTAATGCAGTCTACTTACTGCTGCTATCAATGGCAGGAAGGCTGTTATACCTTTGATTGGTTGTTCTTCAGTCTGTGGGCCTCGTCCACCACCAGGCAGGCCCAGGTAATGGAGCCCAGAATGGCTTGATCTATTGTAATCAGCTCATAGGATGTCAGCAGCACATGGAACTTGATTGGAGTGTCCTTCTGCAAGGTGAAGACACAAGAGAGTATTTCAAATGTTGTACAATTTAGATGTGGGATCACTTGGTAGAGTAAAAGGATTTATTGCTTTATATACTGCATATACACTGGATGTTAGCAGCCCAAGTCCAACTCATATGTCAAGGTTCAAACAAAATAAAACACAGTATTTGAGAAGAGGATCTGATCTATCCTGGCGAGTGTGACGTACCTTCATGCGGAACACCTTGCGCCCCGATTTCACTGCGCTGTCTTCAAAGGTGAACTCGTTCTCCCTGATGATCGCCCTGCTGTCTTTGTCCCCAGTGTACGTCACCACGTAGAAATCTGGAGCCCACATTTCAAATTCCCTTTCCCAGTTGATGATCGTGGAGAGGGGCGCACTCACCAAGAAAGGCCCCTTAGAGTGACCCTGAGAGAGAGAGAGAGAGAGAGAGAGAGAAGAAAGACATGACTCAGCAACTCTCACATCACAGGCAGAAGATATACTACAGGTTTTATCTATATCCAGCGTGATATCCAGTGTGATTCAATCTAAGTCTACATCTTAAGTCTACATTCCCATTCATATTACAGGGATTGATATGAATAGTGTGTTCATTTTACATAGCACCCAGAGAACCAAAAATGTGACATAATATATAAGATATATATATATATATTATGTAATATGGAGATAATAAAAAGAGGACGTTCTTCCACCCTCACCTCCTTATATAGCGAGTAGAGAAACACTATTGTTTGCACTGTCTTCCCCAGGCCCATCTCATCAGCCAGAATGGTGTCTGTGCCCTGAGCCCAGGAGAACCTCAACCAGTTCAGGCCCTCCAGCTGATACGGGTGCAGTGTTCCTCCAGTGGCATTAATGTACCACGGCTGATGCTCAAACTTGATGGTTGGCTGAGAAGGAGTTTTGTAGAGTAATTACAAAGGCTAAAGTCAACAATTTGGCCTAATGTAAACAACTAAAAATTGTATATGGAGTATAATAATAATGAAGGTACAGCACATACAACATCCACAGCATCACTTTTGAAGGGTTTACTGCAGAAAGCTGCCGCAGCAGGCAAAACAATAACAATGAGGTCTTGTATTCCCAAAAAGACACAGGTAACTAGGGCAGCTCATTGGACTTTTGTGAGCTGAGCACATCAAAATAATTCAGCTTACATCTATGATGGGAGCATCAGGGGGGACCTCCCTCTTTGGATGGTCGTCTTTCAGTTTCTTTCCTTTCCTCACCACCAGGGGGCGTTGATCCTCCCCTAGAATTTGCTCCCTTGGAAGAAAAAAAAATTTGCAGCAACAATGATGAGTCAAACAACTCGAACAGGGGGACTCACAGACAGAGGGCTGGACAGAGGAGGAACAGCAGCAGATGTAGGCATACGCCTTTGTTTATCTGTGTGTGCCAGGGATTTATTCTAGTTATCCATCTTGTCATCTCTGCACTATTAAGAAATAAGACTGAGCTAATTTGGAGATGCTGCCAACCCACCTGTGGTCCCAGTAAAAAGCTTTATGGGTGTCATACTCTGGGATGTCGAAATCATCCACCTCCCAGGTGCACTGGTCGTAGGGCAGGTCTCTCCACTTGATCAGGTAATGCACGTCGCCATCCTTATCGAAGCTACAGGGGAGAATAAACATAAACAAAGACAGAAAATTGATATTTGTTAACGAGATATGACAAATATTACACACACAATCAGATAATTACAGTAATTTGTCACTTCCTGCAACTGTAGCTGTTATAGGAGGGGGGCTGACACTTAGAGAGCAATGTATTATTTAATTCCAAAGCATATTTCATATAGTAAAACATATGATTATACTGTATACTGAATCTGTCTTAAATACATTTCTTTACATATGACATGTGACAAGCTCCAACACAGGCCTGAAAAGTTTGGAAACATATGGAAATGAACTTATTGCTGTTCTGGTCTTTTCAAATATCTGTCACAATGCATTTTTCAGTGACTTTCAACACTTGGCGTTTCACATATCTCCATACTGAAATATGCTGTGCTGTGAAGTGTAATCTCCATCTATAAAAGCAAGATGAGAGCGAGGATAAACTACACTGAGCACCACCTTATCATCAAGAACTCTGAAGAAGGTGTGTAAAACATGTGGATATAAGGATTTGTGTGACTGTGAGCAGACACCTGTGGTTGAGTATCCGGTGGATAACCATCCACTCTGGTTTAATGCCATAGCGATAGAAGCGCTCCTCCATCACAGCGTACTGGGGGTCTTTGCTCTTCCTCTTCTCGCTGTTGAGCTCCTCTTCTCCGGAGCCATAGTCATACGGCGGCGGCTCGTCCATGTCGTTCTTTCGCTGGTAGTTCCGATACATGACCGTGTGATACAGCTCCAACTGCATAACCACACACACACACACACACACACACACGCACACAGCACAACAATCAGTTCTGCTTCAGTTTCGATCAGCACCACCTCTGGCTAAGGATGCTTTTTACAAGAATGCAATATATAATCGAGCATTGCATGGCAATGAGCCTAATTTGATTCACTACTCAAAGTTCCAAAATAGATTTAATGAAGGGAAGACGGATACAAAATAAACTAAGGAAGCTGTTTTGGAGAAGAGACTTCTCCAGGGCCAAGTCTGAAAACAAACAGTTGTTGTATCATCACTATATTAAATGTCAGCTACAGTTGTGCTCTAAAATGCTTGATAATGACAGCTAAGCTAGGAACATGCATTATCATTTTATATTAAACTGCAAAAGGTGGTCCAGTAAAAACCCCATCCTGTGTGTTCCACATTTAGCAAAGACAACACACAGTTCCTGTGGCCAAACAGAGCAGAAGTGTTAATTTGAGATACTCCTGGTATCTCACCTGCAGCTCGCTGACCCAGGAGCAGTGCCAGTATGAAAGGCCAGCCCACTTCACAAAGAACTCCCTCTCTGGGTGGCCCTTGAGTGGGGGCTTGGTCAGTGGATCATTTGGCTTTCCGTCAGGGCCTGCAGGCAGCTCAGCTGGCAGTGGGGGCTCTCCCCATGTCCAGTGCAGAATCTTTTGTACTTTACCTTTCAGGGGAGGGCACTAAGAACAAAAAAAAAAAAAGAGAGAGGTGTTGTGTAAGAGCAAAGGTGCACACATAATATTCTTCTTCACATTAATATGCATGAGTAATTCCAACACAAACATCCTAAAGAGATAGCTCACATGGCTAGTTTAAAATGACTTCCTTATATATTCAGAAACCAAAACTGCATTGCAAGATTTAAGCTGACACTTTTGTTAAACTCCCTCTCTCACCACCTCATAAACTATCTCTGTGTGACTACTGACTTCTGTCGCCATATGCACTTTATACTATTATAAAATACCGTACACTGTACTGATTTAGCTTCTGTTTCACCCTGTAACTCCGCAGCACATTTCCACAACATTTGTTGCTGTAAAATCATTTGATTTGAAAGAAATCCTGAAAAAATATATTCATCATCAGTTTATGAGGTGAGTTTAAAAAAAATGTTTAAGCTTTAACCCCTAAAACCTTAGAGTTGCTCACATAAATAAAATCATGAATATTATCACACAGTATAGACTGAAGTCAGTGTGCGACCTGAACTCACCATGCATCGAGGACACAGCCACTCCCCGTTTGGGATCTCTGGGAGAGGCGGGTTGAGGCAGTGGATGTGGTAGGAAGAAGGGCAGGTGTCACAACACAGCAGCTCTCCTCCGTCTTTACACACTCTGCAAAACTCCATGTGGTCATCCTCTTCCTCGCCCGGAGCCTCCTCCTCTTCCTCCTCTTCATCTTTGGCCTCCCACTGGATTCCCTCTTTCTCCTGAGAGACACGGTTAGCACACACATGGCAGCAGCAAGGTTAAATACGGCTAAATTAAGTTCCCTCCACCTTTTTGTTTACTGCAAGGACACATTAATATATATGGTATTTACAGATTTTATGTTGTTTGTTTTTTGTTTTTCTTATGGAGTCAACCACATTAACATATTGAGACCAAAAGGCTGCACGATCAAAGCTTTGTTGTCTGTGGTCCTGACTTTTTTATCAATCCCGCACTATAGATTTATAAAAATGCATAAAATAGTAACTGTGAAGCAGCGGCTTGCCTTGCTTTACACATACAGAATACTGACAACTAACAAGACACAAAGGGAGTTTTTAGCCCAAAGCATCAACTGCTGCTGTGCTGACGTCTTGAGGGGGAAAAAAGTGTCTCTGCTACAGAAAATTGTAATAAATTTTTCAAACCTTTCTCTCTAATCTTTGCTTGTTACTTGTGAAATACTGGGTACTTTTACCTCTTCACAGTCAGGTGTATATGCAACCTGTTATGAGGGGTTATAAGTATACGCTGCTTCATTTTAAGCCTCTAAAGGTTGGGAACCGTTCGTTGTTGAAGATAATAGCTCAGCCTAAGGTCTTGTTCAGTTTACATTTCACTCACGAATGTCCCAGCGCACATGTGCTGTTTTAACTGAAAATTCAAAGTATTATCATGAAATTCAAACTTGCACTTATCAGAGGAAACTGACATACAGCGTATGTAAATATAAACTGAGACAAGACCTTATTGTTTTCACTGGATGTATAAAATATGAATTATCTCAAATGCTTAAATTATAAATCTGTGAAGTGTTCACACAAGCCCAGCTGATGCAACAGGCCCACTTCATTTACTTGCCGCACTGTTTGACAAGTGCACACAATGGTAAGTCCCACTTGTCCTCGCGGATGACCACTTTAGCAAATGGTTAACACAACATAAAGCTACACAAATATGTTTAAATATCAAACCAATCAACTCACACAGTGCGGACAGCTCCATTTTCCCTCGGGGGCCTTCTCCAGCTCAGGGTCCAGACAGACCAGGTGGTACGCTCTGGGACAGGTGTCACACAGGATGATCTCTCCACCCTGTTGGCAGACCTCACAGTAGTCCTGGTGATCTGTCTCATAGCCGTCGCCGTCTTCCTCTGGAGAGGGCAAAAAAAGAAAGGTAAAAATGGGTTATTCCTATGCACTTAACAGCACTTGAATGCAACTGCTGAGCTGCCACTAAATGTGAATGAGACTCCTTAGTGTGAGGGCAACAGCTGCTGAGAAAGAGCTTCAGAAATCATTCCCAGAATAAATAAAGCTTTAAAAAATACATTCTAATTTCCCTGTTACCCATAATCAAACGGTCTGGTTTCATTGGGATTTTGGAGGGAAAAAAACACACACACACACACACACACACACACACACACACACACACACACCACAGAGCATGGCGAGTGTAGACAGTAAACATACTTTTCCTTTTTTTCCGCCCACGTCGGGCCTTTTTCTTGGTGGCGGCCCCCGAGGTATCAGAAAGCACGGAGGCACTGTGGATGCTGATGTCATCAAAGTCCGACTCCTCCAGGAAGTCTTCCTCACTCTGGAAAAGCATACACACAAACTGACAAGCTCAGAGCTGCGCAAATGAATTAAAAATGAACCGACTTTCACATAAAGTGCAATCAAGTATCTGGTCACTTTGATGTCATTGAAAATATAAGACATGTGGAGGAGCTGAGAGGATGAATGAGCTGAGGGAAGAAAAAAAACAAGGCGTACCGAGGATGCTTTCTTCTTCTTCCCACTTTGGCCCGACTTCGATTTGGTCTTCTTCGGCTTCGGTTTCTTCTTCACCTCCTTCACAGTCTTACTTCTCTTTCTAACTCCTGGTCCTGAGACAAACAGACAACAGACAACTTAAAAAAAATGGTATTCTTGCCATTATTATATATAAAAAAAAAAAAAGCATTCTGTCAATGTTCACTACGCCTTACCCTTTCCCTCTTTGGTTTTGGCTTTTTTGATTGGCCCCAGCTGACAGCTCGGCTGGCTGCTGCTGACAGACGTTGGCTGTGCCACGGTAACCGTTTCCACAGCGGCGGCCACAGCGGCGGCCACAGCGGTGGCAGATGCGCCTTTGAACGGGTTGTTGGCACTGAACTCTCGCCACTTGGCCCCTAACACCGTCATCATCTTTGACATGGGAATCTTCGGGTTCTTCTTGGCAATGAGAGGCCTGAGTGAAACCAGGGGGAGAGGAGACAAAAACAGCAGCTTTATCGTGTCACCCTTCATTCCTGCTGATGTAATTTCTACTTCCCTTAGCGCTGGAGGGAGCTGGGTCTTGATTTGCTGACACCCCACTGCCCCTTAAATTTTGTTCTCTTTGCTTTGCTGTGTGTATGTCATGTTTGTGATTTGTCAGGCAACAGCTTGAGGTTTGGCACGCTGGCCTGTGAAAGATAGTGGGTCAGAGCACCGAGTCCCAGAGCCTCCCGGCTGTCACAGGCATCCAGTAAGCAGCTGACTACTCACAGGGGGCACTGCAGGAGCTCATGCTCCACTTTGTAGGAGCAGAAGCTTAGCCGAGCCAGACAGCCCCAGGTGAGACAGACTCTTTCTACCAACAGCCGAGCTTTCTAGCTCAAACAAAAAGAGCAGTGTTTGCTCGTCACAGTACACTATAGACTCACTGTGGAGTTTTTGTTGAAAGTGTCTCAGGGAGGGACTCTGACAATCCTCAGAAACAGAAACAGAACAGAGCAGTTTAACACAGGAAGAGAATCCAGACACAAAATTAGATGCTTGCCTGAGGAACTGGCTGAAAGCCTTGTAGTTGGTGATGGTTTTGTAGTCGTCCTCGGTGAAGCCGTACTGAACGTCTTCGAGACCCCACTCCTGCATCAACTGGCTGGATGATTTAGGTTCCTAAGGAGATACAGATGAAAGAAATCAGAACATATACGTTAAATGATGTTAAATAAAGAAAATATTGATGATGTCAAATTAATGGTAACCATTCATCATCCACACCACTTTCAAGGATGGGTCGCCTAAAAAAATAGGAAAAAGAGATATTGTTGGACTGACTTCTTATAAAGTGGGGAGACACCACATTTTTAAGCTTTTGATGTACTTTTTCATGCACTGCATCTGAATTATTTTTACAAATGAATATGTGCAATATGTGAAGAAAACAGGGGCAGCGCACGCAGCTCCAAATACTGACCACTGTACCGGGTGCACGGTTGTAGTTGAGTCAACAAGATAAAGACAGTTTTCATAGTACTGGAGATTTGTGAAAGTTAGGGCCAGACAGTCAACAGTCAAAAGGTTAATTTAATACATATTCATTAAATTTGTTTGTCAACTAACTGTGTGTCACTTGCTGTCCCTCATTGACTCAATCTATAATGCAGAGTCCATTTTTAGATGTAGTCTAATCTAATCTATTCTAATCTAATATCTACTCTTTTTTTACTTTTGTCTCTCCGTAAAATATCCTTGGGGTATGTGAAACACAAAATCAACTTAATCATCATTATTAGATTATCATATCATGAGATGATCCATTTAAAATGATTGGCACTGAACCCACATAGAAACCCTGTGTTGAAATTAGCATCTTCATTTAAAACACACAACCCAGCAGACTACAAGGTGTGGCCTGTGTCAGCATCGTGGGCCTAGACTTACTTTCAAGTTACCATCATCATCATCATCGTCATCATCCTCCTCATCTCTCTTCTTCTTCCGGGGCTTCTTCTCCTTCTTCTCCTTCGGTTTCTTCTTCTTCTTCTTGGTGGGGCCGTACATGCTGCTCTCGCTCTCCGAGCCTATTTCAGGACGCTCCCGTTCCTCCTCCACCTCTGAGGTCTCCTCCAGGTCACTGTCAACTCTCGCCTGAATTCCTCCCTAAAGGCATTTTGCAGAAGGACACACAAACATTATGCACAAAGTGCAAATATATGAACACTAGTGTTTATGTGGTAATCGGCAGCAGGACACGAGCATATTGGAAGACACGCGGCATTCACTGATGTTGCGTATTTTCCAGCAGACAAAGATGTGTTTAGTATACACCTTCACAAAACTCCAACTGGATTTTTTACTGAATGAAAACTTCACCCGAGCAGCCTTCCTTTGATATAGTCAGGAGCTCCTGCCAAAAAAGCTATTTTTATAAATGTAAACTGGTAGAATCTGGCTTTGAAACTTGCTTCAGCTCCCTACCTCAGGACATGACTGTAACTGACTGAAGCTCGCATCAAAGCCACATTCCTGGATCATAACTGAATTTAAGGTCTGAATTCTACCATTGGTGACACAAAGGAAATCTGTCTCCAGTTCGGGGGCTATCTTCTGAGACAGAATTTCAAATCTAGTAATAAGCAATGGGAATAATTAAAACATGAAACTCAATGGTAGGGCAAATATGCACGGCATTAATTTTGCCAGGGTTAGGGATTAGAGCTCCCACAGAGGCCACCCACACTAAAAACATATGTTGTCAGTATACTCTAAAGCTTCTACTTGATGGCATTTGCATAAATAAAATGACCTCATTCCAAAGTGTCACTGTTTAGCTAATATTGTAAACATTCTGCCAATGATGAAATAAATAAATGATTACATTACGTCTGCAGGTTAGTGGTGAGTTGACGGGGAGTTAAATCAGAGGCACGTTCACCTTTTCACGCATTCGCCTTCGACAACAAACTGAAGCGAGAAGGAGAACACCTCAGGCGGTGCAGCCAATCACAGCTCAGAGCTGATGTGTAGCCTGAGCTGCATCCTGCCCGTTTAATATGAGACATCTGGAAGGGTATATGGATTTAACAGTTAACAGGTGTTGTTTGTGTGATCAAGAGTGTTGCATATGAACAAATTCACTGGTGCGTGCTCAGTTTGTACTTGTGTGTGTGTGTGTGTGTGTGTGTGCGCATGAGTGAGAGAGAGCAGGAGGGTGAAGTATCTGGTATCTCTCTCTCATTATGCACCTTTCATGTGTGTGCAAGTGTGCATGTTAATTTTGTTTGTGCATGTATGTATTCTATATATGTTTTTGAATGGGTGTGTTTCTCTTTCCTTTAATCTAGAGATGCAGTTTTTTTGTTGATGCTTTGTGTGTTTGCACGCATGTGTGTCTCTGCATGCGCCTGGATGTGTGTATATGTGCACATCTTTTTGTGTGAGTGGGATAATTATTTTAATCTCTTTCTGCGTGTGTTCCTCTCCACATGTGTTTGTGTGTGTGTGCGTGTGTGTGCGTGTGTGTGTGTGTGTGTGTGTCTTTGTACAGTATCTATGCATCTGTGTGTGAACATGTGTGTGCACATGCTAAGGAGTGAATTAGTGCACAGCAGCTTTGTGCTCTGCTCGCTGCCTGTTGCTCAGCAGGCCTGTGTGGATCCATGGAGAGACTTGCAGGCGTTTTACTCTGTAGCGCAGTGGAAAGGCTCACGTTGCCGCAGCGCCCGCCAACCCTACCAGCAGCCTGGCTGTGTTGCCATGGTGACCAAATTTGAGCAGTGTCTGGCTCTAGCTCTCTTTCTCTCTCTCTCTCCTCCTAGTTTCTCTCTCTCTTTCCCATAGCTCACCCCCCCCACACACACGCACGCCTTCTTTTTCTCTCACTTTCTCTCTTTCACATCTCATAACCCCCCCTCCTATTATTTTCTCTCTCACTCTCTCTCTTAACTGCTCCCCCTTTCTTGTTCTTTCTTTCTATCCTGCCAATCACCCCCCCCCCACACACACACACACACGCACACACACACACACATCCTCACTCTCTATCACAGTGGCAGCCAATGGAACGGTGCCATCCAATCAGACACGTTTGCATAACGAGCTTGTTATGCAGAGGCCTGTGGTTGCAGAGCTGGTGCTCCAGCACCCGTCTAGACAAATCTCATTTATGCATAAGAAGGAGAGAGGGAGAGGGAAAGAGAGAGAGAGAGAGAGAGAGAGAGAGAGAGAGAGAGAGAGTAAATTGAAGATTGTGGATGGGGGATGGGAGTGGGGGTGGAGGTGGAGGAGGGAAAAGCAAAGAAGCAGAACCACTGTTGAGAACAACTGCAAAGACGAGGTGGAACTGTGCAACAACCTCACCGTGGCCCAGAGTTCAATGTTACACACACATCATAGGACCAAAGAGGACACTGGCAGCAACAAAGAGGGTGTCTCTACTGTCAGAGGGAAGAAAATCAGATAAGTGCTGATAACATAATCAAATTAGATGCTTCCCCATAATGGCTCTGCCTCAGGGAGATTGCAGAGGATGCCACAGAAAATATGAAATGAGCCACGAACTGGATATTCAATAAAATCTAGTTCGACGAGAAAAAAAATGCCGCTGTAAAAAGGCTACAACAACAGCCTCTTCTTTTCCCCAGAAATCAGCAACAGCTCTCTGTTGACTCACAATCCCAGAGAGGATATTGAACTTATAAAAACAAGACAGAGGCTCATCTCAAAGTGACTGTATTTCAGCAAAACATGTTTTGAGGTTATATTGTGGCCAAACATCAGCCTCCTCTTTTTCAAATAAAATTAGGTGCCTTCTGTAATCTTTTTTGTTGAACAGGAGCCAGAATGCCCCTTCATGTCTACACAGTTGCTTTGTTTCACTGATGAGAAAAGGAAGGCAAGTACCAATTCTTGCCACCAGTAGCTGTGACCTGAGACTGCGATGTGCCACTGACAGTCTCTGACCCCAATTGACTTTTGGCCCCTGTCTGACACCAACCTCTGGGGAGTGATTGGAAGTGAATTACAGCAGTGGAGGTTCCTCAGTGGGAGGGCAAGAAAGAAAGAAATAATAGTGAGAAAAGAAAGAAAGAAAGAAAGAAAGAAAGAAAGAAAGAAAGAAAGAAAGAAAGAAAGAAAGAGAAGAATGAAAGAAAGAAAGAAAGAAAGAAAGAAAGAAAGAAAGAAAGAAAGAAATAAAAAGAAAGAGAAAGAAAGGCTGGCAGTAACAAAAGCAGCAACATCACGATCAAGGCAAAGTGAGGTGATGCGTGTGAGACGAGAGCAGAGGGAAGAAAGAGGAGAATACAGAGCAGAGTCTGTGTGTGTGAGAGAGGAGAGTGTCAGAGGGAGTCCCCCCCTCATTAGCTCAGTGAGACCCAGAGCTCAGTGTTTACCACAAGCAGCCAAAGGGCCGGGTGGCAGCCTGGCCAGCCAAGCTCCTCACAGCACTGCTGGCATCTCCACCCAGCAGAGGGGAACATCCTGGCTATGTCACTGACACTGTTAAAGCCATCACCAGCACAGGCGGGAAACACACTGGGAATACGGTGAATTCCTATAATCATTGAATAAATAATTATTATAGCTCCTGGGTTTGGCCACATTTTCTGGAGCAAAACGTAGATTGGGAGTGAACTTCATGCAATGCTGCCTTTTTAGTCGGATTCCCCTCAAAGCTGCACCAATCAATATTATATATTAATGGTGGATCAAATGACAATGTTTAATCTGAAAGGGGTCGGATTATTATTTTCAAAATGCAGTTCTCTCTAGCTTTACAGAGCTTTTAACCACTTCGAGGTCATTGTTTTGATTTTCCAGTGTTTAATTAACCTGTTAGATTCTGTGACCAGTTTCAGTATTTTGTTTAGGAGTGTACTTCCCCTAACCAGACCAATCAGTGAGCTTATTTATATTTGCTCTTGCAGATGGCCCCCCCCCCCCCCCCCCCTGTTCACACAGATTTTCATCCACCATGATACGGGTCGGGCTAGTCACAACTATGTATCACACAATGACTGACGGAGGAGCGCCGCTGAAGCATTTTCGTTAACAACCAAGATGGCTGCCACTGATGTGGAGAGGTCTGTTGAATCTGCTATTGCAACAGTATTACACAAACTTGATGGTAAACTATTCGGTAAAAGAACAAACACCTGCACTAACGGTGTTTGTTGATGAGAAAGATGTTTGACGCACTACCGACAGGATTTGATTTAATTCACAAACTGGCTCCACTCTGTGCTCCACATTGTTTGACTACCTGCCCCGCACCAAACGACAAACATAAAGCTAGCTGGTAAACATATGGTGAGAATTTAGAAGCAAATGAGCCAGATGTTTTTTCGGAAGTTGATGGAGACCAAACCAGAACTAAAAGGACAATGAATATTATATATAACGATCCTCAGGTGGACAGGAAAACAACTCAAAATGACCTCTAATGACAATCGCAATTTTTTATTAACACATTTGCAACTTGTAATGACCCAGCCCTGAGACCATGGCAAATAATGGAAGTGCATGTGAGAGATTATCTAAAGGAAAGGGTTCTTTTTATATAAGGAAATGATACATAAGATCAATGCAATGCAACTTTAAAGCAAGTCTGTGTGACAGAATGAAAGACACTCATGCTAAATTCGATAAACTTTGGGTTTTTGCAGCTATAGCCTGACAATAGCTAATGCTATATTGTTACGTTGTAACGTTGGATATTATAGTTTAATGACTGAATAAATGGCATTACTGACTCAGTTTGAATCTTTTCTATTTGTGCTACTGTAAACTACATTTTAGCATTCACTGTAATACCATAATTGCCACTTTGTGACCACAGTGGCTGCTGTTCAACAAAAGGCTAGCTTTAACAGCTAGTAATTCCAACATAACAAATCTGGTTGAATAAAGACACTGGTGTTAATGCTGAGAGCAGTTCAAACGTCTGACCTGTTGTCTAAACCTTGGAGACTAAAGGCTGGAGAAACTCTACTGTCAAAACTGCTCTGTCACAGCTCAGACTCCCACTGTTAGCTTGGCACAGACTGTGGACTTCTGACCTACAGTCCCTGCCATCAGCACCAGCACCACAGGCACAAATCTACACTCTAAACTGGCACTTGGTGCCCACAGCTTACACTGGCAATGACGGCGACACTGCTGCCAACCTCCCCTAAGCCTGAGACAGTCCACTGCCTCTCATTTAGATTACAAAGGCAATCCAGTAGCCAAAACACACCTCTGATCCAATTGCAGAGACATCAAAAGAGCGATGGGTTGAGAAACAGAGAATGTGGAGGACAGCTTGAGCCAAAACGCCTGACAAGCTGTTGTGTCCAAGGTCATGACAGATGGTGTTGAGTGAGAATTACACATTACCTCCTTTTTCCTCTTCTTAACTTTGGGCATTTTTCCCTCTTTCATCTTTTTGGGCTTCTTCTTCTTTTGTTGTTTGAGGGAGTCATCATCAGAAAAAAAGCTGTCGAGGGGTGTAAGGGGAACAGTGTTGCGCTCACCTTCGTCATCCTCATCTGGAAACAAAGAAACAAAAACATATCTCCTTAGGCACATAATGTAGTACACTGTGCACAGAGTACTTAAGATGATACTGTACATCTGGAAGTTTGTCAACTTTACAGCAAGGAAATTAATTGACAACAATTTTCATAACTGATTAATTGATTAAAGTCGTTTATTAAAGAAAAATTTTAAACATTTACTGGTTCCAGCATCTGAAATGTGAAGGTGTGTCTTTTCTCAGTTTTATAACATTGTAAAATGAATATATCTGGGTCTGTTGATTAAACAAATCAAGGAATGTGAAGAAATAACTTTGTGTTTGGGAAATTGTAAAGGTTTTTTTTCACAATTTTCTGACATTTAATAGTCAAAATTTGGAATCAAAAAGGATAAAAAAAAAAAAAGAAAGCTTAAACGATAATTAAATGAATCATTAGTTATCAGCCTTGTACACAGTGAAAAGACAGCAAAGTGAAAAGTCAGTTTTTGAAAATAAAAATGATGAATCGGTGTCAGGCCAACAGGAGCACTTGGCAAAATAAACCTCATAATCACACATCATTGAGTGTGGATCAACTTTATCCGTCAAAGCGCAAATAGATGGAGTGCCTGCCCTGCTGCTAAATGGGATATCCCTGGAGGACCACTGAGGTATACTGAGCATAACTTCTGCCTTTAATGCTTGCTGGGACTAAAGCGACCTGCTGCTGTTTGTCAGCTGCACTGTCTCAAAGCTGCTGTGTACAAACGTGCTGACTGCTGAGCGCAGCAGACTTTACTGATGCCACAGTGGGTCACAGAGGAGTAAGTAAGGGAGAGAGACAGTCCCAAACAATACATCACTATAAAGAGACACGTGGAGAAATACACACAGGATGCAACCGCCCCGTAAAGGTTGACCTGATCTCGTTCTCCCACTGTGTCTCCAACTGTCTTTGTGTCTCTTTCAGTCTATATATCTGCGTGTCTCCCTTGCGCTCTGCGTCTCACACAGACAGACTGGAGGGCATGAAATATGCAGCACATGTATCAGAGTCAATCAGCCAACACTCGCCCTGCAGTCTACCACTCCCCTGGGTAGCTGGAGTGAGAGATTGGGGAGGAGGGATTCCTGTGTAGTAGACACACAAACCTCACCAACCACTTATCCTCTATTTAGCAAAGCTAGCAGGAGGTATCCCACGCACACACAGACACACACAGACACACACACACACACACACACACACACACACAGTATAGAACAGATCAGTGACTTCAAAGCTTTAATCGGTGGCACTGGCAGGCTCATTGTGTTTTTTTCTGTCCACCAGATGAAATGTGTCACCCCTTCTTTAATGCTAATTGGGGGTAACTTGTGCTTTTTATGCCCAAATTTTTTTTATAATAAAGCTGTGACTGACAACATTTATAACTGGTACCAATTACTTTAAAATTTGACCATGCTAGTTATCTATCTATCTATCTATCTATCTATCTATCTATCTATCTATCTATCTATCTATCTATCTATTTGGGATTTTTGCTTTGCCTGCTCGTTCTTTCTCTCTACCTCCAGCACAGATGCTTCTCTCCTCTCTTTATTTCTCTCTTTCTCAATAGAGCCTTGAGTTTATGTATTACGCATCTCAAACAGGGAGCTCTTTTACGTCTCAGATGTATGTTAGCCGCCTGCCAGGCAAGTTATGATGGCAACACAGCGAGCTTTACATCTCTTTTAGACGCACAGATGATGACACGGATCAGATGCTGGAGATGGATTACAGAAAGCACACAGCCCATCACTCTGCAGCCTTTCTCTCTTTGAGTGAACTACGACTGACAGGTTGACCACACATCACTGATTACACATGCCAGATGAAGCCGGACTGTGTGTCCCTTGCGCTGCTTCCTGTACAATAAATAACTCAATCTTGACAGTGATGAAGCTGCATTACTGATGTAAGGTTTAAAAGTTCGATTACATGCACCTAATTCAATTTGAACAGACTTGACTGAGTCCTTTTTTAGCAATGATAGTAGCGTGACTGGCAAGGTTGGTCTGTCTGCCACTTCTGTACTGGATGGATTGGCACAAAATTTTGCACAGACTTTCAGGGTTCTCAGATGTTGTATTCTGCTCACTTTGGTGATCCTCTGACGTCTGCTCTAGTGCTACCATGCAGTTGACATTTGTAGTTTTGGGTGAAAACTTCCAACAACTATTGGATGGATTGATCAGAAATTTTACAGAGACATTCATGTCTCCCTAATATAAATTGTAATGACTCAATGATCCCCTAATCAGGCCAAAAATTCATTTCAATCAAAACTTCTGTCTTCCGCAGGTAAAGGGCCGATTATGCTCGTTAGCAAATGTTGTCATGATAACACGCTAAACTAAGATGATGTAAATGGTAAATAGATCGGCTAAATTTCAGCATGTTAGCATTTTCATTGCCAGCATGTTAGCTTGCTGACATTAGTGTTTAGTTTGAAAGCATCACTGTGAAAAAAAAAATACAACAAAAATATTAAACAAATGGTCTGTCAGTAATGGATCTTATTTATAAGAGGGTGTGATAGCAATGCAATTGACTGAGAAAAAAAAAACATGTCTGTCTTTAAACCTGCATTGCCTTATAATCCTAACCTTGCCTCTAGTAAATGGTCTGTGAAGTCCCCAATGGGAAAGCCATCAGGGGAAAGATAATCTTTCTGCTTGGTGAGTGAACCAGGCTGTGCCAGGTGTTGGAAGGGGGGTGGGGGTCGCTCAGTCATGTGGCACAGAGAGGTCTGGCACCAGATTCCGTTAGAAAGAGGACCAAAGCTCCACTTGGCAAACAGGCCGTCTGTAAAGTGTGGACGGATGGCACAGACACAGTTCTGACCTTCCTGCAAGGGCTTGGCCATCGGACTGACCCATTAGAAGGGAGATTCATGAGCAACTCCCAAGTGAGGAAGCTAGAGTTTACTGGAAAGCACATTAGCCCTTTGTCTGTTGGCCCCTGTGTGGAAATACCCACTTAATGTTGCCCAGCATTGCTTGCCACAAAGGAGGCAAGACAGAGCCAAAGGGTTTCCTTTCTTCACTGATTAAGTGCTCATAGTTCAGGCCTCAAACGCCTTCGGACCAAGATACCCATAGACTATTATTAGAAAATGTAATCATCAAAGTGATTGAAGGATAGAGCCCAAATTACATCATTAAAATCATATCTATTATAGACAATGTATGCACAAGATCATAATGTGTGCAATACAAAGCAGATATTAAACAGAAATGGCATCTTTCGTGCTAAGGCTATGTGCACGCGCAGCAGGAAAAAATGGTGTCAACTTTCACAGTGAGGGATCCAAAAATAGACCCCTTTCCAATTGGGGATAACATTTGTAGGCACACAAAAGCCCATTATAATCTTTCAATTTTAGGGAAGAACAAAACAATTAAAACAGAAAACACAATGGAACAATCTGTGACAGTGTAAGCACCCAGAGTGAAACAAAGGGAATTAGGACACTTTATGTGCCACAGCAAATAAAAGCTGTGATAGGATAACATTCAGGGGTCTGAAGTTCCCCGAGGATGTGCTTCTACATTTTTGCATTTTAATTGCATGGAAGCATCTTGATGCCGGGATAAATCTGATCTGGATTCTTGACCTTGTCCGTCACTTTGATGTTTGGTGACGGAGGTCGTAAACTGTCCTGAAAACTGCTCCCTGTATCAGCAGAATAACAACAGATTTGCATATTGTCAGAGCAGCGTGGATATCTTAATTTATCATCAAAAATCTTCATCAAGGCAAATAAATATAAATCATTGCATCTGATTTTTATTGCATTCACCCTTCACCATAAATTGAGTTCCATTGATATGATTACAGTCAAAGATATACAAATACAAAATTATATCAAGGCGCACATAAAGCAATTTTAACTGACACATGAGAATGTTTTGGATTTTTAAAATCGGATTACTACTCACATATTTTCACTCACCTGCCATAATCAATTGCACCCTTCCTTCCTCATACATGTTTAACCAACCCCCTGGGTTATTGGGGACACGCATCAGTGCTTGTGTTCTCCCTCGGGCTATGGCTGGCAGTCACAGATGATGCCTCAACTGCTCAACACTTCTCTCTGTTTCTCCCCTTCCCCTCTCTTTGTCTGTCTTTTTCCCTCTCTGCTGCACACCTTCACATAGGAACTTGCAAGTATAAATCTGGCTTATCAAAAATATTGTTTGTATACATATATATATATATATATATATAGAAAAAAATATTGGTTGGTTTTATATGCAAAGCATTGTCACAAATAACACTGAATCCACCACGCTCAGTCCATATGTGACAGGCAAAGGCATTTTTGAAAACCTGTCCCTTCAATAGAAAATCACATATATATTTGATTTTAGAAATAATAAATAATGATGTACCCATGATATAAACTATACTGCAATTAATATATATGTGAAGCAAAGTATATCAGCTTTAAAGGTTCAAGACCTTGAAAAAAAGCAGGAATAATGAGTAAAAAATGCACCATGGCAACTCCACCATATGACAATTAGTCATTCAGTTCAGAGGCAGTAAACCACTGCTAAGGCGTCATGTGACCAAACCAAGCCAATGTGATTTGGCAAAGGCTTTTTAATCATTTTGTCACAATATTTTACCTTGTAGCACTGCACTGTATTACTTATTACTGTATCCCGAACCGTAAAGCATCTTCATTTTGAAGAATTGGGACACTTTCTCTCTTACGTATTCTAACAGTGCATCATTTCAGGCTATCACTGCGTTTAATTTTCGAGCTCCTGCACAACTTCTTACTAAATATTTGGTTATAACCAGGAAACTTTTCCACATTGTGATGCGAAAGTGAAATAGAGGGCAGAGCAGCATCTTTTAAGTCTTGCCCTTGACATCAAAGCATCAAATAAGCTAATGCCCTGAGCGAGCTGCAGGGGTAGATAAAAAAAAAATTAAAAAAAATGTAAATATGTCAATCTATTGGCTGCACTGGACAAAGTGACATGATGCAGTGTGCCTGCATTTTCTGTGTGCATTTCTGCCTAGCACAAGTGCAACAGTGGGGCACCTCAGCCACTAACACGTTGGACAGAGTCCAGAGGACTGAGGCAGATATAGATTTTGATTAAACTGGCTCCTGGCTGCACATGACAGACATCCCAGTTTGCAGTTTAAGTATGTGTCATATAGGCATGACAGCTGTGGCCCACATCTAATCCCACCACTAGTTCATCTAGAGGAGCAAAAGCCATCATGCAGCAGTCATGAAATTTTTCATTTTATACTATTAGGAAAACATCATTTAGACAACATGACACTATGACCGGGATTCCCCAAACTACTCAGGTGTGTTATCTGTTTCACCAGGTACAGAAAATCACTGGGTGCCGGGACACCTGCCAGAAAGTCTGACAAACTTATTACCCAAGTGAAAACAGATTGGCCATAATTTGGCAAGTACCCTCTTGTATCTACAGGTCATTAATTAAAGAATCTTCATTTCTGAAGAAAGAAAATTACATATGCACTACAGCTGGTTCATTGCCAGAGTGACTGACAGATTCATTTTCCAGCCAGAAGAAATACTGCCCAGATTTGGCTTGTGTGAAGCCACCATGTGAACTCAATGAGCTGCATGTCAAGAATGTGGGTTAGAGATGGAAGGAATGGTGGTAACCCAACCATGGCCATCAACAGCGCTGAAGACCAAGGCTAAATACTTGATAAAGACTGTTTACTGTAGCCTACACGTGGCTTTCACACCTCTGCGGCCATGCAGTGCTGGAAAAAATTGAAAGTTGGAGCAGCCTCCTGATCACAAGTGGAAACAGCAGCGCATCTTGTACAAGATGAACACGGATGTTGTCACTGTAGCCCATTTCTACTTAAAAGCATATGCACGCATTAACTGAGAAGGACAGAAAAATCATCACAGCACAGGCCGACACAGCACCGAATCAACTGTCATCGTTTTAAACAGCTCTCTGACTCAAACTTGTGTCTTTGGACTTCAGGTAAAGCCATTCACTTATACACGCATGCAGCCCCTGAAAGAAAAAAAAACAGCCCACAGAAACCATGCAGCAGGGTTTTCATCTTGCCCCGAAATCAGGCTGGATGTGAGGACAGCCGGAGGCAAATCCAAAAACCTGTTCCCACCTTAAAGACACTAGGTCGTGCAAAAAAAACATAATAGCATGACTCTGCTTATTGCACCCCACCCCTCCTCCTCCTCTCTGGTCTAAGGAACGCAGGACAAGCCCTTTTCCCCGCATTCAAGGCGTAGCGGCGCAAAATAATCTGAAGGACACCCCGCCTCCCCCCTTTCCCTCACCTGGCATATCGTCTTCAAAATCCATGTCGTCTTGTCCCTCGTCTTCATTACTCAGCGACCCCGGCATCTTTATCTCATAGCCCCCAAACCCCTTTTAGGCTGAGAATACTGAAAGTTAACCCTCCAGACGCCGCAGCCCAGTCTCTTTCTTCACCCAAAAAGAAATGTATTCGTCGCTCAGTTAATTTTTTTTTTTTTAATTTTTTTTTCGCAGTGAATCTCGGGCTCTCTCTCCAGGAGTAAAAAAAAATTTAATAAAAATCATTTATTTTTTTCCACTGATCTCTATCCAGGTCTTCCAGTCTGAAAAATAAGAAAGACAAAAATGGAACACACATGCCCAGATTGTGACGTCTGGTCTGTTGCCATGACGATGCATCCCATAATTTCACCCACAACTAGTTAGTCATGCTCTCCTAGTTACCACTTCAACTAGTAGTGTGCAAAAAAACACACCGTGCGGCATCGCCATGTGCCGCTAATAGGCGGATACTCTCCCGCGCCTGTCGCCTGCCCGTTTCCCTTTGGAAGTCCAGAGAATTGAGACAGAAACTTCTGCTGGTTTCTCGCACAGCTGCCTCACGATTCACTGTAACCTTTACTCTAAATATGAAGTGTGTCTGTAGGGGAGAAAAAACTGCTCTTTTTTTCCTATCAAGTGAAAGTATTAATGCCAATTAATATTTTTTGGACTCATTCTCACCTTTCATCAACATCTAAAACATCAGGCGGAAATAAACAGACTCTATATTCGTTTCTTCATTTTACAAACTTTCGCCTTTTTTCCGGACAAAAAAGCCCCACACAAGTGCAGCGTAATGACTGCATGCTGAGAGGAGTCCTGACTGCCAGTGGTCTAACTGTTGTCAAGGTTACCACAGCTGTAACACAGGATGCCCCACAGAGAGCTCACCACAGTGAGTATGGCTTTCAGCTTCGCTTACAATGTATTAAAATATACAAATCAAGAGCTGGAAGTGCACAACCATTGCACATGCTGCAGTGGTTTTAGTGTGCCTAATTTATTTAAGTGTATTTATTATTTATATCCAGTGTAATAGTTTTGTTCATCTCTTTTTGGCTAATAACATAGTGCACTTGCCTACATTTGCTTGTTATTTTCATGTAATTAGTTTGCTGGTGCGGATTTCTGCACAAAGGGCACAAAAGGAAAAGAATTATAAAATTATTTTCTCATCAGACTTCCCAATTCAGATAAAGGTACCAAAAATAAATGGGATTTTTTTTTATGGATAGTTTAAAAGTACCACTAGATGACCGCTTCATTTGGATTTTTGTTTAAATTATGCATCTAAATTATAAAAATTAATATCAAATATATATAACAGAGCAAAGCATACAGTGTTATGTTCATAGCTCTGGTATGCATGTTCTTTCAAAATGTAAAAAAAAAAAAAGAAACTTTTCTACTCTTTAGAAATTTTTTATTAAAAGTGGTGTTAGTTTTAATCTTCCTCTTCCTCCTCCTCATCCTGGTTGATCTGGAAGTAGCGCAGCTCGTAGCTCTCCTTGGTGTTGGCAACAACTCGCAACCAGTCCCTGAGGTTGTTCTTTTTCAGATACTTCTTGGTGAGATACTTCAGGTACCTAACAGAGAGGAGGGGATGGGGGCAAACAGCATAAACCTTTTAGTGTATAATTAGCAAGTAATTTTCATGGACATATTCCTTGAGAACCTACACCCAGGTGTTTGCAAAATCTAGCCATTTCTTAAATTATGTTTGAATAAACATTGAATTGTTTAATCTAGTTTTGACCTCAAACGCACTTAAGTGTTCCGTATTCTGTGTTCTTTTAAAAAATATTATTTGAAGCACAAATAGCATACTGTATGTCACTAAAATCTAGTAATTTGATGACAGATCCAGCTTACACTATGGTTAAATACATTACAAGATACACTAATACACTAATACACTAATACCAACATCTCCTAGTTACCTTTTCCACTGGTCATATGAAGTGCTCAATTTAATAATCAAAATGGTAGAGACACCCTCTGGTGGTGGTGTTCTTAACACAATCTCATTGAAAAATATATATATATGTACTTATTTTTCAATTTTTGAAATGAGTTTATGCAAATAAATATTTCCAAATGCAGAAACCTAGAGGCATTTCTGGAGTCTGACCTAAACTTTCCTTCTCATTTCCACAACATAGCAGATTTCCATCTGTCAGCTTAGAAGTATTGCTAGGATCAGATCTTTTCTTTAATTCCAGGACACTAAAACCCTTATTCATGCCTTTGTTTACAGCCAATCAGACTATTGTAAATCCTTATCTGCTGGCCTTCCCCAGAAATCAATTGAATGAGTCCAGCTTGTCCAAAATACTGCTGCCAGGGTTCTCACAAGAACTAGAAAATATGATCATATTTCTCTATTGTTTTGGCGTTTGCCGTCAGGGGGTCCTAAACTCTGGAACAATCTCCCACTGCAAATTAGATAAACAACCTCAATGTCCGCTTTTAAATGTCTACTAAAGACTTATTTTTATAGATTAGCTTTTAATTAGTTTTACATTGGCTTTTAATTTAGTCATTGTAGTTTGTCCCATGTATGTTCATCTTCTTGTTTTTATATATTCTCCTGTCTGCAAAGCACTCTGTAAACTTGTTTTTGAAAAGTGCTATATAAATAAAGTTTATTAATTATTATTATCATTACTATTATTATTATTATTAATTAGAACATAGCCATTGTTAATGATATTATTTTGACCTCTTTTTTTCCTACTGTGTGTCAAAATGACTGATGTGAAAAATGCTTCAATACACTCAGTGGCCATTCTTTTAGGTACGCCTGCACAATCCGGTGCAAAAACACCTTTAAATATAATGCACACCACTACATTTAACTATGACCTCAATAATAAACATTTAATTGAATTTCACATTTCAAAAATGTGAACAAAAACTGGACATTATACACTTGGTGAAAGGTAGAATTTATGGCAGAGCTGTTGTACTGAATTGGAATAGATTTTACAGGTGTATAAAGAGGCCACAGAGTGCATGTTCCGTATACATGTGCTTTTTAAGTAGTTCCTGGTGAAAGCATCTTTAATGTTTGTGCCATTGCCATTGCCATCCCCTTGTATTGGGCTGATGACATAAGCAGACTTCTTCGCAGCAGACTTCTCAACAACAACAACAACAAAAAAATGTAAGGAAAGCCAAAACAAGCTGCATGGCTAGACACGACTACGAATATTTGGTTGAACTGCCCTTTAATTTGGAAACGCCACAAGACACTACCGGAAACTTTTACATACTACGAAAAACTCAGTATTTTCAGAATGAATGAAGATACAACACTGACAGTCTTATTTCAGGGTTTCTGAAGTAAAATCCTCATGTTACAGAGACGTTGCGGATTATATTGTGTATGGTTGCAAGCTATGCCAATAAAGTACGTCAGTTACATAAGCTACGCATTATAAATCCCGGAGGCATCTTGTTTCTTTGCATTATGGTGGTTGCCTGTACAAAAGACAGGAATATAAAACTTCTATCAATGTGTGCAACTTATGAATTTATATTACCACCTTACAACAAAGTAAAGAAGTTGAACTCCACCTGGTGACTTAGTCCTCTCTGATAGGAGTTCTGTAGTGGCCAGTTCACGTTATCCAGCTGCTTCAGGATTAAATCCCAGCAGTATCCATATCATTGACCACATCAGATCATTGATAATTAGTATCGGTCCATTCACTGACTCGCAATGCATTACTCATCTTCAGAACAGTTACTACCTGTATTTAAGGAACAATATTCAAGCAGCCAGCCTGCTTCTTCAGAAGTGCTCATCAGACAGTTGAATAGCTATATGGCACACCGTAAACATTTTACAGCCTCATTTTTAGTCCGCAAAGGTGAGCACTCAGAGGACATTTCAGGCAGAGTATCACCATAATTTGTAATACATCAAATAAAGCTGTATTTGGTGTCTTCTCATTTTGTCAGGTGGTCTGTTACCTAACTGTTGTCAAAATGCCAATAATATTAAATGAAAATCACACTCCTAGATATTACATTTTTCAGTGGGATATTGCATTCTCCTCTCTTACACACAAAAGTGAAATAGATTACTTAGCTGCTCTGGGAAACTTGTACAAACATTTCTTCAAATTGGACATATCTGTTTGTCTATGGTAGAAGGCGCTGCATAGAGTGATCTATCATTTCGTACATGACTGTGATAAGCAAAAAGATAATTTCCAACGACTCGTAAAACATGACAGACAAGAGTCGCACTATATTTTGTACCTCTTTGAGAAGGGAACTTCGGAGTTCACAGCAATTTTGCTCTTGCTCCTCTCAATGGACACCACACCACCACCGAGGTTTCCAGCTTTGCCGTTCACCTTGATGCGCTCCTGGAGAAACTGCTCCTGTAGGGGCAGAGGACACAGCAAGTCTCACACAACAGTTGGTATTCATAAGCATGTACAGAGTTAGTACAAAGGGGGATATCAAAACGAAATGGTGTTACGTTAGATACGTTTCTAACCAGAACTGAAAGATGAGATAGTGTTTGATATGTTGTTAGTTTCCATTCTAAACCACATCGGATTATTGCGTCTTTCAGTTTAACTGACTGTGAAAATCATCTCCAATGACTTGGGATTGATCCCACTGATTTGACAGCAGGGCTTGACACTCAGGGGTTTAGTCTAACAGCTGCTGCACACTGTTTAACAATATGTCACTTATGTCTGAACTGCTCTACTCACAAAGTTGGCTGCATCCATGATGCCATCTTCAACAGGGTGAGTGCAGTCCAGGGTGAACTTCAGGATCTGCTTCTTCCTTTTTCCACCCTGCTTCTTGACCACCTGCTTTTTCTGGCAGATACGTAATATAAAGGTTAGTCAACCCCACATACATCACATCATGTTTAACTTCGAAACAGCTAAAAGGAAGCATTTCAATAATTTTCCAATTCTGTCGAGATCTCATGAGTGGAAAGTTGCCTCTAAACTTTATTTTTCCAACAACACTTTGCGACAGAATTTTCACGTTAACTGCTGCTAGCTAACGTTAGCACTAACAGTTAGCCCAACGTGGTGTTCGCCGACACAGTAAACAAATCAAAATAAAAGGCTTAAACTGTCGTTGACTCATATATTTATAATCACGGATTATATACACTTCCGCGAGTGCGAAAGACAAGCTACAATATATTGCCTTTATGCAGTTTATTTGATCTTTTCACTACTCACAATCGGGGCCATGGTTGACACATTCAGCAAAAAGGAAGGGGGAAAGGTTGCGCAGGAACTATAATACCCGGCTGCAAAATCGATCGCACCGTTTCTTTCTCATCGAGTTCTCTGTAATCGATTAAGAAATTGTTATAAGGTAACTATTTACACTATTAAACCTAACCCTTCAGCTGCGTAAATGCTAAATATATGAAACTAGATGTTATATATGTATTTAAATAACAAGCATGATTATAACCATATTAGCATATTAGCATAAATACGCTACTAACTATCCACATGTTTTTTATTTATTGGCCAACTACTGCCCAGTCAGTAAATTATCAACCTTATGGGTAAGCTAGTTTTTCACAAAAAAATTAGCGGTCCTTTTAACAGTAATGATTGTTAGATGTCTATGAGCTTTACTCAGTAATAATATTATTACTACAACAACTGCAAAAAATTAGCCGAACAAACTGATCGTAAATGAATGATATTAAACAACTGAACTTCGCGACAACTGAGCAAATTCCATTCGCTGATGAGGGTCGTGAGTTTTCGAAAAAGGCAGTAAGTGGAACTTGAGTTATTATTTGGTCGTGGTTTATTTTCCATCCATATTTCCTAATCATTTTTAACACATTTGGTAAGAATTATGTAGATTGGAACTAATTAAAAGGAAAGAGACCAGTTACCTATTTCTATAAACTGTTAGCTTAACCTAGGGAATCGATGCAGTACAGTTCAGCTGAAAATGAAAAATGTGACTACATATAAAATCAACATGTGTGGAGAATAGAGTTTCGTATAATAATAGAACTATGAATTATTGTTTACTTAAACAATCTTTACAAATGCCTAAAAAATAATCCTGTGTATGTCAAGTTGAAAGTATTCCTGTTAGAGTATTGCAGCACATTCAGTGCTTTGTACTGCTTTGTACTGTAATTTCCACGCCTTACCTTCCCTTCACCCTGCTGTGGTGTCCAAGACGTGATAACAGTAGTATGAGAAATGGGACAACTGTATTTACAACAATAGAAAAACTTTATGGGACACCAATATTCAATGTCCCTTTTGCACTTTGGCAACACGAGGGGGCTGGCATTAGGTGTGTGCTGTCAGCTGCCTGGCAGAGGGACCCCTTCAGCCTACTATTGAAGAGTTTCTGCATTGCTGTCATTCCTGCAGGGGGTAGCTGATAGCACCACTGAAAGGTAAGACAGTGGCTCTCTGTGCTTTCTGCAGACCTTCCTGCTGCATTTACAGTAGGTTTTGTTAGCTGGGTATAACGTTGGTGTTGATAAAGTCTTTGATGTTATTTTTTTCCCGTGGATTGTGTGTTGTCATTGAAGCTCTGGGCACTTATTACACAACTGGCAAGGTAAATGAAAAAAGAGAGTTCTTCTTATTTATTAATATCTGACTGTCTTGACCAAAGTATTTCATATCACAGTTGGCTAAGCCACTCCTATAATTACTGGAATATATGGAGTTTAATTCAATACCGTAACATATGCTAAAACATTGTTGTTTAGTCATTGAATGATGTGGCCTTATAAAAATTGTCAATCATGTGATACAGTCAGTCTGTCCTTATACACACACTCTATTTACAGATGGCAGGAGGAATCTTCACCAATTTGGACGGTCAGTGTAATGTGGATTGTACCAATGTCCACCCACTGATGTGTCACATGTGTCATGAGCAGTACCAGTCCCCATGTCTGTTGGACTGCTACCACATCTTCTGTGCCCGCTGCCTACGAGGCCGGACCAATGACAGCCGTCTCACCTGCCCCCTCTGTGGGTAAGAGATAGCACTGTGAAGTTGATCATGACCAATTTAGGTTGCATATAGATTATCAATCTTGAGAGCAATGGAAAAATTCTTTAATCTCTGGACAACCAAAACCTGTGTTCTTTATCTCCACACTGAGATTGCATCATAGACTGACACTTTGATCTGAAGGTTTATTGTCTATTTCAACTTTCCAAGGAAACACATTTCCTTATATCTTCACAATAAGTTAAAAAAAAAAAAAAACCTAATATGAAGGTTCAAGTCAAGTTTCTGAACTAAAAATGAATGCTGCACATGGTGTTTTGGTTTGTGTTTAAGATATCTGAGCCTCGATATTACATGTGTGGTTCTAGGGTTCTAAGCCAGAAATCCCCAAACAAACTGACAATATGGAGGCCAAAGGACTACAAGACCTACAGTCTTTTCATTTTAAGTAAAACTCCCCAACAGTTTGTATCATGTTGAAATTTGGCAATGCTATATAATGAGCTGGTGATCTCAAACTGCTCAAAACATGATTAAGCAGTTTAAATTCCTAGTAAAATATAATTTTGCTCCTTGAAACTCCATGGAGGGTCATACTTTTTGTGTGAGAAGCCAAATTTTTCCCACAAGCCCCAGTTTTGGGCAGCGTTGCTCAAAGGGATTCGTTCCGCATAAGTTGATTAGTAGATTGGTTTGGTTCATTCAGGAGATTTGAGGAGAATCCCATTGGTTTCAGAGAGCTTCGAGTCACTCTGTTTTGGTGTTAGGCGGCTGCTCAGTGATCCATTGCTGGCCCGGTGTAGGTAGGGCAGGTCTGAGTGGCTGGGACAGCTGCAGGGTCATCCCTGTCTCTGATTTAGCCCTTGGCCACAACTCTTAGCAGGGCCAGCAAGTTCCACTAAGACCAGTCACACAGCAAACAAAGCATACTGGCATTTGGCATCGGTGCCAGCAGCTTAGGGCAATCAAAAGCAGTCACATGATACAAATCCATTTCATCCCCTATTAAGGAATGGCCCATGGTTTACAGTCACCTTCAGGTCTACAGTATTAACTGTACCCCATCAGAGCACACGGGGATGTATAGAAATTGACCTCTACTGCAAGGTGATTGTACAATAAATCTTTTCTATTGTGTCAGATACAACTTGACCCACGTTTGATTTCTTTTGTGTGTGGAAGAAGAGATCAGAGAATCAGATGTTGAGGATGAGCTCTGATCTCACAACATTATTTTAGCGGTTCATATAATCTTAGACCTTATCCTTAGATATGGTTTCATATTGAGAACTACTTAAAAACCTTCCTGATAAGCAGCTCCCAGGTTCTGATTCTGCTATGACACATATCTACCTCAAAAGGCTGTTTCTTCTGAGGATATATATGTTTGAATCCATAATGACCCAGATTCTTTTCACACTTCCAAACTATGAGACAAACCAGGCGACTTTCCCATTTACAGCTATTTGATGTTGACCTGTGTTGAGGTAGTTCTTCAGTGCTAGTCAGCAGCAGAAGTTAAAGTAATACTAATAACAGTGTCTTTATACCTCAAAGTATTGAGAAATTAGGGGGGAAAATGAGACAATCATTGGTTTTCTATGAAAATAACCCAGTGGGCACAGAGCCACTGAGCTCTGCTGTCTGGACTCAGGCTACAGGGGCCCGCTGATTGGCAGCTACTATTTCCATCAGCAGCAGCCTGCTAACAGCTGCTCACTCAAGAACCATGTAATCTAGGAATTCACTACTCTGCTATTAGTAGAACACAATAGATGCCCGTTGCTATGAAAACTAGATAAAACTTGCATGCACAGCAGAGAGAGACGGGGGAGTGAGGGGGTTGCATCATTGCAACTGAATCAAAATGAGGCAAACAGCATAATATTTAAATCAAACAAGCATGTGCCAATGAGGCCAACGTGGCAGAAAAACACTGGACATTGCAGCTGTATGTGTTCTTGTTTTCCACCTGAGATTAAATGTTTGTTTTTTTTTAAGATTTGTTTAATCTAATCGTTAACTGAGGTGAAATGCATTTCATAAAGTGTAATGTATGTTATTACTAACTATTATTATTACTACTATTGAGTTGCTGGACAATTGAATTTTCCCTAGTGGATGAATAAAGTATCTATCTATGATTAATTGATTCATCAATAGAAAATTTGTCTGAACCTATTTTTATAATTGAATAATCATTTCAGTCAGGCAGTCAGTTTTTCAAAAAAAAAAGCCAAACATTCTCTGGTTGTAAACCCTCAAATGTAAAGTTTTATACTTCTCGTTGTCACACAAACAGAATGTCTTCAGGGTTTGGACTGACAGTTGGATAAAATAGAGAATCTGAAGATTCCATCTTAGGATCTGAAAAATTATAGCGGGTGTTTATTTTTTACTATGGCTTTTCACTATTAAAAAGATTAATCAAATTTGGAAACAATTCATAGTAACAGTCCAAGCTTTTACGTACACCAAAACTGACTGACAAAAAAAAAACTGTCCCATATATTTATGAACACACCAACAGAAGCATTTTCAATTCTGTTCATAGTAGAGCTTCCGTCTGTTCTTCAGACTAATTATGCAGATTAGCGCAAAAAAATTTGCATTTAAATCTAAATACAACTGCAACCCTTATGTGTTTGTCCGTCTAAATCTGCCAAATCAATGAGCAGAGCTAAACTATCAATTTAGATATCGCTTTATTTAGATGATGTCATGCTTGCAGGTGTATAAAAAGATTAATTTGTCACACAGTGTGTGGTCCACTGAAAGAAAAAAAAATTCCTTTAAATCAAAGATGATAGCGCCATCTTCTGGGATTCCACAAGAATGCAATAAACACCAGATTTATTTTTAGTAAGAGCAAAATCCCTGTGTTGTTATACAAATCACATTACTTTGATTATGTGTATTTATATTTAATTATTTTCACTGTACATTTAGATAACTCAGAATTACTTTCACTGATTAACATACTGATGGAAACAACCATTCAGCCAGTGCTTAACTTAAAATTTATGAAAATGGCAAAAAATATGGAGCAATATAATTACACTGGGTGTATGTCAAGACATGATCAATTGACAACTCATTTAGTCATTTCAGCTGGTGCTGGCAGTTCAGTTTTCCTCTTGATATCCCTCAGTCTTCATGTCATTCAGACCGAGGTCTTCGTTCTGCTCAAAAGAGCGGGTGTACTTCTCCACAGTCATCTCAGGATCGGGCTCTGGAGCGTACACATTCTGCAAATAGCTGTTCCCCGCCGGGTCATCCAGGATGACATGGACGTTCATTTCTCCTGCGATGATTTTGTCTATCTTCTCTCCAAACTCATTCAGCTTCTGCATCCGATCAGAGGTGCCGCTGTCACCGCAGATGAAGGGGTTTTTGGAGACGATCAGGTCTTTGATATCTTTCAGCAGCCCCTCCAGAGTGGTGAACTTTCCTCCCAGAGCTGCCATCCCCAGCTCAAACTCAAGCTCCGGGATGAGGACCGAGCACGTCTCCGACTTGAGCACGTCTCGGGTCATGTCTGAAGGGTCGGTGATGTGCAGGGAGGTCTTGGTGCCGAGGTCCTCCGTGGCTCCACCTGATTTCACCTCATTGGTCCGGTGGCCACAACTGTCACAGTTAGTGGCCATGATGATGACCTCTTTGAAGTGAGGGATCTGGACGAGCTTCATGTTGGTCGAGGCTGGCGCGTTGCATTCCGGACAGTTAGTGTTGAAGACCAAAACCTCATTTCTCATGGCCTCCAGGTCGTTGCCTGCTGGTTCCTCTTCCAGGTCATCATCAGCCCTGAGTCCCAGCTGCATATCCTGCTGGACCGTCCGCTTGAACCTAGACACAGTGAGAGCCTCATCTTTCTGAGGGGCCAGTGGATTCTCCACAAAACTGTTTCCGGACGGATCCTCAATCACCAGAGTGAATTCATTTTCAACATCTTTTAGCTTCTTCAGCTTCTGGGTGAATTCATCTATTTTCTCAGCCACCTCTGGATGAGCTGCTCGTCTGACAGGCTGGTCTTGCTCCAACCCTGCAACTGCTCGGTCCAGAAGGCCCTCAATGGTAGAAAGTGAGCCTTTCTGGGTGAAGGGAGGGATTTCAAAATCCAGCTCAGGGATCCTGGTGGTCGCACTGTCTGCTTTCACAACCTCCCGGTTCAAGTCCTGTTTTGTTTTGACTTTCAGTGAGTAACAAACGCCTTGGTCCTGGATCCGGCCTGCAGACTGGATTTCAGTGTTCGACCCGCCGCAGTGCCCGCAGCTGAAAGAGCTGACGATTATTTCTTTGAAGAACGGTATTCTGGTCAAAAGCAAACGAGTCGTACCGTTTTGGTAGCAGTTCATACACAGACTCTCGATCTCCGTGGGCTGCCAGTCTTCGTCGTCGGCGCTGATATCCTTGAAAACGCTCCCGCCTCGCACATTTTCCTCGGAAATAACAGACATTTTAATGGTCGAATATGTTAACTATTAAAGTTAACTTAAAAAAAAAACTGTTAAGACACGCTGTCACCGCTCGTTCAGAAACGTCTTGTGCTGGAACTTTCTAGATGACAAGTCGTCGAGCTCTACCATCTGTACACGTTTGATTTCATCGTGTTGTTCAGCTTCTTCCGCATCTTCTTCTTCGACGGCGGCGGAGTCCAGGACCCGGCTGCTGCCCCCCTCAGCTTTGTTGTAGTATTGCACCAAAATATCCTGGCGTTTCTCCTGCACACAGGGCGAACACGCTGGGTTTTTCAATTATATTTAGGACTTTAAGACAAATTTTACATTGCATTGTAGCTGCTAACTTTTATTTTCCTTTTTTTATCTTCTTCTTTCATCTTCTATTTTATTTTGCTGTTTTAAAAATCATGTTTATATTTCCATGTGTTAGGTCCTTTCATGTTTTTTTTTTTTTGTTTTGTTTTGTTTTTAAAGCAGTTTAAATTTCTATGGTCCTGCACAAATAAACTATCTTAAATTATGTCATGGCCTCATGGATTTGTTCACTTGTGAGGAGGATGCAGATTTGTTAGACAGATTTCATTATACTTGAGTTTTCTTGTGTTTTTTGTCAAAATTCTTCAGTTATATTTATTTTTATACATTTTAGGGAGTTATGGACTGGAATGGGTGGTTTGATTTGTGTGCAGGTGTGGTAATCTGTTTTGATTTAGTATCTCTTGTCATACAGGGATGAAATAAACAAGGGCATAGACTTTAGCAGAGTATAACAAAATCAGTAATACAGGAACTAATCTCAGCTGTTCTTGTCACTGCATTGTCATTTTTCATTTTGTTTCAGTTCACTTCTCTAAATGTCATGATTTTCTCTAAATGTCATTCGGGCTGTGTGACCTTGAGTTCTCTGCCACAGATATCCATCCATAGTAAAAGGGAATAACACCCTTCCACCAGAAGACCGTCTGCTGAAGTTCCTTGTTGACAACAATGCAGACACTGAGGAGACAGTGCAGTGTGCCAACTGTGACCAGGAAAGTAACAAAAAGGTACTAAAACACTCAGCTCTGTGCAAAGCTTCAGTGACATGATGACATCATAGCCAGATATTGAAAGAATGTATAGGCAGGACACAGACATTAGAATTAAATGTACACCTATGCTACATGAAATCTTATCCAAGAAATGTTGTTGACTCTCACTAATGCATAGGAAGAAGAAGAAGAATTGAAGAAGATTTTTTTATATGTGACATTGCTCATTGTAGCTTTAAACTACAAAAAAAGCATTTCCCCACTTTGTCATATAATTGCATGTTTTATTTTTTTTTTCTGTACAGGACACAGGGATGATGTACTTCTGTAACACTTGTAGCCAGCCACTGTGCGGCGCCTGCAGGGAGCTGACTCATAAGGCCAGAATGTTTTCCCACCATGAGATTGTGTCCTTGGCCAAACGCACTAAGGCCAAACACAGGAAGTGCTGTGAGTGCCACCTGTAATTTACTCCCTAAGAATTGCAGACCAACAAGGCTTTATTACACAACGTTGCTCATAAGAACTCTAGTCCCTCCTGTTCTCTGCTTGAATCTCTTGGACTAAATATTCATCTTATTCTCATGCAAAAGCAATGTGGTGGGTCATCTCTAAAAGCTTAATGAACGGTGGTAAACTTAAACCGGTGTTAGAGAAGTCTCAGTTTTATCAACCAACGCGCGTTTGTCTTCTCCACAGCTCTCCACGACGAGCCCTACATCCTATTCTCAACAGAAAATAAGTCTATGCTTTGTATCAAGTGCTTCAGAGACATGCAAGTGTGAGTGAATCCACTATACAAACGCTACGACTGTCAGAAGTTTCCTCTTCTCTTCTCTTCTCTTCTCTTCTCTTCTCTTCTCTCCTCTCCTCCTCTCCACATGGAATCAGTTGTTGTTTGTTTACCGCAGGGAGAGTCGGACTCACTGCATTGATATTGAGACGGCTTACATGCAGGGGTGTGAGATGTTGGACCAGGCTGTGCTGGTGAGAGAGAGTTCTATCTGTTCATCTACATATTTATGACACTCAAGGCAAAAAAAAATTAGCATTATAAATAATTCAGGCACTCAGCGCTGGCACTGACATTGTGAGATGTAGCATAGGTGCACTCAAAATTTGTTTAGTTCATCACAGTGCAATTTGAATATATAAACTTTTTTTAAACAATGTTTTATTATTCTTATTATTATTAAGTCCTGGCAGCTATATAAGTCTGATTATGTGTGTGATTTTAGAGTAACAAAATGAATACATATTCACAAGAGCTAGTGTCAGTTTGGATGTCCTCCTCTACGTGCTCTGCCTAAAACTGTGTAAAAAAAAAAAAAACATATACTACACATTCAGAAAAAATCTCAAATCTCAATCAGCTTTAATTTGTCTGTTTTTAACAGTTAAGTAGCCTCAACTATGATTACATGTCATTAAGCATAAGGTTGTAATAAAGCTTCTGATGACAAATTAATGTCAACTAAGTAACCCACCGTGACCTTTCACTGACAGTGATCCCCGTCCTCCCCCTGTAGGTGGTGAAGGATCTGCAGACTTCGGCTCGAGAGGCAATCGTTCTGCTGAGAGCGATGATAGGAGAAGTGTGTCTAAATGTGGAGGAAGAAGAGAGTGCAATCTGCAGTCTGTTCAACAGCTTGCAGGTTATATAATGATCGTGATGTGATGTATTTCCCTCAAATGTATTTCCCACAAATGTATTTAAGTTAATGATGTTTGGGTCCCAGTAGGACCTTCCACAAGTTAAAAAGGTCACTGCACCCATACACAGTATATACCAATAGGCTGCAAGGGACTATGATCATAGGCGTGGTTAATCATCCTCGCTGCCCAGGGGGAAAAACATCTCAAAACAATTAATAATTCAATAGATACACAATAAAACCTCAATCAAAATGCATCAATCCCAAAGAGTGGGAGTACACACACAATCATAAATTAAGTATATCAAAAATATCCAAAATCCAAAAGCATTCATGTATTTCACCAGAAAAATCTTCACTTATATGCATCAGATTTTTCCTGTTAACACACTCTAACATACATTTCTGTTATCAAGAAGCTACACCCAAAATACTGAACATCTAAATTCTCTCTATCTCCATCTAATCGAACTCTCTTGGTGTCAGAGTTTGACTTGTAAAGACGTAAAAAGTGGATCGGAAAGGGTATCCACCTTCTTCTCTTCATGCAGGGCTAACGTGCTTGAAGCCAACATTTTCACCTGACAAAAATCCAAATGGGATCGATGCATTTCTGGTTTAAATAACTTTGTGGTTTGGAGACAGTGCAGGCTTTTGTCTTTTTTTTTATCGATTTCCAATTCATGCATGTGATGTGTGTATAAATATGCTCCTTCTCATTTTTTCCCCTAACCAACACAAACAGCTGAAAGCAGTGTGTAGTTCTTTTGCTCCGTGTGACGCCATTACTGCTGCGTGGCCACTGGATGTCTCTGTTAACCTAATTGTGAGGGGAAGAGTGTATTTTCCTTTGCATAAGGAACAATCCAAGAGAGAAGAAACCACAATATGGAATTTACACCCATTTTTTTCCACAATCTTGAACATTCATTAGGTATTAAGAGCTCAAGGCCATTTTCACAGCAGTGTAAGGAATAAAAGGGTCTGTTTTCTCTGTTCTCATCTGACAGGAGAAACTAGCAGAGAGGAAGAAAATTCTTCTGAGAGCAGCTCAGAGGTAAAATGAAATATATAAAGATTTACAGTTCTTATATGAAAATGCTCTTTCATTACCACAAAGCTCACATCTCAATATTTACTAAACTGCATGCTATTATCCTGCTGTCACTGGGTCACTTCATACGTTTTCCTTTGTATCATGCTGCATTGTACTGAGGGTGATGAATAGCAGCACCCTGCTCGCTCTCGACTGATCTCGCTCCTCACCTAACACGTTTTCTTGGTGATTTTCATTTCAACAAAGCATTATGCTGAATTAAAAACACTTCAGTAGGATTACAGTGTTCAAGCTGTTACAGTTGGTGGCAGCCTGTGCCTGGATCCAATCAATGAAATGTAGCCCACTGAAAAGTGTTGGTAACTATACAGTATATCAATTATGGACTTTCACAAGTCCACAGTGTCAACAACAGCAGCTGCTGCAGAAAACTAATTCAAACCTGTAGATTTCCTCCGCTTTACATCAAAACAATACATTTCGCTCTAACTCTAGGGCCTACTGAAACATGAGCAACTTGTATCTCTATGTTGCTAGCTGTTTACTTTTGCAATCACGAGACTGTAAAGTGATAAACAATGCAGAAATTGCCTTGCAATAGCAGGTCAGTGAGAGCCTCCCAAAGCATTAATTTAGCATTAACCCACAAGTAAAGCAATTAAAAAATTTACAACAGCCCTTCAGGAATCATTAAAGTTTGATTTAATGTCACCCAAGTTTTGCAACTAATTAGTCTCTAAAACCAAATTATTGCACATCAGTTAAATTTTATGAAAGATTAATGAGTAATCGCTGAAATAAAATTTTGTATTTGACGATAAACAGACATCAAATTTGAAACAACAAGAGTCTTGTATGTAAAAAAGCACTTTTCCTTTTTCAGTGTGCGCCCCATGTATGCGTGTCCATGTTTGAATGAGAGCAATTTTGTGCATGTGAGTGTATCAGGTTGCATTCTGCGGTGATCTTTAATGAGATTTTTTTTTTGGTGCCCAGTGTCCTCCATCTCTCTCTCTCTCTCTCTCTCTCTCTCTCTCCATTGCCTGGAAGCCCTCCAGTGGCTGGGTTCCCGGAAGGGTTTTAAAGGCTATTTATGTCAGGCTTTGTGTGTCCGGCCCTATGTCTGCGCCTATGTGTTTGTTACGGGAGAAGACAGATAGATTAGCTTCTGGAAATATGGAGCGTGCTGTTGTGGTTGCACCTCCTGAGCTGGATCCCTGTGTGTATTTCGGCAGGCATGGATGTCAAGGTGTAGCGTTACGTGTTCATGTGTTTGTTTGTGTGTCTGCAGTCAACACGAAGAGAAGGAGAAAGCACTAAAGGAACAACTCTCACACCTTACCGCCCTATTACCAACCCTCCAGGTAGAGTAAAATAAAGACCTTGTGAATAATAATCACGCAAAACCTCTACTGCTGACATGTTTATGTTCGCAAACGATCATAATACTTAGTCACACGTTATATCTGAGGGGTGGTGAGATGATTAATGGGGAAGAGAAGAAGATAAAGTAAGTTGTTCTATACAATTTATTTCTTTACTTTAATTTGTGGGGAAATATTGAAAGATTTGGGGCATTGAATGGTTACTTACATGAAATCATTTTAAGAAGTTTAGAGGGAAAATCACTGCTGGAACTGCTCACAGACATCTGAAACAACTCCAAGCTAGACACTTGTAAGGGGTCATAAGCCAAACTGTAACTGAGTAAACTTACCTAGGGACTTTCCACCACTGCCTGTTGAAGGGGAAGATCTGACAGAAAACTAAGTGCATTTAGTTGTGGGATGATTAAAATATTATTTAATGTCAGTTTCACTGCTTCACTTTCTCATTTCCCATCCAGCTTGTTTTAAACTCTAACCTTTAATCTCTGATGTTTCTAGGTTCACCTCGTCACCTGTTCGGCCTTCCTCAGCTCAGCCAACAAGTTTGAGTTTTTGGACATGGGCTACGTGAGTACGCCAAGAACTATGTTTAATATTATTATTATTATTATTGCATGTGTGTGCATGGGAAGAACGAAAACCATCAATTAGACAGAATATTGTAAACATAAATAAATGAATTTAATTTAAGTTAAAGTGTTGATATACTACATATACTTGACTGTACGCTATGGATGAAACTTGATTACAAATCACAAAGAAGTCAGAGTTTGTTCTGAGGAAGTTTTGTTGGCCGGAGAGAAGTTACAGTCTTAGCTGGACTGAACTGGTCTTTAAATGGAGGCTGTCTGTAATGTCTCAGAGAGGTGAATCAGGTCACTGAATCACACCCGGGTGTTCTTGCTTACACAGCAACTAATGGAGCGACTGAAGAGGATTGTCAAGCTCCCTCATCGACTGAGACCAGTGCAGAGCAGCAAAGTGAGTGGGAACAAAATCTTGATCCAGAGCTGGAAAAAGGTTACAATGAGAATGTGATCCACTGCAGTGCACTGAGTAGTTGTTTCAGTAGCTCACAAGCTCACAGTGCAGTTTCTTTTTATCATCGTCTGAGTTCAGTGCCTTTTTAATGGGAAGCTTTATTTATTTATCGATCTATCAGAAACAACACAAATTAGCAAACGTCAATATAATGTAAATGTGTTGGATTTAGCCAGAAGACTGAATATTGTACATGCAAAGAAACAAGACATACAAAACGCTGACAAAACACAAAGATCATGGAGGCATGGATTAAGACATACAGATCTTTACAACAATAAATGAGTAAAAACATCACAAAGGACTACAGAACTATAGACTTACAAGCAGAAACCATGGTGCTTTTGCTTGTAAGGTAAACCTAACCAGCATATCATTGAAAGGAAAACAAAATTCAAAACAGCCATCAAATTTGCATCAGAAAATGATACAGTGGTTTGAAAAATGGCTAATTTCAAGCATGAATGTTCTACCACAAAAAAACCCCAAAGTCCTCAGAAACTCAAGGTCCACTTAACTCGAGCCCCAGGAAAAAGCTTTGTGTGTTTTTCCGAACTGTCACCGCTGCTGCTGCTGCTGACAACAACCAAAGTTTTTAAATGGAAAAGATCTCATGAATTGAAAAGTGATACAGTGTTTAAATCAGTATTTATCACTGTTACATCAGTATGTAAAGTAGGAACAAACAGATGGGAGATGAACTGTAGGAAAAACCAACATGAAGCATCAGTTAGGAAGATTCAGTGTTTCTCGGCTTAGAATTTAAACAGATTGTTGCCTCATAGTAAAGTGGTTATGGACCTTTCTGGTTATTAAAATATTTTTTCATCTAAATAATATGGAATAACAATGATAATGTCTGCTATTATTACTATATCACATTGCTATTGTTATGTGGTTGTTATACTGGTTGCTATACTGTAGTGTTTACTTTAGAAATGGGTTTAAATGTGGCATTTCCTGATTGTAATTTTCTTTCCTCATTCTTTTTCTTTCTATTTAGCATTATATTTTATTTCTATTGGTGGTGACTATAAAGAATAATGATGTCAGATATAAGTGCACTTTTTCAAACTCTTTTTGAATTAATTAGTTAAGACCAAATGACTTGATCTGTGTCCGTCTTCCATTAGATCAACACAGACTACAGAAGTGAGTTTGCCCGCTGTCTAGAGCCCTTACTGCTGCTGGGACAGCGCTGCCCTCCCTCTGTCGCCGGGTCTACAAGTGTGGCAACAAGGTAAGATCGTTTACCTGCTGCCAAATATCATAAATGTAAGACTAATTGATCCCTTCCTCTGAGGTTGTATTAAGCAATGTGCTCTTGCTGCCTGAATATCACCATGGCATCCTTTGAATTCTTCCAAGAAAGCGAAAAAGTCTGGCCAGAATATTTCACACTTGTGAAGCGTCCAAACTCGAAATCCCCAAATGGTTTGCAAGTACAGATGGTAGACAGCCATGACTGCAATGAGAGGAAAGGAGGCGCCACGCTGAGTCCCACTATGGCAGTTATCCTGTCAGTCTGTAAGCTCTGTACACTGGTATGTTTACGTAAGTCACCTTGTTGCACGAGGGGGGGGGGGTTAGAAGGAGGCATTCAATCCTGTTTTAGAAAGCTCCGGTCCTGCTGTGGTCAGGGAAACACAGCAGAGAGATGGATGGATAATTGTGGTTGTATGTGGTCACAGCTCTAGGATAGAGATGTTTACTGTTTGATGTCTTGTCTTACATAGAAGTCAAGCGTTAAATTGAATTTGCTTGCAATCTGGGGAAAACCAAAGCATCAAAAAAATCCTTAAACAATGCCATATAGTATTTTAACTTATTATATTCCTTTAAAAAATAGTGTTTAATCACTGTTAATACTTGAAACACCTTTATTAATCTTTATTTAAACACCCATCAGAAGACATGGCTTTCGTTTTTTCTGTGCTTCACGTCCCTCCACTTACACACCCTCCCCTGGCTGATTTTTTTTTCCACATCAGTGTCTCCCAACTGTTCGCAGGTCCTCAAGCCCACCCACTAATACCAGCATACTGACTCTAACTCTCCCTTCCAACTTGTTCAGCGTCCTGCCAGTGCAAGATGCAAAGTGGGCAGGGATTGGTGGCCTGGCCGGCTGGCACTATTTTTATCGTAATTTCACAGAACTCTCCAGGATTCATCTGGAGGTTGGCACACAGGAGCGGTCGGGCCACTTTGTTCCAGGGCGGTGATGTCACCGCTTTAGCACGGGCATAGTCTTTAATTGGCGTCGCTGGTGGGAGGATAGAGGCTGGATGTGCAGAAGATGACATGTGTATGGCAGAGAGAGGGGAGATACATGTTTTAGACAGGTCTTCCATTGCATCAACACTAGGCAAGAAGACAGGAGTAAGGGCCTACCAGACCCCAGGTAATTTTATGCAGGTTTTTATCATGTTTTATTATAGTGTATAGTGGAGTATCATGAGAATGTCACATGTGCCTTAACCGACAGTGTGAGCTTTTCCAGTTGCATGTCTTGAAATATTTAAGATTAGAGAAAAGGTTCAAGTAAATGTTGAACTGGTTGTGTGGGATCAGAGGCAGAGTCGCAGCCTGGCTCTCTGCTCTTTGTGGCAAATATCTGTTTACGGTGGTGACACTTTAAGATGAAAAGATGACAGTGGCAACACGAGATGCTTGACTTCACAATTTCACAAGTCTATCCCATACTTCAGTTCACAGACGCAGGAGGAAACAGGCTTTTCCTCACCGTATGGTTGTTCAGAATGCTGCCCACATGGTGCAGCCTGTTACTCAGAGCAAGTGAATGTGTTGTTGTGTCTGATATGTTCCTAAATTGCTGTCTGAAAGCCCCCACACACACACACACACACACACTTATCAGCCATGTAGGATGCAAACTGGGCAGGGACTGGTGGATGGCCAGATGACTGGCCCTATTTTTATCATAATCTTACAGAATAGAACTTGCACAGAAGTTGCACAGACTTGTTCTTTCATGCTGCTGCTGTTGCTGCTGCTGCTGCATTAGTACTGGCAAAGTCTGTAATTGGCTGTGTAGGAACTCAGCATGGATTCTCAGAGGACAACCATCATATGGCAGCATGAGAGTGATGCGTTCTCACCTTAGGGCAGTTATGCTGCTTTAGGTGTGAATCCAGGACCAGGTTCTAGGAGAACCTAGATAAATGTAAGTGGCTATGTGCTACATACTGTCACATGCTTCTTGAAGGTGATGGTGAAGAGATGTGAGTGTTCTGACTGAATCTACAAGATCTCAAGATCTCAAGTCCAGTTTTTTGCATTTATTTACTCATTTTCAGAACTGATTAATTTGCTTTCACTGTTGTGTAGTTATCAGAATTTAATTTAATTTGGAAATAACTGTCATACAGCTAAGGCAACAAGTGAACATTTGTTTAACTGTAACAGAGAGATGGACACGACCATGAACTTTGCTTGAATAAAGCACTTAGCTGCAGTTTAGCAGCTCAGGCTCAAGTAGTAGACGTAGCCGAAGTTTTGTTGACTGACATAAAAAAAATTGCCTTGATGGGTTGATATAAAAATGTTTAGAATTAATTCTACATAAAGAGGGTGTACAAAGTTGTGTATCTTGTGTGTGGAATTCAATGTAATAAGTTTCATTAAATGATAGAAATCCAGGATCTGTGTTTTTTGCATACAGTATGCAGATAATTCCCCACTGATAGCAGCAATAGAAAGCTCAGGAAGCCATATTGCACTAGGTGTTTTGAACAGTGCCTGGAGAGGAGCTGCACATAGGAGTATGTCTTTATAAAATCTATACAGCCTGAGCAGAGTTGAGTGTAGAGGTTGAGGCCAGCAATAGTGTTATTGACCAATATGTTTGATAATGGGGTTCAATTTATTTAATATGGAGCGTTAACCTATCCTGTGGTTTAAGAGACGGAGCTTAGCTACAGGTAATGTAATGTATTGATGGCAAAGACTGTCATCAATTGTTGAAGAACAGTTATTAATGCAAGAAAAAAAAAAGGCAGTCATTTTTTTCCACTTGTTTTACCTCAGGCTCCAGTCCCCTCTCTCCATGTCCTGCCGCTCCCCATCTCTCAGTGAGATGCCCCTAGGCTCTGTGTTGGGGCGAAGGCCCACTTCTCACCGCAACATCTGCACCAAGGTTCTCCTGGCTGAGGGGAGGGAGACACCCTTCACTGAGCACTGTCGCAATTATGAGAACACCTACAAGGTGAGCACTGTGTGTGACCAACGTTACTGCAGATTTACAGTTACATATCTGGCCTTATGCTTTTATCCAGAACAATATTTCAAATGTATAATGAATTGCACATTTGCAGGGAACTAGTTGAAAGGAGTTAAAAGGTACTTATTTCCTTGTTACTATTGAACCAGAGCAAACGTACAGATAAAGAGATTATTTGTTGTTTTTAATAGTCAGGTAGAGTTAATAGAAGAGGAGGGATATCCTCCATTGGGATAAATTGACTGGAATTACTCTATGTATTAAAACATATGAGTTTTATGTCCATAGTTCATTGAAAATCTCCTGTATGTGGAGGCACGATAGTTAAAAGTGCTGCAGCAACTTTTCTTCCTGGGATCCACAATAGTAGACAAGGAGCTAACTTTGATCCTCAAAGTGAAGCAGCATGAATTCCTCTGGAAACTCATCTTCAACCTGTCTAGTGAGCAACAAGGTTTTCACGCTTGGATGCACTTTACCTGGCATCTGTACACCCATCAAATCTCTGCTGTTTTAAAGACACTGAAACACCTCCTTAGTGTCATGTCTTATATAGCGTAGATGTGTGTATGTTTCTATAGACGCTCCAGACCGACGTTCAGAATCTGAAGGATCAGGTCCAGGAGCTGCACCGAGATCTGACCAAGCATCACTCCATCATCAACACTGATAAAATGGGCGAGATCCTGGACAGATCGCTGCACATTGACAGCCAGATAGCTGCCCAGTACTCCACTGTGGAAACTGTGAGAGTCATGTTCGAAGAGGTGTGTCAGGTGTTACCATGATGCCTTCTAACAAAAACGTTTCTACATTTGTCCTCAGTCAGTGCAGCTCCCTGCATACTAACAAGCCAGTCCTCAGCCAGAGTGAAAAGAGGGAAAATAAAAGTACCAAATGTTAAGGTGTCCCATGAGTCGGTGCAATATTTGATTTTGTGAGAATCAGCTGATTTACTTCACTTCCTCACAGATCTGGGATGAGACGTTTCAGAGGGTTACTAATGAGCAGGAGATCTATGAAGGTTTGTCTTCACCAGTGACAACAAAAAAAAAATCACATTTGTTCCTCATTTTGTTAAATAGTTTGATTTGATTTAATTTCCCTTGTTTGCTGACTCTAGCCCAGCTTCATGACCTGATGCAGCTGAAGCAGGAGAACTTCTACCTGACCACCATCACCAGACAGATCAGCCCCTACATCTTGTCCATTGCGAAGGTCAAGGAGAGACTGGAGCCCAGGTGCTGTATTCATATTGTCCATCTGCTGTCACACCGCTTGACTGATGACACTGATTGAGAGGAAAGGAAGCTCCTCTTTATATAAAGTACCGCTTCATGAAGCGTGGAGGAGTGAGCGTGTGTGTGAGATTGTACAAGAAGGTGAAAGATAAAGGAAATTTCAGCAACAGAAATGTGTTTTATATCTCGTGAACAGTTGTAGTCTGGTACTGAATATGTTGCAAACGTGTTGTGTCGCCAAACAAATTGAGTCACACTGTTGTGCTGAATGAAATGTTTTGTCATTACTGTGAACATGGGAAATGTAAATTTAACTTCACTCAGTTCCACACACACTGTTCTGCTGTGGTTAATACTCACTCAGCAGCAGATTTGTGTTATTCTGTGGCTGAAAATAGTCTCCAAACAACTAAATAATATATATCTGTGACCTGTCTGTTAAAGATGTGCGTCTTCAGTTGGAACCACTGGGTTTACTGGGCAAATCAGAAAGTACTGAGAGACACACTAACGCATTGGTTTTGATCTTTTTGTGGGATTTGTTGACAGTAAGAAAAATACCGAATAACACCAGCCCTGTCTTTTAACAGCACAGACAGCTAAAGAAGATGATCATATTTCAAAATATATTTTGTAGGTTTCAGGAGCCTAAAGAGCACCATGATGACCGCACAGAAACAATGCTGAAAATCTATGAAGACAGCTCAATAGCAAAGGAAAGGCATGACAGGTATTGACATATGCTGTGTGCAACTGTAGCTGTTTCTATATGTAAAGCTTCGTGTTGGGCAGAATTGAACAAAATGTCAAAAATATCCGGGTGAGTATGATGCTTCTGTAGATACATTTCATTAACCATATTTCATGAGCCAGCTTAGGGGAGGAAAACATTTTTTTTTTTTTGAATGTGATCTGTATACAAGAGTCCATTTTACATTTTATTGTACCTTCTATGATGATTGAAGAGCTGCACTATTTAGTAAAATGTCTGCAGTCTCAAAAGATTTCTTCTGGCTGCAGGATGATAAAAGGATTGAGTAGTGAGTTGTTTAGGGAACTCACTAATGACTAATTTAATTTGCAGCGAAGGGAGAAGAAAGCATTTAGAGTCTTGTTTCATCACTGCAATGATAAATATGGTAGGTTATAAATCCATATGGGCTGGATATTATTATGTGAATGACAAAATCAGAGTAAAAAAAAAAAAAAAAGAAGTCATGAAAATTTGTGATAGTAAATACTCCAGATGTTCAGAAGGTTTAGTAGCAGCAGAATCATCTACAACAACATACCTTTAATAAATGTGTCTACACAGTATGTGTTGAACTTTGGAGTGAAGCTCCTCATTTATTTTCGTTGACAGTAACAACCAGACCTGTGTCACAGACCAAGACAGAGACAAGAACAACCGCCCGCTGATCCTCGAATCGGGGGAGAGCTCTGTCAAGACCAGTCGTCCGGGCAGGCAGAGGGGCCCCAGCACGGAGACGTCCAGCCACAGTGAGATGCCTTTATAAACACCCTGTCATTTGATTTCCGTCCCCCCCTCTTCCTTCCCTGCCCCTGTGGAGCAATGGGCCTTAATTCAACTATAACAAGCCCAGGATGGTATGTGACTTCTTCTGCTGTCCAGATACTGTACATAACATTTTCTCAGCAGCAGGGAGCTGTCAACAGCTCCAAGGTGAGCCCTTGGATAGACACTAAGTGAACGTACATACATGGAGCTGTCAGAGCCTGACACGGAAAATCTCCTTATTCAAAGATAACAATATTTTAAAGAATTGCTTTGGCGTTATTTTTGAGCCATGGACTGTTGCAGTGAGACAGTAACAGTCCACCTTTTGTTGCTCTGTTTGTCCTTTCACTGTTTAAAATGATAGGTATGTGTAGAGTGTCAATTACCTCTCTCTTTTTTGTCTTTTTTTCTACAGTTTGTGTAGAATTGCTTTTTGCAGGATCTATTACTTGCATACATTTTTTTTTTTTTTTTTTTTTTGAAGGCTGGAGACTGATGATGAATGACTGCCCAGATCAGGAGATTGTTGAGGCGCTGTGACAGCACAGATGGAACACAGCACATGCAATGATGTGTGTGTCATTCTGGGTGTCAGCATAAGTCATATGTTGATTTGTGTCATGTGTGTCATCCCATACATCAGTCTGCTCCAAAATGAGGCAGTCTTTTTCCAGGATGATGTGTGCAGTGTGTGTGTATGTGTGGGTTTTTTTTTTTTTTTTTTTCCTGCAGTTCTTACATCTACATGCTGAAGGTAGAAAAAAAATAGGATTACAGAGGTGTGTGAATTTTACTGGGCTTGCCTTAACCTCAGTCTGCTAGTTTTTTAGACTCGCCAATCATCCTCAATATCCCAAGGTGCCGTGTACGGTTGCAAGAAATATACAGTATTCCTCATGGTTCGCCTCTCGACTTCAGCACGTCACTGTCAGCGGCATGCTTTAAGGCATTTGCCCTGCAGGAAATCAGCAGGTAACCTTCATCCTCTCTCCCCTCCTTACTCCCCTGGATGTTCTCCTTAATCAATCATGTAGATGTTATAAACAGATCCCATGTTAAAACTAACAAGAAGTGGAATATAAATGTATTTACCAAACCACCACTAAGGCAGGCTGATCTAGAGGAGCGGCCATACATCACCGGAGACATTTAAATTTAAAATGATTTCAGGAGATTGTGCCACTGAGTGTAGAAGGTTTTTTTTTTTTTTTTTGAAGGACTTCTTATTCTGCCAACTACATCTTTAAGAAACAAAGAGCTCAGCACACAGGAACGATTCAAGGTGAAACCTCCCCACCTGCTACCAGCTCAGAGTACAGGGACAGCCCCTATTCTCGGTACAGGTAAGGATAATAATGAGGAGCTAGATTGACGGCTTCAGCAAACAGAAGGAGAAGGCTATTTACATTACACTTTCGGAGCTAAAGTGGGCTTGTTCAGAGCCATCGCTCCACAGGAAATATTGGGGTCATGCTGGCCTTAAGGAGCAGGCCTGCTCTGCAGAAGAGTCAGAGGTGCAGATTCATTAAAAATACATTTGTGACAGCAGAGTAACAAATGGCTGTGCCTGTGCTCTGGTCCTGCACACCCTCCCCATGGTCATTCATCATCTGCACCCATCGAACTACCAGGTCCACGTTTACTGTTCATTATTCTCTCACTCTCTCTCTCTCTCTCTCTGCTGGTCTTCCTCGCCTACTGCTTGAGGGGGAAAATAAAACTCCAAAGGTTATTTTGCTCCAACAAAAAGAAAAAAAAAAAATTTTCTTTAGAGACATTCATGGCACATTTGGAGCTAAAGTTCATAGAGAGATTGTTCTTTATTTGTTTAACAATTAAGACAGGACACATTTTTGCTCCATTTACTTTACAGCAGTTGCCAGTGGAGACACTTACAGAGGATATACTAAAGGAAGAACCCTGCCTGCAAGGCTCCATTTTTAAAACTCTTAAGTCTTCATCATCGTGTAATTGAGAAAAAAAAACATTAAAGATAGAAGAGAAATAGAAAGATAAGATAAAATGAAAGTTTAATGATCTCCATGGAAAAAATGGGTCACTGAAGAAATGAAAGAGTGTGACATTAAAAATAATACAATTAGAGCAAATAGAGCAGATTGGGATAAAACCACAGATGATTATATAATGAGGATGAAAATACAGTTGAGAGTCTTAATCATGCTAAATACAAAACTGCATAGAGAAACGCAGTTAGCTCCAAAGATTCTACTGACTAAAGACAGATTTAAAGGTTTATATAATTGGATCTTTATATCTGGTTTATGGATGGCAGCTTCAACAGACGATGAGAGCATAGGGAGTTATTCCAGAAATGACTAATGATTTAGCTGCATATGCAGAACTAAAATTCAGGGAAAAATCTGGATTTTCTCAAACTTTAAATCTGACAAAATAATCCCTGATGTCATAGTGATGTCATCTCGGTTACATATTTATAGCAGAAAGCCTGCATTACTCACTGGAGGTGTGGAGTTTGAAGGACAAGGGCCTTTAATGAAAGCCACCATACATTGCATTATGGGAAGTGTAGGATCAAGTGTTTAAGGATCACAACACTTACTAGGGACTAAAAGTCAGGATATCTCAGCCTCTGCTGGACAGTTCTTATTTCAGTCAAGTCCACAGACTTTATGGATGTGTAAATCAAAATCACTGCATTTCCAGATCATTTTGGTTTTGTTGATCTGCAATATACTTCTAAATATGATTCTTGGTTTAGTTTGTGGAGGTGCTTTTTTGTTTTACAGTATTTTCATTTCTGGCCCGAATTTATTTTAGCGCTTTAACATGCTTTACAGTTTCATTCATTTCATTCATGTGGCCAGGTATTGAACTGCCAACCTGAATGACCCATTCTACCTTGCTGAGTCACAGCTGTCCCGCACTATTCATGCATGTGTTTCATCCGTGCTGGCCTGCGGCTTTGAACATTGCAGTGGTCCCTTTAAATCCCCATCTTCTTCATTGTAAACTGTTGTGGCGTGTGTTTTGTGCACTTGCTGCTATTGTGTTTGCTTTAATAAAACAGATGAGCTCTTAATTGGATTTAACTGTTTAGGTTAACTTAAGACTTTGTCTCCTTTAAGGAATACACGGCAGGAGACAACAATCCGTGTTTTTGAAAAGTCTTTACAAAAACTAAAACCAATCAGTTCTTTGCCTAATGGGGAGGGATATGTTGACCCTTTCCCTGCTGGCTGCTGTGGACTGGAGGGTAATTGGAATCAATGTTGATGCCGTTATCACTGGTGACAGATGCACTAGGCAACAGTGTGAAAAGGTCAGAGGTCGAGAGAGCCCTCCCAGGGGACTCGAGATGCTTGAGGCATAAAAATGTCATTCCCGAATCAATTTCACGTGTGAACATTGGTTTTGGGCACGACTGTTTCTTGTAGTGTTCTTACTGCTGGCCACTGAGCAGCCCGAGGCTCCAGGTGGGGGGTAAAGTTAAGATGTCTAAGATAGGGAGACTATTACTCCATCACTTTTTTCACAAAGATCCTCCTGCGCCGATGAGGGATTCTTTCTCCTGTGAATCTGAACTGAAAAAGAGACATGTAGGTCAAGACATGTCAATATTTTTTTATCACTCAGTGCCCCAGTGCTGTATAATTGACCCAGGCGTCAGAGCCAGGGGTTTCAATTTGACCTCAGCAACTCACAAGGTCATATATTTTTATTCCCATCCGCTTGGCCTATATCTGGAAGTGTGAAGCAGAAAACATGCTATTTGCATTTTTATTTGAATTTGTTTATTTAAAAAAAATGTAAATATGCAGAGACATTTTAGGAGTCTGTGCTCAGTCTGAAAACCTAGTTTATACTGAGGTCATTTTCTTCTGAGGAGAGTGTGAAGAAAGAAAGAAAAAGTGCTAAGAAATAATTTAAACGAACATTATCAAGTATACATAAAATCTCCATTAACTATGAGCATGTGTTAAATTAACATTATGAATTAAGATTGTAGGACTAAGATTGTGGTATTGATCGTGATCATATTAAAGATTGACTTGATAAAGAGGCAGAATTGCAGCAGGTCTAGATGCTATTTTAAAATTTATCTCAGGCACTACAGACAAATCACTTCTCATATGTCCAGTGGATTTTTCTATAAAAAAAAAAATGATAAAGGAGTAAATGTTGTTAGCTTGACTGTCATAGCTTTTCTCAGGAATAAGCATAAATCCCTTTAAAAAAAATCTATTGGCCAATTTGATTTCAGAAGTATTGGTCACCTCTAGATGCTGTAAATAAGACATTTCTTGTTGTGTTGGAAGTCCCCAGTGCTGAAGCCCACAAATTCATTCTTTCCAAAGCTCTCCGGGGATCGTCACTAATGCAATAACAGAGGTGACAAATTGAGTTCCTTTTATTGCATCGAACAACAATGGCAGGAAGTGAGCGTGTCCTTGACTCTCAGGAATCACAGGTGTGAGTCTGAGGATGTGTCAAACCTGCATGCATGCAAGACTCAGGAGAGCTAGCCCAGAAGCTCCTTATTAATCAACAGCTTGTTGGGCTGCTGGCCATACCCTCCTCCCTTTTCCCTCCTTTCATTTCCCGCCTTCACCCCCACCATCCTCTTCCTCCATCTCTCCTCCCCACCCTGTTTTTTTTTTTTTTAAAAGAGCCTCAGCCTCCCATTCTGGTCAGGAGTGCAGCAAAAATGAATCATTAACACAGTTTGGCTGTTAATTAAGACCTCTCCCCCACACTCTGACAAAGGGAAAGTAAGGAAGCACAACAGGATTCAGTATGGAAATCAGGAAAGAAAATATGTGAATATTTTAACAGATAATCCTGTTACCCTGCTTTTGGCTAATTTGGCCTCATTACTAAAACATCTCGCCGTGTCGCAGCTGGTGGTAGGAGCACACGCAGGCTGCTGCAATGAAGTTACTTTAATAGAATTAATGATGAAGGCCCAGTCTTACAAGCAGACGAGTGGACAGACAGACAGGTAATAGATAACCGTATACAGCAATCAAGGTAACAGGGACGAGAGGAAACACGCTTACACATGCACAGACAATCTGGGACCTGAGGGGGGGGGGG
>NW_019525073.1:924160-958336 GCF_002814215.2 Seriola lalandi dorsalis
GGGGGGCTGGGTATAAATCCAGGGGACAAAATTAGGGAAATGCCGAACAGGTGTAAGGAAGGCGATTGGGAATGGAGAACAGGTGATCAGGTGGGTCTGGGAGCAGGAGGAGGACATCTGGTGCGCTGGTGGAGTATGACAGAATTCATGACACGCCCGGGATTGAGTAACAAAATTAACTTAAATTCCAATTTGAGGAAAACCTGCTTAAGATTCATGGTAAATCACTACAAACTTGTTTTCCCTTTTTACATGTATTGCTTTTATTTTGGCAATGTGCGCAGTGGCTGAATCTTTCAGTTTTATGGACTGACAAACATGTAGGTGTGAAAACATTTATGCAAACTGCAGCTTCAAATTTCTTCTGTTTCTGGTTGGCTGTGTTACTTATTATTAGATACAACAGTGTCTTTATTGTTACTTACTGTTAATATGTCTTTTAAAAAGCTGTTAAGAAAGTAACTTAACATTTCATCAACTATATTCACAGGGAAAATAGTAAATTCCTTAAAGAAAAAGCTCCATTTAATAATGGTAACTTTATGCTCCTTATACACTATGTTGAATTATATGCATTTTTTTTTTACATGTCCAGCTTGCACATTGATTAATATATTCTCTTATATATAATTTGTTAGAATCAATTAATGAAGTGTAATTCTCCTATATTTAGCACCAAATTACATAATTATTTTAGGGAATTTAAGGTTTTAGAAAATGACATTACATACACAGTGAATACAGCATTAAATTTAACTGCAAGGATGCTGTGATCCAAGTGATAGTTTTTTAATTAAGCAGTTAAACTTAACCTCTCCCTCAGCCTCTCTCGCCCAGCCTACATCCCAAACTTCTTATTTATGAATTATGAGCACCTACATTTTGCTTTCAGAAATGATGAGTGTATAACCTTTTATGAGGCTACTTTTTCTGATGATGTTGCCTCAGTTTCTCAGTGCAACACAGACTGACATCAAAACGTGATGTTTACTGTTGATATTTAGACTATTAAAATGACTGGGCTCTGAGGCGTTGAGCATGCAGCACTTACGGTACAGTCGGGGGAATGTCGGTATTTGTGTGTTTATGCATATGGATGTGTACAAGATTGCTGCTGTTGCTGCTGCAGTAATAAAATTTCCATTCATGCTTTGTTAAGAGGCCCACGAGGTGCTACATAAACAGATGACAAGGCTGCTACCTCAAGGGCTCGCAGCTCCACAGCCTACACACACGAGGACAATAGACCATTCAGGCCAACCAGAGTTATTGCCTCGCAATAATGAAAGCCATCAGGGACACAAACCTTAACTGCAAGTTCACATGCTGTGTACTACTTCAATGCTTTATGTAATTTATAGAGGAGCACCCAAAGTACGTTTGGGTGAAATATGAAAATCAGGTGTTTTTACATCCCAGGTGCAAACAGCATTATCACTCTAATTACTCTTGATATGTTTGAGAGGCAGCAGACAGAAAATCAATCTTTCTTTTCATGAGCCATTAGTGTCATTTTAAGCTAAGTGCACAGGTACTGTTACAGTGTGTATTGTAGCTGGTGGTAGATGTGACAAGTTTTAGCCCTCACTGAAAAAGGGTTGAGACTGAAGGTGGTATGGTTTCTGAGAAAATGCACATTGGAGAGCAAAGAAAAAAAGGGTAGAAGATGAGAAAAGCAGGGAGATAAATGTCTGGTTGGATAAATAAAAGCAGGGAGATAAAGAGATCTTTGAGAGGAACAGGGTAAAAGTAAACAGAGGTACGTGACAGAGAAGAAGAATGAAAAAAATCCCAGAGAGAAGAGTGGAGAGAGACAGCCATTCTCGAAATGCATTGAATTACTGTGCATATAGATGCAAATGTCATATAAATCCTTTTTCCTTTTTGTTAACCTGCATAATAAAGGATTACTTGACAAATAGTCTACATTCTTTATTTCTAAGAAAAAAAACAAAAAACATTGTGCTGCATAACATTTCAAATCAGTGCCGACCTTGAAATGAAAAAGCTCGACAACAACAAACACTCTCTTGTTGGAAAACCAAAACTAAATGTGGCAAATATGATCAGTCATAGAAAACATTTGGAAAATTAAGGCAGGAATGCAGCATGAAAACATTCAGTCTTCAATCTTTTCTTTTATAATCTTAGTGAAAAGAACTTCTGTAGTAGTATTAGTAGTAACAGTCTTTGCACCTTTAACTTAGTCTCACCTTGTGCCTTTCAAATACATTTTTTCTCAGAACAAGCATCATTAAGCTGAAGCCACAATGGCTGCCTTATTTTCAGATATGCCCAGCGTGAGAAAAAAAAGATCTTTGTACATCTTTGTAATTATTTTTTACAGCAAGAAAACCAGTATTTAACAGGTATCAAGACAACGGAAGTTATTTAAACTACACAATGTTGTAGTCTCTTACAGGATGAAAGGGACTACAACATCTAAATAACTCTGAGTTGCCTGCTCCTGGTGCAAAATTGTAGCTTTTTAAATCATCTTTTGAAATCACCAAAACAATGTCGTTGCCTTTCTGCATCAGTCTTTGAATCCACAGCCGACAACATGCCTGTTTATCGTCTAACTCCAGGAGAAAGTGCATCAAACCGAAGCTTCAAATTCTGAACTCATGTCCATGTTACCACAGAAAGCTGTGAGTGGACGTTATGTGGTACTGCAGTGATTTAACATGGGCTTCTTATAGGCTGAGTGGGTGTGGAACTAGGCTCAGTACATACACTGAATTAAGGCATAGTTACATGAGGTATGAAAGCAAATAAGGTGCCTCTTACTATCCACATGACTCAAGTTATGACAGCAGTGATCATTTCAGTAACGTGACCAACGTAGTTACCACATCTCTCTTCTGACACATATACTCATTGTGATTTCAAAACAGGAAGTTCAAAACTTTCAGAAGAGAAAAGACTGAAAAAAAAAATCCAAATGATGCAATCGCTCAGTAAAGTGTGCAGCCAGTGTCCGTTTTCTTTACGCTCTAACTGCTGTAACTCTCCTTTAATTTACACACAACTTAAAACTGAATCAAACTGAACTCAAAGAATGATGTGCAACGTTATTCACTGTTCACTGAGCACTAATGACAGTGCTGCTGTGAGTAATTCAAGGTGTATTAGCCTTCATTTAACATTTGTGATGTGAAAACAACTGTCTCATATCTTAAGATTGTACATATTCGAACAGATCAACAGCTATCAGTATGTGGTCTGTGATTTACATTACAAATCAGCATCCGTGACATGCTAGATGCCCTTCACTAATATGTCAATAACTGTAAGAATTAATTACATTTAAAATGGTTTTAAAGTGAGAACATTGTTTTTTTTTTAAATAAACAAAGAACTGATCACTTGATAATTATAAAAAATCTTCATATTTCTTTTTTTTTTATGTATTTCTTTTATAGTTGCAGTGCTACATGTAACAGCACTCTTAATTTGGATTTTGCATAGATCAACTTCAAGGTAAATGAACTGTAACTCTAGTTTTGGTCATCATGTCTTCAACTCAGTCGAAGGACACAGCTCTTATTAGCTCCAAAAATACAAAGGCACAAAGTATTGCTTCTACAGCATGAAACTCTTTAAGCACCGCTGTGCCGTACAGTAAATACTAACCGGAAAATAATACTTCATACTGCATACAATGAGTACTTCATAATTTACAGAACACAAAGAGAAACAGACATGACTCTTAATGTCTGTAAGTGCCATATTTGGGAAAAAAAAAAAAAAAATGACTTGCTTAGAAAAAGTAAACTAACAAAACTCCTGCAAACACAACAGTTCCATTCAACACCTCCCCACTAAAATTAGTAGCCGGTAAAAACAGGAACACAGCATGGGAGTGGTAGAGCAATTTTTCCTGTCTATTTATTCAGCAGCGATGTGCCAGCTCAGCAAAAAACATTCCCACCTTTGAAGAAAAAAATTAAAATGGGTTTAATTATGCCACATTTCATTCTAAAACCCAAACAGAAGTAATGATTTACCATAATAAAAAGGTATTCAATTTGTTTTCAGTGCTGCGATCTGCAGCAGACGGACTGTACAAAACAAATGGACTGATGTGGAATCGATTGTAAAAACTGGCCCCAAGCACTGCGCTGCTGCATAAAGAGTCAGAGGAAAACACTGTGTTGCTCTCTGCCTGCTCCTCTCAGTATGTGCGGGCTCCTGGTTTGCTGTCCTGGGCCTGGTTGAAGGGATTCGCGGGGCTGGACGACTCATCCTGCTGGTCAATGGACTGGTAGGCGTCTCTGTTTCGTGATACGGACGGGAAACCTGCAGAGACAAGCCAAAAGTCTTCAACTCACACACACACACACACACACACACACACACAATCCCATCATGCAAATGTACTATTCATAATCATGTCTAATCAAGACTCTTGTTTTGGAGAATGGACTATTGTTGATATGCATATTAAAACAGTCTGCACAAAGAATGAATCCTTGGAAAGCTTCTACACAACTTCCTCTAATGTTTTTCACACTCACTTCCCCTCACACACAGATTCATGACACACTTGGGCAGATCTGTTATCTTGACTGGAGCATCTGGCCCCCTCTGGATAAATATAGATTATAATGCTGGAAACTGTCTTTGCCAACATACAGTAAAGCACACACTGCTGACGAATGCTGCACTATCACAATACAGAGATGCCTACAAGTCCACGAATGCTGCACTAAGAAAACATAAAACTGCATTCAAAGCACCGCTGTGAGTGGCGCTATGGAGCTGTTTACACTGAAAACTTGTGCATACAAGTTCTTGGCTACATTATATATCATGCAAACAGGCTTTGTAATGAATTCTATGAAGGCAATGGAATTATAATCCCTCTGAAACGTCATACAGGACTCCCTGTGATGCACTACAAACAGGCCCGACTCTGACATGGCCAGAATAACAATATGTTTGTGGAAGTTCAAAGGCTTGCACGCTCTTACCTTGGCATGGCCCAGAGATGTATTACTGTGACAAACATGCACATTTCAGTGCTGTCAAACAAGGTGTTTAGTTTCATTGCTGAGTTTTAATGATTTCCAAAAACATTAATTTTTATTAATGCAACTCTGATGTTAATTATATTTTATTTAAAAGCATAAAAACACATGAATAGTTTTAAAGAACTGTATCGTGTATCACGACCTTCAATCATGCCGTCTTCTTCCGAGTGCGCACACAAACATGTTGCATTCATGGTCTATTATGAGTCGACATTATGTTGACTTTAATTAGGCTGATTTGAGAATGTGCACCATCATGCATCTCTGCTTTAAATGTATTCAAGGAGAAAACACAAACACTAATGAGGTGTCTTGAGAATAGAAATATGAATAAAACATAGATGCAAAGTTGCAGAAACATATAAACATATAATAGACCAGACATGAATACAAACATACTATGCTGACAAACACAGCTACAGCCATCGGAAGGTAATGCAGAATGATGAAGACCGGAACAGACAGATGAAAAGACAGAGAGAAAGAAGGACAACTCAACATTGACAAGATGATCATCAGGAAAGAAAAGTACAAAAAAAGAAAAAAGTTTTTTTCTGTTTTTGTCCTGCAGCCTGATCTGTAATCTTACTTCCTGTGTGGAAGGGGATGGAAGAGGATGATTGGAGGAGAGAAATGGTAAAAAGGAAGCCGGGAATCAATAGCGGCGGCCAATAAAGGCACTGTCAGCACTATCCGTAGTGCATCGACTGTCCACAGATGTCTCTAAGTCTGAGAGGTCAAAGGTCAGCAGTGGAGAAGAAAAGAGAAGAGAAGAGAAGAGAAAAGAGGTCAAAACACGAGACAACATGAGTGTTCACTTACAGAAAACATCACAGGGCAATGTGACAAAGAGCAAGACAGACTGAGAGGTGAGAATCAATGACATGCAAAGAAAAGAAAAGGGAAACTTGGATTTAGAGAAACTCTTATACGACACATTGCACATTAATTGACTGCATAACCACAACGCAGCTGAGAACATGTAGGGGTAATGCATGGCAGGTAATTGACCTTTCTGTGATCCCCCATCCCACCTCTCACCCCTAATGCTGGCAGATTTCTTTTCTCAAAGCTTTCTATTTGATCTGCTGTGGTGGTACATTTGTATATGAGGCTTTGAAAAGAAGGAGCTGCCCAATGAATAAAAGTAAATGTTAAAAAAGACACACAACTTAAGCTTATATAGGTTTCTCACCCTGCAGGGTGGATAGTCGGTCTAGTCCAGTATGACAAGGAAAAATTTAGTAATATATATAATAAACTGTAATTCCACTATAAGCCAACCCTGTATGGATGCTTAGTATGAAAACATACTACACAATACAGTGGTTTGAATAACATTTTATTATATTTTGAGGAGTTAATTTTTAATAAGCCCTGAAAGTGGTTAACATACGTAGCGTTGATAGTATGTTAGTTAGCATGCTGATGTTTACTGCTTATATTACAGCAAACACACAATTCCTTACAATATAGATACATAGTTTCGAGGAACGACCCTTAAAATTATTACTCTTTAATTTACAGCCCCATGCACATTGTTTCATAGGTCGACAGTCCTGATGTTACGTTGCTTAGCTGTGATTGGACAAATGCAGCTCGGGTGATTTGTTTAGCGAACAGTCAATTTAATTAAAAGCAAACGGTTATTTGCACAGTCTTGCAGCCTTTATTGTATTAAGCAATGTGAAAGCGAAGCTAAATATACAAACCTAGAATTTAAACCAGCATAACAGGGCTGCCAATCAACATTCAGTGAGCCCTGGATACGTGAATCAACAGTTCACTCTCTCATCTACCTGATTAACAGCATCCAACAGTGCTCAGAACAGCAGGGAACCATGTTAATGCCAGCTATGCAATCAGACAGCAATTAAAACACACATTGTCTGAAACTAACATTAGCTACATTCATCAGTCACTACACAGCCAATCACAGTCTAATGGATGTGCCTGCTGTGTGTGTGTGTGTGTGTGTGTGTGTGTGTGTGGTGCTATAGTAAAGCCACAGAGAGAACAGATTCATCAATATTCAATTATCCTCCAAACAGTCAAATAAAGAGACGTTTTTTGTCAAGTGCAGTGTTGGGTGGCAATGCAGGAGAAATTTCATTACATTTCCCTGTGTGCAGTGTAATAAATTACTATTTTAGCTGGTAATATTACAGCTAATAATATTTTTTGTGTTATACTCCCCACACCCTATAACCCACATCCCTATTTATTTTTTGCCTCTCTGTTCTTCTATCTTTTATGAAGGCAAACACTAGACAACAAATGCTCAAAACCCCTGTATGGAGCCACTCTGAATACTACCATCAAATCATACACAAATATAGTGTTAATCCATAAAGATGAAACCACTAGTAACATTTTTAAGGGTTTAAGAATCCAGCAGTCATCACAGCTCAGGGGGATTTCTGATGGAAAAGCTCTCAGCAGAGCGAGTCCAAGTCCACAAATCAATGGCCACACATGGTTAATCAAAGAAGGTATCTTGAGTGTCTCCTGACTAGTCAGTGGAAGAGGGGTACTTATCATTTGTTTGCCCACATGAGGAGCTATATACTCAGTGGTGTGTTCTCCAGTACAGACTCCATCTCGTCTTCTTTTTACAATCTTAAACAATTTTTCTATCATGCCAGATCATACGATTTTCAGCCTCCATGGGTTTCGTATGTTTCTCCATGCAGTATAAACTGGTGGCCAGGATCACACACAAGCGTTATAAACAACTCGTGGAGAAATGATTTCCTTGCCCAAGCCGAACTGCTGCTCAGATATTTCGTTGCATTTAAAGTCTTGTGACTGTAACTAATTAGTTTGACTGTGGAATCATCTGCCAGTGGTTTAGCACAGTCCTTCCAGTTTGTGCTGCACTTGGCAGGCCTTTCATGACAAACAGCATAAAACAACACAAGGAGGATCTCAGCGCGCCCCTGGACACATGCATTACACCGTACCTCAAGCTTTGGTCACACTCCAGGCTGGAGATCATTTTTTGTGGGAAGAAGAAAAACCTCACATATCTTAGATAATTTCTCATTGGTTCTGAAATTATACCAGAACGTGTACTTGCTAGATAAAACCTTGTTTAGTTACATAGCGAGTTGTGTCAGTGTCACTTCCTTCTCAAATTGGTTTCCTGACTATAAATACCAATAAACCGCAAAATATCATCAGTTTCCTTTGTAAAATCAGTTTCAATTCCTGTTGATGTTTATATCCTAATTAAAAATGTGTTTCTTCATAACAAGCTTTAGTTGCACATGACAGCATCTTCAAAGAGTGACAAACTTCTAATGTTACTGTACTTGACTGGGTGTCCAACATCTGGTGGCACTTACCAAAGTTGACGTTGTAATCTCCTCCACGCTCGCGGTACATTTGGTAAACAAAGAAGCAGGACACGGGTTTGAGCAGCAGGCTGAGGATGGCCATTCCTGCACTGAAGCGAAACACGTCCCGTCCCCTTTCTGCTGCAAAGTCGCTCAGCGGGTAATAGATCCCAAAATGGATGATGTCAGTCAATATTGTCACAATCATCCCCATCAGAAACTACAGGGAAATGACAAAGGGGAGAGAGACAAGTCTTAGAAATGACTGTATATGTCAGTATTGAAAGTGTACACATCTTTGTATTTATGTGTCAGGAAAAGTTTCCTTGCAATACTCTGTGTGGGCACAATTCAAGTGCTAAAGAAAATGGCTTTCTGAAAAGAAATTAAATAAAAATCTGTATACATACTGGAAAAAAAAGGTGCCTGTGAGTCATAATGAAAAATGCAGCACATGAAAAAGAAAACACCCAGTTCCTCTATTACCTTTATTATCTCGGACCGTCAAATAATTCTGCAAAATATATGAGACTTAAAGATGCAATTAGCCGACAAAAAGATCAGTTGAAATCATTCTAGACACTTGAAAAAGTGAAGCTTGGAGTTAATACTGAAAAAAATCATTCATACATTATCATCATACAGTAGGCTAAATAGATTATGAGAGAGGAAGTCCGTCTCCCTGACGTTCCTTTGAGGTCACTTCTCAATGGCAAAATGTTTCAAAGGTTCAATCCAGTGACAGTTAGAATCCATTACGGTCAAAAGTCTCTGAGCAAGAAACTGGACAGCAAGGATGCATCTCCACCTTCAAAACCCTCAGCTGTGTTTTGACTACAGCTAAGATTTAACTAATGGTCAGACTTCAGGAAGGCGTCTAATTCATCAATTGCACAAAGCTGTCTAGTTCTTGACTATAATTTTCAATGAATTCTGCATAAATTAAGACTTTTTTCAACCTAGAAATCATGGCCGACTGAGCTACCACACCAGACATTAAGCTTTGTCGTCCCGTCTCCAGGAGAAAAAGTGTGTCTTCTGGAAGGATTCAACAGTTACGAGGTCATTTGACTGGGAAAAATCAGCAAAGAGGGCAACAATACAAAACCTGCAAGGAGCATAAAACCTCAAAGGAGCAGAGATGTGGAGCAGAGCTTAAGTACTGTGGCTTCTTAATGTGGCTGAGCTTCAGTGCTTCTGCTACAGCTTGCTGGTGAGCAGGTGTCACTAATTGTTGGAAACATAACTCTTAGTTCTGAGTTGGCTCCGTTAACTCGTCTAACTTGCATTAGACACATCTAAAGCAAAATTCAGACCAAAAGTAAGACTAAAGGCCGGACTAAAGCACTTTTGTGAAACCGGCCCATGACAGCCGAGGCCACTGTACTCTCTGCCGAGTGAAAGGAGTGCTATCTTTCTCAAAGGGACGCTCACAGATTGTCCTAGATTCCGCAGACAAATAGGTTAGCACGGACACACAGCGGTGCGCCTATAGTTAGACTCCTGTCCATGTCACATGATGTTAAGGTTACAGACTGCGTGAAGGAATCAAGGCGAAGACTCACCATGAGCACAGCATCAATCGAGTCCCTCTGTGCAATTGCCCAGACCCCGACAGCTAACACACAGAAGTTCCCCCAAGCGAAGGAGGAGGGCAGCCACGCCATGCATCCCCTAAAGCAGAGACACAATTCATACAGGACAGATTCTTACACATACTTCAAGAATGAGTGAAGAATGAATAAAGAGTAGGCCTGAATGAAGAGTGTGAGTCAGTCTCTGTGCATGTGTGTGTGTGTGTGTGTGTGTGTGTGTGTCAGTCAGGAGAGGAGAGAAATTCCCCAAGTCTGTGAAAAGAAACCTGTGCTCACACTCACCATACTGTAAGCAGCCAGTGCACCAGTACTATGGCCTATGACAGAGGAACAACAAAGGACAAAATTTGAACAGAAATTTAAGATTATTAAAACCTTTTTAATATATTTACAGATAGTTAACAGATGGAACAATTAGTCAGTAGTCAGAAAATTAATCGCCAATAATCCTGACAAACGATCAGTCATTTAGCAACTACAAAGTGCAAACAGCTCTAACTTCTCCACAGTGAGCATTTCTTCCTTTTCTCTGTTTTAAATCATCGTAAACTGAACCTCTTTGGGTTTTGGAAGTTGGTCGGACAACTAGAGACATAACTAGAGACATTTGAAGATTCCCCCTTGGACGTTAAGAAAATGTGACGGACATACAATATTTCACTATTTTCTGACATTTCACAGACCAAGCAATTAATCAAATAGTCAAAAAACTATTAATAGTTTTATGAATAATGAAAATCTGTTGATAAGTTGCAGCCTTTGCTCACTCTATGTGAGCTCACAGAACTAAATGTAAAACATGTGACTGGTTTCTGAACTTTGAGTAAGAGTTGCTCAAACTGCTTCTGAACCACAAAAGCATAATTCAGTTTAGTGGTTCTCCCTTTTAAAGGTTATGGCATGATACGCAGACATTGGTTCACATTTGTATGTTACTTACAGAAACATCAATGCCTCTAATAAGCATTTACTGTGGAGAAATCAGACTGACCACATATTATTTCATTTCTGGGAGAAATAACATGACAATTTCTTGCCATATCCTGCAGCAGATTCTCTGTAGTTTTAGTTTGATCTTTTCCAAACCTGCACACAAACATACTGCATCTTGTTAAAATCTCAAATGTAATGAGCAGATTCATCACTATGTTTGCATTTCTTGCCTCCCATAATGTCATTTTACCTCACAGGCCTGCTGTTCATCACTGCAAATGTGACTGTGTAGACTTTAAATGCACTTTAACTATTTGTTACTCAACTATTTTTGGAGGCTACACGCACTGAGTAACTTCATACTTTTCTTCTTCAACTCAAGAAAAGCCCACCAACACAAACACAGTGAACCAGTTCACTGTGATCTGAGCCACACAGAGGAATTACCAAGGAGAATTGAGCAACAAAGTTGGCATCAACATATAATTTAATACCAGTCTTTGGTAAACACTGTTTAAAGACAGGCAATCATAAACACTTGGAACAATGAAGTGAGTAAACAGCAGCCTCACCTTTAGATTTATGGCAGGGATGTCCATAACAGGCTGTTTGGTCCAAGCAGCTCTACCTTGATCCGACTCAGTGCTTCAACTTGTTGAGGCGCTACATGAAAAAATGCGGCAGGTTTCTTCTTACACAAACTTCTCTCCAAGGCCCCTCCTCCGCTCAGCTCAGCCTGCAAACACAAACCATGTGACATCAACCTGACTGCTTTCCATGTGACCCCCCCCCCCTTCTCGTGCTTCTGATGTCGCTGTGGCCCTCTCTCAGAAGGAAGTAAACCACATGAGCATCAACATTGGTCACAGTAATTTTTTTTCCCCAAGCTTTCAGTGAATGATCAGGAATGTAGCATGTCTGATTTGAACATAAAAAAAAAAAAAACTGCTCAGTTTCTCAGCTACTCCGAAAGATACAAAATACAAGATTTATATTTAAAATATTTAGATGAGAGCAATGATTTTGGTACTTCGCTACTTTTACTGGTCACTTCAACAAAGTAACATGGTGCGCAACACATGCTGGCAGCAGTGTGATGATTAAAATTTATTTAAGAGTTTGTGACTGATGGAGGCTTTTGACACAGAGGAAAACCTTGTATATATATACATATTATATTTCCATCTATATTATATTTCCATATATGAAATAATTGATATGAATGATATAAAATGAATAAAATGCATATATTGACATACAGTATATTTCTAGCCTATACAAATAGTATGTTTATATTTGTATGCTTTTATTGCAGATCAGACTGTCAGTAGGCTACATGTTGATACAGTAGAGTCCAAATGTCTTAGACTACTTTTCCAGAACAGGAAGAAAAACATGTTTAAAATTAATGAGAAATTAATAATAAAATCACATATAGGCATATAGATTTGTTTATGTATGTTTTTTTAAAATAAACTTGCATATATAAATTAGATATACATCATTATGGTTGCAACACGTTATATCATCTAAAATGAAAAAAATTATCTTAAAGATTTGCTATACATATACACATTTTATTATGGGTATTTCATACATGCACAGTATGTCGTAATAATATATCCCCCTACAGTTAACATATGGCAACATCACTCTTGATGTATGTCATACATTACATTTCTTTATGGGTAAAATTGAGATGTTTACATGAAGTAATCTACGCTGATCTTCAATACATGTAACACAATAGTCATCATTTTTAATATTGGCAAAAATCTCAAAATATAATCACAATATTCAGACTTTGTAGCATTTCATCTCCACTACTAAATACTAAAGGAAAATATTAAATCTCAATGAAGATATGATTCACAGATTTAGTGCAGGAAAAGTCAGGGGATCTCTAGAGTCAGTAGGAGTTTTGCCCTGAGACCCATCAGTGTCACTATTAAATTTCATTGCAAACTAACCAGTAGTTGTGTTGAGATTTCAGCCTGGACTGACACACAGATATTACCATCCCTAGAAACTATCCATAAATATCAGGTTTTCATCTTAAGACCTAAAATCAGAGTTAGAGCACAAGAGACTTTTGCTTTGGTGTTCAACAGTTCAACAGGAATCCATCCTAAATGAGGAAAAGATGCTACATTTCTTCTTATCGTATACCGTGAGCTCTGAATGATTAATGCAGCACTTTGTCTCCCTGCAACTTCTCCTTCAGGCCATTGTTGTAACCATGAAAATCTTCTCCCTCAGTGTTTCCATACAAATTCAATTGTGAGCAACAATAAGGTTAGTTCAGGTTGAAGTTAGTAAAGGGATTAAATAACACATAGAGACTGAGATGGACTGACTCAGATTTAGCTCACAGCTGATTAAATTAAATGCTGAAGTATCTGTTTTTCAGACTGAAGTTCAGCAGTCACTTTATCAGCTCGTTCGTGGCCTTTGGAAATGTTCGATTTTTGCCCATCCATCCTCTCACACAGAAATATACTGTATCTATTTTTACAACAACTACTCAGTTTACCATGAAATTTAGTGCTGATTCTTAAACCCCAGAGGACGACTTCCATTGATTTGTGCCCTGACTTCATGTCCAGCACCAAAGACATGTCACAACTTCCCTTTTTCAAACAAGCGGATTGTCATTTTTGCCAGTCACTGTCCTTCTACAGGAGTAAATATTGTGAGATCTTATCTTGTACTATCCCGTTATTGTTATTTACTTTCAGAAGACACATGACAGCAGCAGCACGTGAAATAGGAAGAATAAGAGGTTATGTAAAGTTTGTGACTGATCCCTCGTTTTAGGATAGTTTCAGATAATATTATATTCTACTACCAAACTAACTGTTTAATCCAAGACACACAACTAGTCAAAGAGAGTTCAGCAATTAACTTGGTAACAGTAATGATTTAAACTACAAAAAAAAAGACCCAAGTTGTAATAAACTGGAATTTCCCTGAAAGAAAACTCATTGTTAGCATGGCAACCATCCACAGATGTTACTTAAGGAACAGATCTAGTTCTGTGATGGTGTAGCCTATAAGGGAAGTGCGTCTTTTTTTTTTTTTTTTTTTTATTGTTTCCTCTCCAGATTTTAAAATGCACCCATACACCTATAGGCCTACACCTGTACAAACCCTGGAAACACATGTATCTCTTCAGAAACGCCTACAACAAATGACAGTGTACTCTGGCGTTTTCCTCATATTCTCGTGTATTTCCAATCCATCAAACGCCGACCTATTATCATGTGACCACACAAAGGTCACATGATGGCATTTGAGTCGTTGCCAATTACAACTGGGCAAACTCCATCCCCTGATGAAGACCATGAGATGCAGCTGAAAGCTGTTGAAAGAGCTTATTACTTGGATCCTGTGTTAAGATGATTTTGTCAGACTGCTCTACATTTATATACAGTATACATAACAAAGGCTCTTCACCTCTCACGCTTCTGTGGGTGCTGTCGCTGACATTTGCACCTTTCTGCTCGTCTGAAATGATGTCGGTCTCAGGATTTAAGCACATGTGACCTTTGAACTCACTGTAGGTCACTGTGGACGAGAGCAGCGGGAATGTATTTAACATGCTAATGAGCTATGCACTCATGACGACAACTGGACTCATTCCTTTTTGCTTCTGTCCTCCTTAAAAGAGATGATCTATGTTATGAATCAAGCATGCCGGATGGCCCCTGCACTCCCATATCCAGTGTGAACCCTGACCTCCAGGTGACCCCTGACCCCTGTGAAAGCACATGACTCATCACTTTTTTTTTTTTCCCTCTGATTGAAGCTGTTAATTTTTCCAAACACTGCAGAGATGAATTTAGCTGTCTAATGTGCTGGGTTGAAAGTGTTTCTATATGGATGTGTGTGTAAAAATGGGATTGTGGTGCGACAGACATGTTATTTAATGTGAGATGTAATGGCTTTAACTATCAGAGGAAAAACCGGCGGTTGGAGCAGCTAATGTAATTGCGAACAAATGATCCCTTTCACCTCCTAACCTGCAGCGACAGACTTGACAAGCGATTGACGGAGTGCATAAACTTCATGCAACACAGACTGTGTTAAAGACATGTCCTCCGTGCTTAATTTATACACATTTATATCTATTTTCAATACCTGTCATCATATGATTTATGGTATGCTCTATTGTCTCTGAAGCTGAGGAGAGACTGCAGCATTCCCTGCACCTTTGTTTCCTCGAATGTAAAATCTTCTCACTGCTCTGCAATCTTGAAAAGTTGGGTTAAGATAGCAACTTTGGTAATTAATTACTTCAAGGAATGCTTAAGAAAGGTAGAAGTGCCTTTGTGGTGTTGGTGATGTGAAGCTGCACCTCTGCCGGGATGTGGCTGTGTGTAATCTATCACTTTGTTGGCTGTAGGCCAGGTTTCAACAGGGCACTCCACCAGGGCATTCTGTCAGAGGTAAGTATTAAAAATACATCACTGCTGCTTTTATTCTGTGGCCGTAAATCAGGACGGCACAATCACAGTCCGACTGAGCTGCTTCTTAGGGAAGAAAAATGAGTGTTACTTTCTCCATCTAATCAAATATTGATACGGATAGATTTTCAGAGGCCTTGTGTGTTCTGATCAGAGACACGCTGAATGTTATTGCTTGCACTTTCTCTAATGTGTCGTAAGCTCTGCGTTAAAAGCTTCTGACACAGTTCAGTGTGGTTGAGAGATAATGAGCTTCAAAGACTGTAGCGTAAAGTTTATCACACGGAGTTGGATGGCGCCTTATTACCGACTCAAAAGATTTCCAAGAAAAGATAATGCGAAGCTATTCCAAGCTTTAATCTGACAAAATCTGTTTTGAGAAAAGATTCCCAAAAAGTCTCACAGTGTGAGTGTCACGATTTTTTATTCTCTTGTTGCAAACCAAAGAAGATTTCTCTCGTTCTCAAAACTTGAGCTGATATGAGATAATGAGGAAGGACGAGTTTTATCTCAACACGTGAAACAAGCCATCAAAGCTTCTTCAGAACATCCTGACGCTCATTTACCTCCTGCAGAGTCCAGTGCTAGATAGTAAATGATTATACTCTCTCAGATACAATATTTCCATTGAATGCTTCGACTCCACTACATTTCAGAGGGAAACCTTGTACTTTGTATAGCTATGTCAGTCGTGTCTGTGAGTTTGTAGCAGGCCCATCAAGTAATATTTCACAACAGAAGCAAAAATTTAAGTCTTAAAATAAATTTGAGCGGCTGACCAGTCTCAGTGAATATCTCATGGCCCCCAGATTTATGCTGTGATCCTTTGAGGGGGGCCTAATCCCTAGGTTGGGAATCATATAAACTAGTTACAGCTATCTTCACCTGGATTACATACAGTACAACAGTATAATACCGTTTTCATGTCAACAATCTAAGAATATAATATAATATCAGTGTGGGGGCATTTTTCTGCAAAACAAGTACTTTTCTTTTGATATTTTGAAGGGGACTATTTGTAAGGTTTCTCTGCCACTGAGCGTGGTTTCCTGCCGGGAGCAAAGATTGTGGCTTGACAATAGCTTCGGCAATCATTACCTTCATTAATACAAGGGGTTATAATACAACCTCTGGTCAAACCAGTCTTAAGGGCAGATTGGAAGCTACAGTGGCTATGGGGAAGTAATGAGACGGGCAGAAACAGGCCAGGGCAAATTAGGTGCTGCTTACCGCCACTAGACAGCTCTAAGCGAGTAAAGGAATGTTTGATGCTGAACTCACAATGTTTCAGCAGCTGTTATTGCTAATGCTGGCTGTGTAGCAATAGCAAAACTTACAAATAAGTGCATTTTCCTGATAATACTCTGGTGTTTTGACTTAAGTAGGACTTTGAATGTTTACATCGATGCACTGGTACTTTACAGGAAGACAGTCTGGTATTTTAGGTAAAAGATGTGAGTACTTCCTCCATCACTGTTCTGGTTCTTAAATTTTCACAGGCCTGATTTAGACTGCAGTCTAGTCAAATCCTGCAAAAGATCGTGATAACAGACTGCACAGTAATGCAAATCAAACTTCAAAAGTTTCCTCCTCACCAAAGGCCATGTCCTCATAAATATGTATTTAGTATGCAAGTCTGTTATTATGATTATACATATTACAATAGTAAGTCAGTTTGTCTATATATGAGACCTATATGTAATTTAAAAATGTAATAAACATTTATTTTTCGGATGACTCACAACACAATGGCATATGTGACAGTTATTGTTTTAAGGTCTCAATATTTGCTTTTAGGATAAAAAGCTTAAGTACATGCTAATGTCTAACATGAAGTTAGATGAAAGGAAGTGTTGCAAATATTAGTCACAGCACAGATTATTTATTCTAGTAAGTGTTTAATCATGAAAACAAAAAAAGGCAAAAAAGGCAAAAACACAATATATAGACAAACGTGTTTAAGTACATTATAAATAAAACATATATTAAGACATGTATAAGGAAGGTCAAACAAGCATCTTCATTTATCATTCTACCGTTAAGTACATTTGAAGAGTAGTGGTATCAATTAAAAAAAAAAAAAAAAAAAAAAAAAATCTGTTTGCAATTCAAACACATTCATATTTACAATACAGGGAAACAGACAAGTTCAAATAGCATTTACAAATAATGTTTAGTGTTTGTCTGGAGAACCAGTTGAGCGGAGTGCCAAGAAACTAATTGTAGCAGGGTCAACATGTATTTCAAAGTAATTTTAGCATCATTTCTGGAAGTGACAACTTGGTCAATGTGAATGGTGCTGAACCAGTCTGGGACTCCAAGCACAGTTCAGTAATTGAATTTTAAAAATGATTTGTAAACACTATTTGACTCTGATCAGCAACACAGAAACGGTCAATGGGTTTTTCCAAAATTCACAAAATGTGTTTTTCTCTAAATTAAACCAAACCAACAGCAACCACAGCTGTGGTAAACAGAAACAAGTAATCTGTTTCCAAACTTCACTCAGTGACTTGTCACCAGCCCAGTGAATCTTTTTACCAATTAAAAACAAATAAAAACTCCTTTTCTAGAACTTGGTCATTGCGGACTGAGTGATTTTTGAAAAGCTCTCTTCATGTTTTCTTGTACAACCTGCTTGCCCCTGTAGTGACTGTGGAGTGAGCAAAACCAAATTAAGACTGATGTATTTCCTTTTTTAATTAAATCAATCAAGTGCTTAAAGATGGTGATTTGCTGGATTAAGGTGCAGGGCTCATCCCACAATGCAACACTCAGTATTTATTACCTGTTGTTTTGTTTTAACTGACCAGATTTTGGCATTTGGATGCTTTACATTTTGGGGTTGGATTTAAAGCCGTCACTTTTAAGCACTCGGTCTGTTAGCAGTGTCATGTGTAGTCTTGGCTGTACTGTCTTCTATGTTAGAGTGGTCATGGGCTCATTCTTCCTGTCCCTCCTCCTTCCAAGCTCCTTCATCTCATCCTCCATCTTTTCATCAGATAGTGATGAAGCCTCCTTGGTCACTGCTGACTGACTCTGGCACTACGCAGCGACCCCTCCTCCGGGTCACGCGTCGCTTCCGGTGGAATTTAGCATAACAACGAAACCCTTGAGCAGAGACAGAAAAAGAATAAACGCTTACTGAATCTCGTAGATTAGAGAGACGTGGATGTTGGAATAGAGAAGACAGAGCTTCAGTAATTAACATTTAAAATCGATGCTTTACAACACTGAACTCATTGGAAGTATTCAACCATTTTTTTGATATTTATTAAAACTGAACCCAGATCAGTTTCAAATTCACATTCACATTCACTTTCAAACAATCTATTCAGCGTTTTTAGCTCAAAACAATTTTATGAGAAAATCAACTTTTATTAACACTGGGACATTTTCTGTTTACCACTATATTAGTCTGCCACTAATTTGGGCACTCCAGGGACCCCTACCCATCACTAGGCACTGACTTTTTTAATTAATTATAAACAGTGAGGAAATGGCTCAAGTACACGAGCGCCACATGAAAAGATGAAGTGCTACTGATTTCTCATTACTTTAACTTTGAAAGCCGCTGTGCATCACACTGGCATATTACTACCCCAATGTTCTAATTACTCACCTTCCTCACACATGCAGTCGTCATAGCATTTGTTGTTGAGGCCTCGGTTGTGAGGTTTACACTCGTGTTGTCTCAGGTCACAACAAGAACCTTCAATGGAACAAGCACAAAACATTCAACAACTAAACACACGTGATGTTCCCATGGGAAGGATTAATGTGAAACGCTGAAAAACAAACGATGACAGCATTACTTAAAATGACAATCTTCTTATCATTTCAAAGCACACACCCTGCCAGGACCGTATGTTCTGCCAAAATTAAATTAAAGCATGCCTGCAGGAAGTCACCATTTAAACACTTACAGTGAAAAGCTTTTTGTTTTCAGTTGGTGTATTGGTCTCTGGGTTATGAGCAAGTCAGCCTATGATTATGTGACAAATAATTTGAGAAATTCACAAGGCAAAAAGTGAAGTTTAGCAGAACAAATTAAACGTTGTGTTGCAAATCTATTCTTTCTCAATGTTCATAATCATTTTACAGCCTCTCAGATTTATCTAGTGACCCCATTTAGGTGGGACTCCCCTGGATAAAGGAAGTTAGAAGTGGAAGTAAGTTGTTGCAGCTATTTATGGCCATCAATATCACCCAATGCAGCTGCAACAAAAATATTTTACGAAATGATGAAAGATTTGTTTGTTGGAGCACCACAGCACCACTGTGGTCAAGAGCGACACGTATGATCGATCTTACCTGGGAGACAGTCCAGGTGGTGGTCACACGGCTCAATGGCATCAGCGTCTACAGTCGCATTTCCACTGCTGAGGTTCTTACTCCGCCTCTTGTCTGCAGCAGGCAAAAGAGATAAACACAACACTTTGATCCCAAAGGGTTCTGATTAATATGCAGCCTCAAACAAACAATTGTCACTCAGTTGCGAAGTTATGCTTGTGTTATTTTGCCCATCACCTTGGTCCAGACTAAAATATCTGAACAACTACCGGATGGATTCTCACCAAAGTCTGTGTAGACATTGGTGCCCAGAGGATGTATCCACTGGACTAACTAATGCTAACATCCGATACTAAGATGGTGCACATCCCAGACATTATACCTTCTAAAAATCAACATGCTAGCACTGCTACTGTTAGCATCTTAGCATGCTGATAGTGAGGATTTTGTTCAAAGCACCATTTTACCTAAGTGCAGCATCACAGAGCTGCTAGTGTAGCTGTAGATTCTTGGTTATTTAAATGGATTATTTCCACCAAAGCTATTTTCAATTCAGAGCCACTTTATGACCACACATTCAAACTAACAGTTAAATAGTTAACCTTTCTTCTTGGAAGATGGCCAGGTGTCCACAGGTTTCATATCCTCATAGTCTGTCCAGTCAAAGAGCGCCATGTCCAACGTTGGCATCACCTCTCCTTGTCCTTTTCCTCGACCAGACCTCTGAAAAAGGAAACATAAATTGAAGCCACACCTTACATCCTGTTACATCACAACTGTTATTGAATTACATTTCAGTGGGAACATTTGCATACCAGCTTATCTCACGTTCTGTATAAGTAATCCACATAGGACAGCTCAAACACGCTGATATGCAGATCTGTAAACTCCTAATCCCACCTTCATTTATTTTCACCATGCCGTGTAAATTCTGCTTACATTGTAATATTTTATAAATCTTCTATATCTATGTATTCAAAAACAATTGTGATCAGAATATGAAGATGTGTATTAAAAACTAATCCCAAATTTCACACTATCCAGTACATAAACTGCTGAGGAGAATACATTAGAGAGATCAGCTCTGTCTCCGCAAATGAATGTTACTTCAGTTAAACCGCAGCAGCAGAAGATAGTTTATAGATAGAAGATAGTTTGATTAGTTCACTCTGTTTTGCAGGTGAAAAAAATGAGGGTGTTCTTAATGAAACGCATCGAACACGTATTGTGATGAGCAGCAGTAACGCTTCATTGATTCATGAAACGACCTCAATGAGGAAACAGAGATAGCAGCAGAGCTTTAAAAACCAATCGATAGCCAACTGATAACAGAGAACATGTCTGCCCACAGCCTGGAATAAAAAGATATCTCACAGCATTTGTATTATTAATGCATATACAATATGAAGACACATAGATGGAAACATACAGTTCATTACACACAACCTCAGGCTTTATTTCTGGTCAGTGAGGGCAGCAGGCAACTAATGAAACTCATCCAGGGGTGAACAATCAAATTATACTTATTATTTCTGCACCGTCTATGTGATTGATTGATTTTAGTTTAGTAAGATATTTACATATATATGCAATTTGTATGTCAAGTCACCAACTAATTGCGGTTGAAGCCGTTCTATGGAGCATTGTTAAGGAAAGTAACTTTAAAAAATATTTGTTAATGTAGTCAGTTATCCTTAAAGGGGCTATTTGTAAGTTTTCTCTGCCGCTGAACGTAGTTTCTTGCCAGGAACAGGTGGTGGTGATTGTCGCTTGACAAGAGCTTTGGCCATTGTTTTTGTTTACAAGACAAGAGACTATAACATGTCTTCTGAGCAGCTCTACGTCTTTGGATGCTACCGTGAGTCGCTTTCGGAAAGTGACGAGATGGGCTGGAGCTAGCTGGTTAGCATGCTAACTTCAATAGAAGAAAAGATGTGAAAGTTAACATTGGTACAAATATCTCCTTTAAAACTAAGGACATTGGAAAGTACATTGACTTATTCTGGCACAGCAATATTATTTGTTCTGCTATTGTAGGTGAACTGTTGCCAATCTCATACTTATCAAACCAACACAAAATAAGTATTTTGTCAATTCCCATATGACCATAAACAGTTTGATCATATCTGCCACCTATTTGGTTAAGGTTTGCTATTAAAGGTACTTGATTAAGGTTAATAAATAATCTTAATCATGGCTTAAAGAAGTCAATGGTAAATGTTGGAAGAGGAGGGTATGCAAACCACTGTCAGCCAACACTGCATCAAGAATTTCATGCATGCAAAAGAAATTCAACATTTTTTTCAACTCTAAAAATCTGGAGCTAATGAACATCTGATTCTTTCCATTTTGGATGCTCCTCTACCTCCTGAGCATGTGGCGAAAATGTTTTACTTTGTGAGAAAAAAAAACAGTTTAAATTTATGCTTGCTTCCTAAACAGTTAAAGTCAGTAGTTGGATACCTCTGGACTGATCCATAAATTCAAACACAGGTCCGAGTGTCATAAATTCAAATGTTCTACCTCTGTAAAATAATGTCATTCAGATGAGAATTTTATGATATTGCTGTAAAACAACACTCCTTGGTGAATTGCTCAGCCATAACTTTCCGCAATAAAAGCCGTAAAACATTACTTTTGTCATTTTCCTCAAACAGAGGAAACAAAATTGAAATGTTACACAGGATAATTAAGTCGGCAAGAGTTTGAGTTGTCTCCTGAGGAATACTTCCATCCATCAAAAAATAAGCTCTTCATGTAAACAGATCCATACTTGTTTCCTTTCACCCTCAGGAAATAAGCCTATATGGAAATATCAATGCGATTAATTGCAGGGGGCTAACTAGGTCTGCTCTGCTGCTCATTAAACTATCAACAGAAGATCGAACATTAATTAAGAAGCCTTTCTGTGTGCTCGTGCCACTGAACCTGGGTTCAGGAAATGCTATCACTTTTTTCTTTCTTGGTCCAATAATATTTGACTGCTCTCACATTAAAGGCATTGCACAGTCTCCCTGGTTCTCAGATGTCTTGAAAACAGAATACCAAGTAGACTGTCAGTCTAAAGACATCAAACGTAGACACTGACCAGGGGAAACTCTCAAAGTCACCATAACTTCTTCTAAAACCTCAGGGTAAATCTGAATCTGACTTCATTTGGACTCTGTGCCTCTTGTTTAATTTTGTAATCACTTCCCTGTTGTGTATTTGGTCGGATGTCCCCCGCCCCAGTTAGTTTCACCTGTTCTTTATTACCCTTGCATCCCTTGTGTATCTAAGTCTCTGTATTCATCAGTTTGTCTGTTCAGTTCTGTTGCGTTGTGTTACCTTGTGCTTCTGTTCAGTTTCATGTTGATGTTCCTGAGTGAGTTTTCCTCTCTGCTTTTGCTACCTGAGTTGTCTACCTGATTTTCAGCTTTTCCACCTGTCAGCCGGCAAGACACTTTTTGTTTATTAATGACTTACATCTCTGTATCTGCTGACTTTGTGTCTTTGTTTGGGTCCACCTTGCCTGTGTTACTTACAACCCTCGCAGCTAATATCACTCTTGTAAGAAATTTGTATATTTTCCGAATTAAAGAATGGACGGTCCATTTTTTTAAACTGTCCTCACCAGTATATTAACAGCAGCGGTTGTTTGGTTGATCGCCTACAAAGACAGATGTTTCCATTTTCCTGATAAGTACAAAAAAGTGGCAGACCAGGAATCTGCAGGTGGTACGATGTCTATAGAAAGTTTAATCCAAATAACTGCAGTTTTGAATCAAGACATCTCGCTCTTCTTTCACTCTCAGTATCTAGCCTCATATGTATCAATATAAGTCTTTTTCAAAAAGTTAAAGGTGCTATATGTAAGTTTTCTCTGCTGCCTAATGTGGTTTCTCACAGGGGGCAGATGGTTGTGGTGGTAATGGTTGCTTGCCAAGAACTTCAGCCATCATTGGGTTTACAAGCCAAGAGGTTAGAACATGCTCTCTGGACAGCGCTACTTCTTCAGCCTCTCATGCTGAACTGAGGGCAGACTGGAATGACTCACTATCGCAATTACAAGATGGTTATGAGCCAGGGCAAGCTGGTTAGCATGGTAACTTCAGTGGAAGAAATGATAGAAATAGAAGAAAAAACAAGAGTTAACACTGGCATTTCCCCTTCCACTGTTTGATGCTGAACTCACAACATTTCTTTTAGACTGGTAAGTAAGCAGCCATTAATGCCAACATTGGCTATGTAGCAATAGCAAATATGTACATATATCACCTTTAAATGTCTCAGTTTGAAGGTTTAGTAGTGTTTTTTTTTCTTGAACAGAGCTGTTTAACAAAACAACTGTCAAACAGTGTCAGTCATCATGTGACTCTGGCAGCTTTTTTCCCACGAACGCCCTACAAGCTGTTGTGTGTTCTCAACAGCTTCTGTGACAAATGTAAAAGCTTTCATGACGCAGGCTCTTGCTCAGTATCTACTGACATCAGGTACCATTTTGTCATTAAGAGTCTCATTTGTAATGGTTCCAAGATATGAAAGAGGCACAGGGACATTTTTTTTCCTCCTGTTTATACATACTGCTGAAGCATCATGCTGGGTGAATGTGACAGGTGGTCAGTGGTGCCCCACGCACTCCTGCAGATTTTTCATAGCATGTGCCCAAAGTTGGAGACAAAAAAGACTCTCCGTGGTCACATACATTTTGTCCTGACGTGGTTTCTAATAAAGGAAAAGAAAGGTAGTTCGCTCTGAACTGTGTAATTTGGATCCCAGAGGTGTAGTTTTATTATACAGAACACACTCCTATCTATCAAACACACTGTGACCAAGAGCCAGTGAGTTTGGCCTGCCGGAGGATATTTTTCACCAGCAGCACTTTCGGGTTCACACTGTAGAGAGTGTCATTTCCAAGATGAGCTATGAGGTTTGCAGCAGCACAACGGCAGTAATGGGGCCCATTTTCGCTCTACTTCCCCCGCACACTGGAACCACGCTAAGGCACAACAGACGCAGCCTTTAATAAGCACTTGGGCTTTGCTGGGGTTACCTGGGGTTTGGTGGAGGCCGGGGGCAGCGTTGGGGGATGCTCGTTCATCACCGTGGTAACCATGGAGGAGCCAGAGCCAAAGACGGCGGCAATGGGGGAGGGGGTTTCACTGGGCGGGGTCACACTGATGGAGGGGGAGGCAGCAGAGGAGGAGGAGGAGGGAGGGTCCTCAAACAGATCTCTATCCTTCAACGCAGACCTCAGCTCAGGCTCCGTAGAAAATCCTGGACAGACACAGATAGAGAAAACATTGTTCCAATACTGATGTGTTATGGCTGCAAGATTTAACATTATCTAACAAACATGGATCCTGTTTACTTTCATTATTGGTTCAAAATGTAACAAAAAAATCTTTTACAAATAGTTAATTGAGTGAGAAGGTTCAGTCCATCCAATCAACCCATGGAAAATTTAAGATCTGTCAATCCTAAATGTTTTGTGAATATCACTTAACGTGTCACTTCACCCAAATTACAAAAAAAAGAGAAGAATAAACTTTCAATCTTGGGTTTTGGGTTTTATCTCTCCAGCTTTTGAGTTATTGGTCTCTGAAATTTCTGCCTCCATCCCAATATAGTGGTGGCGAATAGAATTTCATTGTGATGCTTACATTATTAAAAGTTAGGTTTTTAGAAAAGCAGCTGCTACAGTTTTCCGGTTATTTTGGATAATCCACAGACCATAACTATTCATTCTATATAAAGTGGTTCTAATAAAACTCTTCATAATGAAGTCTGTGTGAAGTGTTCTTCAATACCATCGCCACTGTATTGCAGCTGAGGGAGATATCTAACAACCTGGCTAAATAAAACCAAAATTATAACAATAGACGTGAGTGAGAAAACTAGACTGATGTTAATGTTGGTACATTAATTGAGAATGGATAGATACCGAATATGTCTTCTGTAAGTTGGGTGAATTGATCTTTAACTGATATTGATCTGCATTGTTCCCTGTTGTCTCACAATAAAAAACAAGTAAGAGAAGACAGCGAGCCTTTTTCACACATTACTGCAGGTGTGGCTCTGTGCTATACTGAAATGTCCCTGTAAGTCATGACAGTACGACACTGAGCATCAACAACAATACCAGGACCCTGAAACTGATACAGCTAAGTGAAATTCAACAATCATTAAGTTTTATAATTCACATTTGTGTTTTCTGTATTTCAACATGTTAAAATTACCTTTATCTAATTGATGTTTGCCCAATATTGGAAACCACTGCAGTCAAGGATCATTTGTTAGAAATACAATCTACTCTATCCAGATCTGGCAAGAGCTCACCTTTACCATGTCGTCCCTTGTCACGCCGACTCCCTTGTCTCCTGTGCTCAAAGTGGTGTCCATGCCCATGCCCACTCCCGTGTCCGTGCCCTCTCCCTTTGCGTGTCCCCGTAAGCTGGTTTTCCCGACCTTGGGATGGACTCCTCATACTCATTCGAACTCTGTCTCTGTCCCTGCTGGGGCCCATCTCCAGTCTCACAGGGCTCAAACCCTCCAAGCCTGTCCCATCATCCTCAGGCCTGGCCAGGGGGTGAAGGGGCCTATGGGAGAGCAGCCCAGCTTCACCTTTGGCAACACGGGCCCCCTGGCTCCCGTGCCCGCGTTCCCTACTGTAACCGTGGCCCTGTAGACCTTGCGGAGGGTGCTGTAGGGTGTTGCTGCCACCTGCTGAGGTCTGTGCCTGTCTCCTCTTGCCATGAGGAGCTCTGGGCTCAGCAGTGTGTGACAGCGCCAGGGTAGCAAACAGGAACGCGAGGAGCAGACTCCAGGAGAGAGCCATTGTCTGTACAACGCAACGCCACCTGCTGGGAATACAGAAAATATATGTCGGTACTGTACAAAGTCTGCTGGGTAATTAGAATCAAATAACTGACACTGAAACTTAAGGTGGATTTAAGCTGCATTGGTGAATGTTCATAAAAAAACAAGTCTTGGTCAAATTTGATAATTGATCAGTCAGTTATTTTCACGAAAAAATGCCAAATGTTGCTTTCAATTAATAGAATTTGCTGCTTGACTTTGTCTTAAATGATTGTAAACCAAATATTTAGAGTTTTCTTTTGGACAGACAAAACAAGTAATGAGAACACATCACCATCGGCTTTAGGACACAGTGCCTGCCATTTTTCAATATTTTCTTGTTCAGAATAAGTGAAAATGATCCCTTGTTACAGCACTACATCCAATGACACATCATTGGAGACATGATCAAGACACTCTGATACATTTGTACATTAGGTTCAAGAAAGTAAATGGAACCCACTTCCTCTGTGATTCATGGCTAAAACCTTCAGTTGCTCAGTTGCTACAACCTTCAGAAGCTCTTCCATTAGCTTGTGAATACAATCTAGCTGCCATCCTATATAAAGGAGCAAGATAGAAGGACTACAAACTTAGGTTTGATACTCAAAGGACAGGCTTCATATTTCACCGCATTAAAATCAATTCAAAACCACTCAAACCAAAATCAATTGATATTTGCAATGTTCCTGAACCTGTAGCCTCTAATGTGTGTAGGCTTATGCTTATGGGCTGCATTGTGTACTTTTTAGCAATAGGAGATCAGTACTTTTTCAGTTTATGGTGTTGGACAATATTAAGCATCATTTACACAAGTAGGATTTCATGAGCTACATACAAATTAGCAAGAGGTTGGTACTTTACATCCTCCCGTGTTAGCAAATACATGCAGGAAAATTTTTTTCTGGGAAAATGTCCGTCATGTAAATTTGTGTAACTTGCCTCAAAGGGACATCTCTCAGCTAAGCCCCAGCTTTTTCCAATCTGAAACCACATAAGTCCTCAACTATTGTACATGTGTACTCTCCTCTGTAGCATCCATTCTCCCATCACCTATCCTCTGAATTCAGGCTACATCACTCTCAGCCTCCTGAATGGGCCCATTTATCTGGACTCGGTAGGTTTGAGGAGGTGATAAAGAGATAGACAAGCACTTCTTTTTAGAAATGACTTCATGCCTGTAACTTCATGCCTTTCTTCATACGAGATACTGCACTGCGCACATCCTTCATCACTGCCTGTTCAGTGGTCTCGAGGGCCCTCCAACCCTCCCTTTCATTACTAAAGTCAACATATCTGTGTGGTGTGACTAAACTGAAATATGAGGTTCTGGATATCTGCATTAATGGCCCAGCACCTTGTCCAAACATGAATAAAAGGATGGTGTTGAGTCTAAAAAAAAAAAAAAAACCCAAAGCACTGGAGTGGAAGCATTCTTTCTTTTTTATTCCCATCGTTAGGCACCAAACTACATGGTAGTCAGGCTTAATGGTAAATGTTATTTAATGTCACTAAAATTTTATTTGCATACATAACGACATTTAGTTGTACATTCATTTTGAGCGATTTCAGCATAAGGAAGCCACAAAGAGAGAATATTTCTTAAGCAATATGGCTTTAATTTGAAATATCAGGTATGAGATATTCTTCCAGTGTCGCAATAAGTGGAGCATTAGCCTACATATAAAACGCCCAAATGTATGTTTAATGGAATGCACTAAACTCCTCATATGTTAAGACAAATGGCCACTTTGTGGAAGCTGATGGGGATCCAAATAAATGAAGAAATAAACATAAACCTAAATAAGTAATTTTTGTTATTTTTCTGACTCTAATTAACTTGAAACCATTTAGATTTAGAAGTCATTTATACAGAATTTAGTAAACCAACAAATTCTGGCTCATAATTGACAGATTTTTTAACACCCAAAAGTGAAAACACTAAAACTGTACTGATAAATAAAACTATGAAGATCAGTTTGATGTGCCAAAAACTCTAGATTCCATGATTTTTAATAATCTAAACAAAATACATCGCACAACTCTTCTTCTGTAAACCAGACTTTATTCACTTCACCAAAACCTTTTCAGTTATCTTGCTCATCAGGATGGTGTCTGAGGTTGTTTCTGGTTCTTTAAATACAGCCCATTGATCAGTCACATGACTTACAGATCATCATGGTACTACTATACACACCACTTTTATCTAAACTTTAATGGACTTGCATTGAAGCTCGTATTGGTCTACACCTCTCTGCACCCAGCCCAATATGTTTATCCACAACACCAACAACTAGTGCTGGATGAAGGAACACCAGCTTGAAAACTGACAACAGGTTATGGTTAATATGATATGGTTTGTTTTGTCCTCCACTTTAATGGGCTGAGACAATCCATCGCCACAGGAGCGTGCAACGTCATTATGGCGAGTCCTTTGTGTTAAAAGACAAATGGCAGCGCAGGGCATACAGAAAATCAATGAGGGAGAAGTATTGAGCTGCTGGTGATGGTGTGTGTGTTGTGTGTGTGTGTGTGTGTGTGTGTGTGTGTGCCTCTGTATGTGAGGCGGAGTTACGGGGGTTTATAAGTTCTTTGCATCTTCACACTCACACACATACACACACTAAGTTGAACACACACATTCTTGGGTTTACAGTGGGTTATTTAGGTTTTTCTAAAAACAGAACAGTGTGTGTGTGTGTGTGTGTGTGTGTGTGTGTGTGTGTGTGTGTGTGTGTGTGTGTGTGGGGTTGAGAGGATGCTGGTGATGTCAGGGGAAATTTGCAGTGTGAGTGCAGGCAGAGCCCCAGGGGATTTAGAGGCAGACTGCGTCGGCTGGCCTTTGGGAGTTCGACCAGCTGTGCAGTTTTGCAAACAAGAGTGTGAGCCTGGCTGCTGAGGTGAGACCTTTATCTCCAAACAGGCCTTCAGAGGGGGGCAGGCAATCGTCCATGTCAGGCACAAAGTGTTTAGCCAGGAAGCCAGGATTACACTCTGTCTGTTTGACACATGAGGAGCTGCTGTTGTCGTGGCCCGGACCCCGTACGACCAGAAGGTTGATCTCGTAAGACAACATCCGAATTTAACTGTTGGACGGGGTCGCGGTGATGGAGGATAATCTATTGGATCACATCTCAAGATTGTATGTCTGTATGATAAATATGAAGCTACAGTCAGCAGCCAGTTGTTTTAGCTTAGCATTAAGCCTAGAAACAATAATTCTGGGTCTATCTGAAAGGAAACAAAGTCCACCCACCACTTTACAAGGGATACTTAAGGGACCAGAATAAAAATAAATTTTTTTGGGCAATGCTCTGATGAATGCTTTATACCGAAACGCATCAGCAGATTTGTCAATAAATTCATATAAAGGATCAATCCATGAGCTGACTGTTTATAGATCCACCTTCTGTCCTGACTTTGTTCTAGAGAATATAGACAAATATACAGTGTACGTCAAAACTGCTTGTTGGGTCATCGAACAGCTTTGGAAAACCCCTGTGCCTCACACCTTTCTGAATCAGAATGAATTAGAGGCGGGCTGTGAATGTTTTCCAGGAGACTGTTTGAAGATGTGTGCTGTTATCCTACCAACATTCACTCCTTCTCTTTTCGCTCTTCTTTCAAGGGGCTTCTTTTTGAATAGGTACAAACATATTTTTGCATATGGTCAGAGAACACGCCAAATGAACAAGTCCTTTCAAGCATAACCTGGCCATTTATTGTGTCCAAGGACTAATCACTATCACACAGGAGGCTAAGCAATGCAGCAACAATGTGACCCTTCGAAAATTAATTTTCCCAAAGATGTAACGCCTCCATAGCAACAGAAGGCACCATGTGTCAACCCCATCAAAACCTTAGGCCTGAATAGACCTGTCATGTGAAAGGGAAGGCAGGCGGTGATGGAAGAGGACCAAGTATCTCAGCACAGCAGTGTCCTGTTTTCCTTTCTAAGACTTTCATGTGCCTCCTAACAGGTGGTCCTTTGAGGAAACACAGGACGGGGATGATAATGGAGCACTCTGGGTGGCATTCCGGGTTTTAAGCACAGTCTCTTGTGTGTGATAAACAACCTCCACGAACAACATAGCCTCCTGCCAGAGCCTGTGTTATACATGGCTGTGTGTAGTAGGTAGGGCACAGCAGGGCAAGCATCTGCTACTGAGGCGATGGGAGGCCAAACGAGACAACGAGTTCCACTCCCAAATGAGATAATCCACCCTCTTTGAACTGCAACATTTAAACAGTGACTGATGGTGTATTGAAAAACCGATGATAAGAATTTGGTCTTTCATTTCTTGGTTGAAGGAATGAAAACATGTTCAAGGCCTTGAAAACCTGTTTCCTCCTTTAGTTTCTTACTATATCAAGAGTTTTGGTTATTGAGTCATTTCTGTATGTCTGTTTTCATCGGAAATCTTCTCTCTGGTTGGGCAGATCACCTATTTCCCTGCACCAATCAGGACTTAGCAACATTTAAATCAAGATGTGAAGGCAGTAGCACGGCTGCTGACTTATTTTATCAATCAAACCTTACCCACAAAGTCTTGAAAGAGTGTTGATGTTTTTTCCTCTGAACTTTAACTTTAATTGTTGCTTATTTAATCATGAATATTTATGGTTATAGGAAAATACTCAAGATTTGTAATAAAGTTTTCAAGGGCTTTAACAACATAAATAAGAGTTTTTTTTAATTAGATATGTTGGAAAGCAAAGTTATTCCCCATCCGAAAATCAATACAGAGCTTTACCAGAGAAGGGTTTATTATTATTGCAAAGACTGGAGGACCGGACCATGTGATGCAGCCTGGGGACTAACATGAGGTGACGGCCCCTTTCAGTTCAGCCATTTATTCAATGCCTTAAAATATACAAATGGAAAACAAGTGGTGTTGAACGAAAGTAAGTTTGAAATGAGCTCAACACAGCTGCTACCACAAAATAAGGGACTGGCAGCTGTTATGAAAACCAACAGTGAAATCACCTCAGCTTTAAAAATGTCAACAACAACAACAACAACAACAACAACAACAACAATGTTAAGTCTTGATTTTGATGTAATGCGTCCATTTAACGTTATATTAGCATTAATTTTACTACTGCTGATAGTATAATTAAAATATTATAAAAAATGTCACTTTTGTCACATTTGGTCTGCATCACACACACAGGTCTGGTGTCTAAAACCAGGACTTCGTCCTCTAAGAAGAGAAGAGGAAACTCATGATATCAGGGGAAATTTACAGTGCAGAGGTAATAACTGAGTAAAAATCAACAAATAAAGGTTTTTTTTAAAAAGGACACAACATTCGGACAACTGTATATCTCACTGTGACCTCAGATCTCCAGGTTGTAATGTTGAGTTTATGGCCATCTGAGCTCAGCAATATAAGGAGAGAAATGATGTACTGCAATATAAAATATAATAAAATCTTAATATCAATTCTACATTTTGAGGAAACCAGAGGAGGAGCATAGAGGTTAATATTGGATTATTATGGTTAACATTTTGTAGAAAACACAATATATATATGTGTATGTGTGTGTATGTGTGTGCCAGAAGCTTTTATAAGCACAGCGTAACAGTGTGAGATGGCCACCAGAGAGACATGCATCAGAGCAGAGTGGGATAAGTATGAAGCGATAGGTAATCTTGCAAGAAATTGCAAAGGGGGCACTATTGGAGGCTGGATGATTAAGCTCTGATGAGATCAGAGACCTCTCTCCAGTCTGTGATCAATCGGTCAGTCCCCTAAGCATGGCGGTACTTCTGTGACACACTCGTTATAAAAATATACTTAACAGAGAGTGGACCCAGATCTGAGGCCGAGATGAGCAAGGTAAGCAGGAAAAGCAGTGAGGCAGAGCAGGAGGCGACCCTGGTACTAAACTGCTGTATGTGCGCATCTTTTAGCTTCACCTGCTGTGACACCAAACCTCCAGGAGCCATCTGCTCCTGTTGTTTTATCTCTCATAGCAACCAGCAGGGCCATAAGGATCCAGCAAACAAAGGCTCCAGAAACAGGCGGCTGAGGCAGAGCTGTCATGACAGGCAGAGGCCGTCTTCTTTTTCCTGGTCACATGCAGAGACTCAAGGTTTAAATCAAGAAAAAAAAAATTCCTGTCGATTAGTAGATCATATCTAATGGAACAGAAAGTCTTCAGCAAGCCATTAATCAGGTGTTTTCAACATACGCTCAATTTGAAAATTTATTACAGGCTGTCAAAAAGAGACCTACAGGTCACTCTGGGAGTGTGTTGCTGCACAGGAACAAGCTAAATCTCTCCTTTGAGCTGCACGCTTCATTGAGCAGCAGCAGCTCAAGTATCTGATTTAAACAGGCACGAAGGATAATAATAATTTTTTTCAAAAGCCATGATCAAATATAACAGTCGCAAAGAAAAACAAAAGTATCATCTGTTGTGTTACAAATACAGTTCAGCTTCACTCCACAGAGAAACCGTTCCTGTCTGTCATCAAGCAATAATGCTGAATATTTGATGCATAAACGCTTGGTTTTATATTTTTCATCTAGTGTAAAATAGGCCTCGTTTATACCACAGAATTATCATAAATATCAGCTCAATAACAAGCACCCAAATTACAGCTCTAGTTAATGCCTCTGCATAATAAACACCTCTGCCAAAGCCGCAGTTAACACCATAAAACTTCATTTCCTTAAGGGCCAATATGACTGACTTCAGCAATATAAAAGTGCTTTGTCTCCCAGAATCCTCAGCAAACAATATTGGTGAGATTCACACGTCGACTGGGGAGGCTTTTCGCAGCTTTTAGGTGTGTATTGGATGGTAAATGCGAGCGACACAGGGTGATAAAAAAACAAGAGCCATAAGGAAGGTCCATCTGTCAGTAAGTGAGCCGAAGCAGAGAGCACGGAGACGCCGAGTGATTCAGTGGTAATTTGGTCGCAGGTACAACAGATGTGGGACGAGACCAGAACATTGTCACTGATGCATGGTAACATCAGTGGCATCCTGCAATGAGGCCCTTATCTCCCGTTTGAGTGCACCAAGGCCTGCACACACACACACACACACACACACACACAGATTTCCTCTCTATTGCAATCAGTGTATGCACACAAACACACACTCACAGCGGGGAAACCTCCTCCAGACACCTACATAGAGGCATGTTCCAAAAATGCTGTGAGACACATAAAGCACCAGAAGCACAGCAAGAGGCGTCCCACAGAGAGGAGAGAGAATGAGAGAGACAAAAGGGGGGTAGGAGGGAGGGGGGAAACTGAGAGGAAAGCAGAAAATAAGATGTAATGCTGAGAGAGAGAGAGAGAGAGAGAGAGAGAGAGAGAGAGAGAGAGAGGAGAGAGCAGGAAAGAAAAATAAAAAAGTGAGAGAGAAACAGGGAGGGAGGGAGAGGAGAGAAACTGAAATCAAAGCGGGAGAGAGGGAGACAGAGGGAGGATTTATCCTGTCTTAATTAGAACAAAGTGTCGGTGGCATCTTTCATTTTGGTGGCAGATAAGGACACCAGCTGAATCCCCTCTAACGCACAAAAACACAACAAAGCTTTGGCTTCTGAAACCAACAACAAAACTTGTTCTTTTGCTAACCCGAGAAAATCTGGACACCTGGGTCTGTATCTGGACGTTCCGCATGGGAACAGTTTGACCGGTCAGCGGTGGGGCGGGGG
>NW_019525073.1:958356-977979 GCF_002814215.2 Seriola lalandi dorsalis
GGGGACACTCCTGCTTAGAGATGGTCAAGTGAAGCATGCAAACGCATTACATGAACCCCAAAGTTTCTCTCTCCCCCGGTCCTCCTCCCCTCCTTTGGTGGAAGCGAGCGGCATTGACTTCCTGCCAGTTTTGAAAGAGTCTTGATCAAACAGATGCAACCAAGCTTGGCAGTGACGTTCAAGGCAAGTTTCACACCACGGTGGAGGAGACTGGATGGGTGTTTAGCAATGTAGCCTTTTGGCTGAAGATCAAAACCGGGACAAAGGAAATAAAGAGATTTGCTCGTGTAAAGACTGAAAGCACAAATTTAAAACAAAATGTGATTCTTTCATGGCTGTTTGGATCCGTGTTTGACACTTTCAGATTAGATCCTGTGTGTTGTACAGATAAGTGATGAAGAGTTGGATGATGCCACAAAATGGATTTAGTGGGTATTTTTGGTAATTTTTTTTTGAAGAATACTAAATTCATTTCCACTTGAACATCAAATGATGTGAGTGTGTCCTTAGGTTACTGTCTCATTTTCACATAATTCAGTGATGGGTGAATCTGAGCTTTTGTTTTGGCCTGAGGTCGACTCACTGTGGGGTCCCTCCACACTCCTTCTGATCAGGTCTAATGCTTCCCTGCTGATTGACTCGCAATTAATTAACAGCAGCTCGTTAATGTGAGTCCTCAAATATTGCTCCTTTGCAGTGTGTTTTACTTTTAATTGAATGGTGTCACACTGAGACTCCCAACTTTAATCTCACCCTTTCTCATCTCTCCCTCCCTCATTCTCACCCCCCCCTCTCTCTCTCACACACACACACACACACACACACACACACACAGTCTCTTTGGTGTGCAGTGAGCAACAATGTGCTGTCAAGAAGAGATAATCGCTGCAATCACTCCTGATTCTCCTCACTATTCATACAATACATTCCTCTGTGATGTTAAACTGATTTTTAAAGCATGGCAGGAAACGCACAAAAGTTGAAGTGATTATCAGATTAAATCTGTTTTTCCGGTATCAAACCAAATCTAATTTGCTATTTGCAAACAGTCAGTCTTTCTATCGACCGTGTGTGTGTTGAGCGACTCTCTACCTGCAAGTCAAACTGCTTTTTTTTTTTTTTTTTTTAAATCTGTGAAACTGGGAAGGAACCGTTTGCATTAATTAAGTTAATAACTTTTGTGACATTATGAAGATGATACACTGATGCGTTTTTTACGCAAAGATGGAAATCATGGCGGGCAGGTAGTAGCCTACAGTACAACTGCAATAAACCTATAATGTTTGATAAGCACTTTGGTGAGTTATGGCAGCAGAACTGAGAACTACCGACTATCTGGTGTATGGGTGACAATAAATCAGGTACAACGGGGAAAATAAAATGGCATATATTACCATAAAGTCGCTGCAAACTCATCTGAGCATCACAGAAACACCAGAAAACCATCCCACAGGACATCACAGAAACGATACCGGTGGGTTTTCATTGCGAACTATAGGATGAAAGCCACAAAACGGTAATAACCAACCCCCAGCACTTACACCGGGAATAATGCAGCTCCTGTATAAAGATCAGTCCTTACCTTGCGATTGTTTGTTGTTGTTGTTGGTTTTTTCCCCTCTTTTGTTGTTCAAGGTTTGAATACCAGTTCGGTCATATGGCTGCAGGCTGACACACAGAGAAACACAGCGCAGCAGCAGCAGCGGCAGCAGCAGCAGCGGCACCTCTGTAGTCCGCTCTCCGTGCACCCCGGGATGTGCCAAGCATCCGGACTGTCTCTTGCCTCTTATGGGGAGGAGAGTCACTGGCTCCGAGTGCGCGCTCCCGGGTGCGCGTCCGCGTCAGGTCTGGCTGCAAGGGGCTTGTCCCAGCAGGTGATACAAGGACAGAGCGGAGGGAGTGTGGGTGTATAAGAGAGACAGAGACCAGAGGAGATTATCCAGAAGTGATCCATCAGAGCTTTTTCTACAGGTTGTCATGATTTCCACCTCAGACCTCCATACTATCTGGATAATCACCTCAGGTCAGCACCACAGGATCCAAGTAAAACTAGTTCATCCTACAATAATTTGCTCAAAAGCGCCAAAAGACCACATCTGTCTGTTCTGCTGCTGTTTCCCAGTTAAGGTAGATCTATGTACAATGATATTTCAGACAATAGTGTGCTTCCAGCCTTGTGTCAACACTTTAAGGTTGTGTATTGTGAGTCTCAAGTATGAATAATATGGATCTGTATTGAAGTACTGTCTATAAATGTATGGGGACACTGGGAAGAGTAGCCACTGTTACACTTCCAGGAAAATTTGACTAAACCCGAAAAGAAGGTCAGTAGATGACTGGGATTTTTCACATTTTGTTTATTTAGTGAATCTTCAGTTGCACTTTCTGTGGGTTTGTTTCCCAGTATGAAGGTCAAGGCCTTCTCCACACTAAAAGGACCAAAATCTATGTGGTTAAAACCTGCAAATCCACAAAACAGACGAATAAATACCCAACTCCCACAATTTGCAGCCTGGTCCCAATACCTTGCAGAAAGTCATCCCAGGTGTAATGAGAGGTTCAAAAATCACATACAGGTGCAATGTTCAGGTGTCCATTTACTTATTGAACAGAAGTCATAAATGTGACCTGGTGTTTATTCCTCAGTTTATGAAAAAAAAAGAGAATTTAGGTTTTGTGAATAAACAGCCCAGGAAAGCTGCGGTATCACCTTCAGTAACAATCTGTTTGCACTCAGTGGATATCCTCTGCAGTGAAACGCTGTAACTGCATTTTTCATGGCCTGTACTTTGTCAGTCTTACAAACTCAGTTGACTCCAGCAGGAATAATTCTAAATCTACTGTGTGAGCCTGTTGTGCGTCGACAGATTTAATGCTGTATATTTGCAGAGTGATTGTGTGTAAATCACTTAAGGGACTTGGTTGACATTTAGAATTTTAGTCTGTTATTTTGATTTGTGTGTCCGCCCTGAAAAAATTGTTTGTTACTCAAGCCAATAGACAAATGTTTGTTATTGAAGCCAATGAACAAGCTTTATATTCATTTGGTTTGAATACAAACAATGCTGACAAGCCACTTAGTGAAGTGTGAGTGTGGCACAGAAGGACTTGAGTCTGCTGAAGGAAGATAACAGACTCAAATTTAAAATGCCCTTAGAAATTTTGCACTCAATGCTCAAACATCTTACTTTGTGAAGGGTCCAATCATGCATGTCGTGTGTATAAAACATGCACCCTGTGGGTTTATTTGTATTTGTTACATACATGCTGCATGTTTCTTTATTTATCCATCATCTGTTTACTGGGCACAGGACTTCTAAGGAGGCTTGTTTGCACACTGATCCTACAGTCAGTATTCTTGGGATTTAAAAACACATTAAAACGCTTTGACTTTTTAAAAAAAAAAATTTTTAAGCTTCCGTTTCAAGTTGAGATTTCCAGATATTGCTTCATGCTTACAGCCTGTGTCGGGTACATTTGAGCAAGATATCAACAGCTCTGTAAAGTACAAGATGGCATTTGAATGGGACCCCTGTGGCTCCTGTGTGACAGCAGACAGATTTTTTTTTTTTTTTTTTAACAAATCTATTCCCACAGGTCTGAATTCTGCAGAACACCCGCTGCAGGTGTCCTCACTTGAAATGCAGATGGGTGTGGTTTGTTGCAACAGATTTAAAAACTTTAAAAACTATATATGTAAAACTTATGCGCACTAATGTGTATTTATTGCCACAGCAAAAACAATAAACTACCACCTAAGACAGGCTGACTGCATAAGACTTAGCTCCCACCAAGTTGAGCCAGTTATAACAGCCTAATGTGCTGCGATTAAAAGTGCATGTAAACTGTGGCAAACAATCCAACAAATTAAATCCTTCATAGATAAATAATTGAAATATGCAGCTTTTGTCCCTCCAAGTGGTGTCATATGACTGCAAACTTGACCAAGCTTACTGAAAGAATTAGACCAAATCTTTAAGGATCAATATGTCTTGTAACACAGTCCATTTTTATTTAAGTAAAACAAACAAAAAAGGTTGGGAACCGCTGCAACAGATAGCACAGTAAGAGCCAGAGGAGTGTCACATATTTGCAGGCAAGTTTAGCATTTTACGAATTACTTGCAAATAATATATGATCAAAGACAACCAGATCTTTTAGGAAAAAGTTTTTACAAATTACTCACACACACAAATCTACTGTAATTACATTTATCTAAAAATGGCGATACACAAATGACCAGATTGTATGTTTCAGTTCACCTGATCAATCAAATTGATGTTATTGTTTCTCATAAACCCCAAAAGATTCAGGTACCATTTGCTGAACTCAAATCTGAAGCAAAACCGCCTTTAAACATTGTTGTTTACTGTAACTACGGAAATTGGTGTTATGCAAACAGTTATAGTCAATACTGCACTGTTTTCTCAGGGCCCCTGGTATCAGTGTGTTGTGATCCTTGCCTGTAATTAGAAAGTTAAAGCGGTCTGTCCCACTGAAGCTGCAGAAACATGTCTATGGAAACTGTAAGTTTCTCAGTTCATTCATACAACTGGTCTGAAAAAAATCTAGAAATACGATGAGTGATTGAGAAAACTAAATGCTAAAGTAATGTATTGTGTATACGGTACATGCAGGTTATTTTTCTCAATATGCTGCACCAAGGCTCCACCGGTGTTGCTTTGAATGAAATGCTAATTTCGGCATGCTAACATGCTGATATTTAGCCGGTATAATGTTCACCATGTTCACATTGTGACCTGAAGTTTGACATGATCACATCCAAACCCAATCTGAGATTAGTGTTCTCCTTTCTCTTATAGCTGCACAGCAAACTAAGGCTTAATAACATTTCATTAAAATACAGTAATTATATTTAAATGAAGACTGCATAGTTGCTGTGATGCAAGCAAATATCACCATGTAGTCAGGTGTTTTTTAGATGGTGTCCTATGATATTTTTGTATTTTGTGCTGTAGTATTGTTTATTTATGTGCAGAGAAGTCTCAGTGTGGATCTGAGATAGCTGTAGACTCCTTTGGACTGTCTCTATTCATCTTCATCCAAATACTTTTTAAGTTTCGGTGCAGTTTTTGAAACCAACAGTGGCACCTGAGAGTTCTAGTTCACCTGTCTGTGTCATGTGTCTTGCTCTTATTTTGGAGGGGAGAAGGGCCTTTTCCATGCCTTTGCTCAGGGACGCCCTGTCTCATAATCCATCTGAGTGCACCAGTCCTGGAATCAGAGACATTCCTGTCCACGTTGGATAATGTAAAGTGAGAAAAAAAAAAAACTAAAACAAAAACCGTAGCTACAACAAAACAGAGCAGACCTTACATGTAGATGTCACTAAATCCTCGAGGGCGTCTTGCAGAGCTGGCGAGTGTGTTTTGGCAGCCGGAGTGATGAGCGAGGAAAAGCAGGAGGACCCCCTGCCGGGCCCCTTCATGCATTATCAGCGCGGAGCTCCCCAGCAGACATCAACCACCACATACCAGGGTGTCGAGCTTTTATACCGCCGGGGGCAGGTTCGGTTTTTTAATATAGGGCAACTCTCAACTCTCCCTATTTCTCCACACGGCTGCAAACTCCCATAACACATCCACAAACTGAAATGAACACACACCCACATAAGAAGAATAAAATAAAGATTTTAACCGTTTAATTAAAATTGATTGTCAGGAGAATAATACACAAAATTGTGCTTGGTGCGCTTAACTGAAATGATGCTAATGAATTATATATATACATATATATATGTAAACACACACTTGTATATCACATATTTGTACAAATAACACATACAATATTGCAATTTGATTCCACATGTCAAGCATCTGTAACTTTGGAAAAGGCAGGGCTTTTCAAATCTGATCCTGCCTTGATTTCAAGATATTTACGATGAAGTCACCAATACAGTCAGCCACTTCACAATCACACAGTGTTTCATGTTTGTTACAACTATGTGCTGCAGCATTATTGCCTTCAAACAGTTGCATTTTTGAATCAGGGATGGATCACAGCGTGTATTTGTACATGTTAATTACAGTGAATCCAGGGACTGATGCCGTGGCCAGCTCAGTGACAGTAATTTCCATGTAATGCTTTGATCAGAGACTGTTAGAATATTTAACCTGAAATATGCAGTGTTAATTTTGACACCAAGCACCTTGGGAAAGATTTGAGATTTTTTTTATTTATTTTTTTTAAAACACACAGCACAGTAGAATACTGCCACCTTGTGGAGGAACGCGGCCTAATTTCTTCGATCTCTGTGATAGATTGCAGCTTCTCCCACTGATAAAACAATCTCCCTGATGCCACTATAACAGCTACATGAGTGACAGTGACAGTGGCTCATTTCTTAATCTCAATTTATTCACCGGTAGTCGTGAAAAAAAACAGGAAATGCATGGATTTTTCTCTAGTCTATGGCGTGAGACTGCTGGAAAACGAAAGCGGATATTTGTGTAGTATTGTCTTCAACGGGAATTCAAAGCAGTCCGAGTGAACGATGCTTTTATCACATCAACCTCAAGGCACATTAAATTCACTGTAAAATGTGTTACCACTGAAAGCTGCGGCTCACTTTTGCTCTGTAACACACAAACACCCACACGCCAAAGAATCTCATTTGTCCATATGGGTGCACAGTGTTATGCATTGGTAGCATGTTAATGACTGATGCTGAATTTTTTTTTAAATAAACTTCTGTTTCTGATTAATTTTCCTACAAGCTGACGATCTCATCTGTCGTAAGAGTCTGTTAAAGTTTACTGAACCCAGCCAGTTTAGCAGGTCATACTCCAGCTGCTGAACCAGATCAATAGGCAGATAATAATGATGGTAGCAAACTAAGTGATTGTACAGGATAATGGACAGAGACCTGCAAGAAAGCAATGATAATTCTCTTTATGAAACCTGCACTAAAATCAATAGTGTTTTAAAATAAAATGTAAAACCTCCCTGCAAAAGATCACCTTTAAAAATCTGCCAAAAATAATACAATCAGCTTTACAATCAGTCATTCACTCAGTGGCAGTATACGATCATCATCCTTACATTCAGAGCTCCAGCTAATCCCTTCTGCTCGCTCGACCTTGGTGTCCCGTCCTGCTGCGACGTGAACATCGCCTCGCTCATGAGGGCATCAGCGCTGCAGAGTCCTGGCTGGGTTTTCCAGGCGGCACCTCATACTTGAAGACCACGCTGAACAGCTTCCCTCCCAGCCGGTCGGCCAGCCACGAGTTCTTGATGACAGCCATCTTGAGGCTCTCGCAGCTGAGCATGGCGTAGTAGTTGGTGTGAATGGCTCGGCCCATTCCCTCGATGATCACCAGGTCGGTTTGTCGCTCTCGCACCACCATCGCCAGCACTTTGTCTAGACGGCTGCGGGATGGCGCAGGCAAAAAGAAAAAAAAAGAAAAATTGCATGTTAACATCTGATGAACCCTTCAGCAGGTCCTCAGATCTGGCTTTAAATTATCATTGAAATTCTCTACAATAAAATACAGAGACAACGCTGTGTTATTACATTCATTTGTATCCCAATTCACTTCCTTCATACTTCACTTGACATTTGTGTTGCATCTCAGTTGTGAGACAAGTTTATATATCAAGTATATATTAATTTAATTTATTGTGATTTCAGGCCACTGTTTTCAAGAGGAAAATGGAGGCTGCTTCTGACACCCGCTTATGAAAAACATAGATAATGAAAGAAAAAGGCTGAAACTTCTCCTGTCCAAGTCAGTTAATTACAGTAGGGCAATATCAAAGTAATTTAGTGATGATCTTGCACAAGTTTGGTAGGCTTGTACGAGAATGATAAACAAATGAATGGTCAAGATCAATGCAGAGATATCCCAGCTTTTAGTCCCTAGTATAAGGAAATTTCCAAAATGCATTTCAGTAGCATATTGTTTTAAACAACAGTTCCCCTGCCTGGTGAGAGCTCATGTCTTTCAAACTCCATGGCCCAGTTTTCAATGCATGCTTTCAACTAAAAATCGCTGTAGTCTCGAAGCCCAGCAGATAGTATACAACTGTTAACACAGGCTGAACAGTACTCCCTATAAAAATGTCAAATAACCAACCTCAGATCAAGGCAGGGAGAACTGGATCCACTCTGGACCAACGTCAACCTGTCCTCCCTCAGACCGGCCCTGCGCAACAACAGATCACAGATCACTGAAGACATTTTCATTTTTTTTTTTTTAGGCGTGATTCACAAGATTAGACATGAAAAACAACTTTTTAGAGGTTAAAAGTAGGCTGGCTCTTTATTGCCATCTGTGTGCAATAAAGGTTTATTTGTGTTCTTTACTTAGTATTACTTTAAACTTTCAACAGTTTTTTCTCATCAGTTTTTCCAGTCCGCATTTAAAAACCTTCATCAATACTCACTGAATCACTTGATCCATTGCAGCGATTCTTTCAGTCAATATCTGCAGTTCGCCATTCGTTACATCGTTCAAAGCCGGACCAGAGTTGCTGGCCAACACAACCTAAAGGTAGATGGACCGTAGAGTTGAAGTAACGTTTTTTACCATATATAATATATTTTAAATGATGTTCTAGTGGATCCTTACCTCTGTTCCTCGAGAGAGAAGCTCTCTGACAAAAGGCATCACCCCTAGAATGATGTCTACTCCACTATTATCTACGAAAAACAAGGCACACTTATGAGGAGGACCCTGCAAGAGAAAACCAGGATGGATTGTTTTCAAGCACTAATCGTCAAGAGCAGACAAGACAGAAACACTAATGTAAGCAAGTGAAATGTTACTAATGAGCTGTAAAAAGCCGTTATCTGTGTTTCCTCTTTGTGCTTAATGAAAAGATATTTGTGCTTGGTACTGACAGTGTCTGAGATATGTGTTTGTTTTATTCCAGGGTAACGTATTAAATACAGAGTGTCTATATTACTCATGGTACCGTCAACCTCCCACCTATGACGCTACATAGAGTGGTCTGAGTCTGACCTTTAGTCTCTCCAGCCACTGGTTGTAGGAATCCACCAGCCATGGCCGCTCTGACAGAGGAAAAGAAACACAAAATCAGTTCGAGCACCAACAATTTTCACTGTAGTTATTAATGAAAAGAAAAGAAAAAGTGTGAAAGCACAGACGCAGGTCTGACGTCTGTCGGTGTGTCAGCAGAGGTCAGAAGGTATTGGTGAAGAAATAGGCTTGTGGTGTGTCTACACAGGAAGCATCTTGGGCTTATTTTTCAATCTTTTATCTGTCTCACATCTGACAGAGCAGATACACAGACCATACAACGCCTCATGTTTTACCTACATACACGACCTGAAGCATAGTTTCCTTTTCTTTCATGTAACTAAAGTGACTGTGTGTCGCCAAATCACAGGTGACCTAGGCGCTGTAATGTGCCTGAACACCTCTTGTGTAGATACGGACGGAGCACTGAGGCGACTGTACTACTAAAATGCCGCTCACACCACACCTCCTGTGTAGACACGGTGTTCAAGAGAGACACTCTGATACCTTCCAACTGTCGTTTAGCCTCCTCAAAGCCAAACTCGGGATCAGATTCCAGGACACTGCATGATAGACAAGACAAAGTACGCAAAAGTATGATCAATACAAACACAAGGTAGCTAGTACAAAGCAAAGACACTATAGAGTCTCCGAAATTGCAGGTTGAGACTTAAATGTTCTGGTCTGCAAGTATAAAAAGGTGCTGTCTGCCCTCAAAGCAGCTGTAATCATATGTTCCAATTGCTAACAATATGATCAACAAGATTCATTCTTTTCCTAAACTGCTTGTGCAGTTATGTCCAAGAAAAGCTGGCCTTAGCTGACCATTTGGCTGCCATTGGCTGTCAAAGTGCAACAGAAATATAACAAATCTTTAAAGAGTCACTGGGTGCACTCACATTGATTGTTTGAATCCATGATAAGCAGCACTTGCACTGATAGATTTTCTATTCTGTTCATATTCAGTCCCTGCAGGCTAGCAAACTCAGGGTAGCTTAACTTATCAAAACAACTTAACACTGCCAAACACACAACCAAAGCAGCGAAAAACTCCCCGTTTTAAGCTCCAGCAACACAAAAATACAAGATATGTACCCAGAACCTCTCCCAATACCCACAATCAACCAGGCTGCTCACTGCAGACACAAAAGGGGCTAAATCCACTCACTCTGACACGGCCTTGGCTCCCCAGTCGAAGACATTCCCAGCCAGGACGCCCCTGACCAGGGCAAACTGTCTCTGCTCCCAGCTCAACTCCTCCATGGACTTCACTGCCTTCTGGTAGTACTTGAGAGCCATGTCATTCTCCCTCTGTTTGATCTGAAACACAGCAGAGACATGATAAGGTTTACGCTTAATATTAAAAATAAAACACTGGCCAACTAGTTGCAATCAGAAATTTTTTTTTTTTTTTTTAAAAGTGATTATGTTAAAACAACTTAAAAACATGTTAAAGACTCATCTATTTCCTAAAAGTATCAGGTGGAAACAAATCGTGTAACACTATGAGACTGTATGAAAACATGAAATGGTAAAAAAAAAATTCACTAAAACGCATCAGTGAGGGACAAACCACCTGTGTAACACATCACAAGAACACAACAAGAAAACAAAATAGGTTGATAGATTTCACTCAGACCTTAGAGTAGGGATCAGGAAAGTTGAACTCGTTTAAACAGTGTTCCCTCGTGTCTAAAAGACTTCTGACAGTGAGGGATCCATAAGCACTAGGTGAGAAGAGAAGCACTCTACATTAACCAGAGAGAAACACATACACACAACGGGGCTTGGGCAGTAGATGCATAGAACTTGTCACTGGTTGTTGTCATCACGTTTTTATATATATTTTGACAGTAGTTTTATTGTGGTTTGACATAGTGTTATAAAAACAATGTCAAGTGATCTCTGTACTGAAACATGGTACTAGTTTCTGGTAATCTGGCATATTCTATTGTGCCATATTCTATATTCTTATATTCTATCTAGGGCATATTCTACATTCTAGTGTCTATTTCAACGATAACTTACATGTCCAGCACTCTGATATCTGCGCACTGTGTTCTGCTAAGTCATTGGCACAATTAATACAACTGATACACACTTACGCACTGCACCCCATCCCTAAAAACTGAAACAGTAAACAGAATTAACATCAAAATTTCCCCTTTTCATTGACAAAGCATGTGGGCAGTTACAGCGAGTGTGAAGACATGAAACTAATGCAGACAATGAAGAAAGGAGTTTGAGTTTTAGTCTGCTAAAAGCAATGTCCGGGTCTAACAGAAAGGCCGCGTAAGAAGAAGTGGAGACAGTTCTTACAATGGCTGGTGGCGGAGGGTCTGAAGCTTGTGTCTGTATTTCTGACGGAACTTCTCGGCTCGCTCGTTTGCCTCCGGTATGTCAGGCTGGCTCGCTACGGCTCTCTTAACCACCTGCTCCGAAAAAAAAAAAAAAAAGAACAGTAATCGGCCACGTTCACAACCTCAGAGACACACAAGCCGGGAGTGGAGTCTCCAAAGTTCAAACCACTTCATCTCATATGAAAAGCTGAACCGTAAACACCAAACGTTTGGTCCAGTTCTGGGCTTATTTGGTTTTTATATGGGCAAGTGATGATGTGACATATCATACTGGGATTTCTTTTCCAGTTTCTAGCCTGATGTTGTTCAACTTTCTTAAAATGAGAAACACAATCCACAGGAGGAGGCAGAGATAACAATTTTGCCACCAATGAGAACTGCATCACAGATTCAGTTCAAAACTTGCTCAATCACTCATTATCATTAAATTTCCTTCGAAGATAAACTTTACCTACATTTTCTGTATGGCACCTCTCAATATCAGACCTTGCTTTTATATTCTGAAACAAAACCGGCCGTCCTACCCCATCAAGGGCCTCCTCGAAGCAGTAGAGCCAGTACTCGCGAGCCAGAGCGTCCTCTGTGAGGTCCACGGTGTCAGGGATGTAAGAGGAAGGGTCCTGCAGCAGAGGCAGATTCACCAGCTGCCTCTCCAGACGGTCCATCTCCAACATGTCAAACTAGACACAACAAAGAGACAGACAAGATATGTGCTGTATGTCTCGTCCAAAAACAGATCAATGCCTCTTCCAGCTTCTCTCTTCTTCTGTGCTTTTTCCTTATTGAGACAGTCGAAGATGCAGTAAAGAAGAAACAAGAGGGAAGAATCCCAGCAGGATTTAATCCTAAAAGCAAGTGGATGTATTAACTAGGGGCACAACGAACCGTCTAAACGTTAGAGAAGACCAGTCAGTTGTTTCTAAAGGAAATACTGAATCTATAGAAGGTTTCTGAAATGGTACTTCACTGAAGATGAGCTAATATTTCATTTGTAATCCGGCATCACACTTTGCCAGTTTGCACTAATAAAAAACTAGCTGATGAAAGCTGGAGTAAAATGCAGGAATTTAAGGGGTGAGTTGGTGGTTAACAGCTCCTGATGCTCCAAGTATCACAACAAGAACTCAAGAAGCAAAGTGCACACTGTTATTGTCTCTCTGGGTATCAAACATGGTCCTTTTCCATCTTCATATAAATGATCTAATAAGCGAAAAAACAGCAAAGCTAAAACCAGAAAAACCCACTCTCAGGTCTATCTTGTTCTTGCGCAAGTGAACACACCAGAGTGTCTGCAGCTAGAGAAGGCACCATAAGCAGGAGCACTATGTCATCAAACCAGTGCACACAAGTGAAGCAGGCGGAGGTACTTACGGGAAACTGAAGGAGAGGGTTTGGTAAACAGAAGAATGTGTGGAGAGGAAATGAAAAGAAAGATTATCAGATTGCAAAGACTGATATGATGAATGTCTTTATATGATGCTTGTGGGTTCGGTGAGGACACGGGTGGTGGTATTTCCATAGAGGAGATCAAAAATAAAAAATGTGAGATGAAGCTCAAATGTAAAAATGTCAGAAATTTGACAGAATGAAGTTGAAGGAATAAAAAAACCAATGAACCATCAATGGCGTGGAAAATAGGTCATGAGGTTTTAAAGTGGCACAATGTGGTGCATGGCTCAGCTTCAGGTCCTCATATCTGATCTCTCTTCGCTTCCTGTGTAGACTCACCGTTCCACTACGAGCACGTTGCATGGGATTCATATCTGGAGAAACGCTCATCAGACCGGAGCTTCCAGCATAATTCTCACCCCAACTGTACTGGTTTGGATCTAGAGGAGTGAAACACAACAATATGATATATGTATGGTATAACGTGCATTATCATACATTTTGATTTTGATTTTAGGTTAGTGTTCAAAAACATTTGGTGCTTCATCAGCTAGCAGCTTTTGACAATTGTAATACAACAATTACTAATAACATCTTTTCATTATTTCACTCCAGTTATTTTCAAACTAATTTCAGTCTGTTATTGGCCTTTGTCCTCTAGCACTATCACTTACATCAGTTCTTATATATTCTGCCATGGCAGTTACTTGTGTTTATGTCAAGGACAGACTGACAAACAGCTGAAGTCTAGGGATTTTGTTCTTACCTGATATCAATGAAAACTTCATGCAATAATCTACTTCCAGTAATACCACAAGTTTCCACTTAGCCCCCATGTGTAAAGGTGGACTTTTTTTTTTCCTTACTATCTTCCTCTGCTCCTTTAAGAAATGCTCCAATGGCTCCGAGATAGCCCTCATGTCTCAGGAACAAGGCCTGAACTTCGCCCTACAACCACAAAACAAAAGGAGGTCATAACATAAAAATCGGGGTTGTAGGTGGAAGTTCAGCTAATAACAAACCAAGCTCAGGACTAAACTGAGATACAACAGCGAGGAAGAGAAAACAAAACATAAAACATAGTGAGGAACTTTTGCAGATCACCAAGATGCATTGTGTGTACAATGTGATTCAATGTGACGGTCATGTTTGGGGGATTTTTAGTTTGTTTTTGTGTCAGTAGGGGAAGAGGCCTTGCCTTTGTGAAGAAGTTGATGCTGTAGGTGATTGTGTGCATGGTGACAGGGTGCCCTCGAATGAAGAAGCCTCCAAAGTACACTCTGGACAGGTTGTGGAGCTTGGCATACAGACAGGCCAGCTGCCCGATGTCGTTGCTGATCATATGGAGTAAGCTCTTGGCCATGTCTTCTTTAGAAAACTCTGCAGTTCAGAACAGTTATATGAAAATACAGGGAAAATATCCACATTACAAAACTGAAATGCTGCTTAAGGGCATTTAAAAGACTGAGCTCTGAATATGTAAACACTGCCACTTATATATTAACAAGTGTCAGTCAACAATTCAGGTTCCATATTTCCAACCTGAAACTATATCAAGTACTCAAGAATGGCACCTATCAGTAGTGGATGGATAGTCCTTCAATAAGCCTGCATATCTGTGAATTTCTCTGGAATCGTGCCATCTGTTCATTTCTTAAAAGTTACAAACGCAGCACATGGAGCACGCAAAGCTGCATTAGAACTGGGTGAAAGGTCATCAGTTCATTTCAACATAAGTTTTGCACTAAAATTGAAAAACATGAAGCAATATTAAAGTGTGACTTGCCAAAAAGTAGTGGACACAGTATGACTGTTGGCAATATTCTGAGCACATGGATGGACGGCAGAGAAGTGGATTATGCTGCAGAAATGGTTTGAGTTCCAGTGGAAATTTTGATAAACTCTTAACTGTAAAACTGGGTCAGTATTGGAATATATTTTACCCACCATGAACCCAAGCTGACTACAGCCACTGCCCTCCGAAGCAAGCAAATGAGCCACCTTTCAAGTCCCAATAAAATGAGTGTTTGATTTTCAAAAGATGGGAATGATACTGCTTTAATGTGTTTTTAGTTATATCGACTGAATGAAACGCAAACGCAAGATTCTAAATAATTCAGAATTATTACAGTGACCTGAACATATGCATGCAATACATAACGCTATAGGGAAGCCACATTAAGTCAGTGTGCCCATGTGTCACCTTTGTCTGCAGTAGCAGACTTTCCAAAACTGCTGGCGATTAGATCTCCAGTCAAGCCCAGAGACCCGTAAGATCCTCCGTAGATATCTTTGACAAGCATATCCACACTTGCATGCTGCCCTTTCGAGGCCAACTGTAGCAACTCGTCAAATCTCTACAGGTGAGAAAAGGTTAACGTTCAGGATGCCTCAGGGATGGTTGACTTCAAAGTAACAAATATTACAGTCTGACAGTAAACAAAGACCAAGCTATTTCAGATACCTTTGTTTTGGTGAGCAAGGCTCCAAGGCCCCAGAACGTCCCCCCACCTATTGAACTTCCTCCTATTCGCTCAAATTTGTCCTCTGATTCAACCTGTTGAAGAGGAAGTGAATGGGATATCGCTTTATGTGCAATCAAATCGAGTAAGAGCGGAAGGCCCTTTTTTACACAAATCTTAGTCATCTGAAAAAAAAGCCCTAACCCTTACTTTTTACATACTCTATACTACAGATAGAGACCCAAAGTTGTGTGCCTTCACCCACTAAGCTAGAGCAAACTCTGTCGCCCCTGAGCCAAACTGACACAAGTCTTTTTTGTGCCAGTGACAATACAAACATTAGAGGATATATTCACAGAGCTGCAACGGAGATACAGATATTTGTGACACAGATGCAAAGGATTTGACAGATTTCACATCTGCTGCAGACTTCAGTATGTAAACAGTGAAGTGTGCTGCACAGACTTTGTCACGATGGCACCGTTACAGATTGACAGTCTTTCTTCTGCAACTTTCTTCAACACATTTTCTTTCACATCCTGGCCAATATTTATGCTGAATAAATACATCTGCGACAAGCAGCCAACGTCACTCTGAATTATGAAATTGCTGTTGTAATTTCCTCATTGATAAAAGGACAAAGGAAGGCTTCGGCTCACAGCTGGTCATCCAAAATCTTTCAGTTGAAACAACCTCTAGTTCCAAGTTTGGTCATTACCTTGACTATGGACACTCCAGAGCCGATGTTTACAAGCAGGTAAGGGAAGATATCTGGATTAGTCGTCTGAAAGCGGAACTCTGAGTCAGCGTGCTTGGCGTACACGAAAGCCTCATGGGGAATGTTCCTCAGCACAAAGTTACAGCCTTTAATAAGGCAGGTCATCTCATCCTCTTTGTCCACTCTGCAACACAAAATGAGTCCATTAGCTTGAATCATTTCATCAGCCAAATGTGTAACGAAGCCAGAGCAAGGAAGTAGCCATTTTTTCGACTGGCTGCCAATTCATTAAGTATAATGTTCAATCTCCTTTTTACAATATTACTCGTCATTTACATTTTACCAGGCAGCAGCTGTCTGCAGTCATGTGTGTTGGGAGTCACACAGGCAGATTTTAATGTCAAACAAGCTCACAGTACAGCTCCTTCTCTGAGCTGAATCACCAGAATCACATTTAAGTGGAAAACTGAATTAACTGCATATTTTGCTCTCAATGCTAATGCCATGTGGATTCAGACAAAAAGCAAGTCAAACATCATGTGAATGCTTTTGTTTTCACATGTTTGGTTAGCCAACAAAGGGGTAGCTAAAGCTGTCAAGCCAGTAAACAGCAGATTTTTTTTTCCAGAATAGTCTTCATAAGGTCTCCTAAAGCTCTCTCCTAAACAATCCAATGTGTCCTCTGATTTAAGCCGTTTCACAGGAAGAGGGTAGGAAATTACTTTGTGAGTGGATCAGCTACAGTAAGGGCAGAGCACCACTGTTTATTCCAATTTAGTCATCCGGAATATGCCAGAAATTTGCCTCCCTTTCTGTTTTGTTTGTACATGTAGTTGGTGCAATTTAGCATTGTACATTATGAGAAAAAACGCTGAGTAACACAGCATAGATTGTTGTTGTTTGCTATATTTACTGTAAAGTTGGTTTGTATACTCACTTGAGTCCAAGTTTCCTCTCAATGAGTTCCTTGAACTTGTGTGCCCCTCCACCAGTAGCTTTGATAACTTTGGTTTCCGTGTTGACCAGATGGTCTTTGATGAAGTCCAAGCATGTTTCAATGTAAGCATTTTCAAACTTGATAAAGTGCAGACGTGCAGTGACCTCTTCCTGCACTGATATCTCATACAGCTTGTCACTGGCAGCATCCTTGGGTACAGATGAGATGGAAACACAAAGGAGAAAGGGTGAACACTTCACTATGGCTACTGACATAGGTTTGTTGAAGGTTGCATTTTAACAGAAAGATTATGTATATATAAGATAATGTAGGCTACTAAGAGATAAATGCTTTTCTCTGTTCAAGGACTAAGATAACACGTTACAGAATGGATGTAAACTAATACTAAAAACTAATGATAATAATAATTACCTTTACGTTGTGCTCGAAAGATCGTACTTTGGCCACTTTATGTTGAACAGTTGAGTAGTAGGCAAGCTTTGTTAGAGACCCACCTGTTAAAGCAAATCAGCACTGATTATGTGCGATAAGAAACACACTGCACAGCAGAAGATAAAAAAAGTGAAAAAACTGGATTAACGCTGAGATCCAGACTTAAACAAACAGTGCTCTTACAAACAGTTCACTGACTATTTAAGTCGGGAGCGACGAAATACTAACACAGGCTAGCTAGCAGCTAACGCCAACGCTGCTGTAGTTGTCAAAGTTGTGCAGGTTGTTTGAACACATCCGCTTTGTGGGATAAAACATAATCCCGAGAGACTTGCTAGACAGAAAAACAGACTTTCTGTCAAACAAATTCAAGTTACAGGCTAACGTTAGCTTTGTCTTGTTTACTTCCACTTAAAGTCATGTGTTGTCACAGTATCAGGCTGCGGCAGAGCTGCTCCATAAACACGGAGATTAGCTGCGTTAGAGCAAAAGTGACTGAAGAAATCCATAAAACTTTAATATTCCCAGGTACCTATGTCTATTGCGAAGCGTTTTGCGTTCTCCAAATTGCGGAATATTTCATCGGGCGGAAGAATAATGCTTTTATCCATCGTATGACTACTTGTGCTGCTGTCAACTCGACCAAATTCCGCCATGGTCGGCAATGATTTGACGCTGCGCACTGCGTGGCGTGCGTGCGTGCCCCCAGCTGTCCAATCAGCATTCACGCACAGTCTGAGGAGTGGGCGTCGTCTCATAAACATGACTGTAAACAGTCCTGCATTAAATCCTGTCTTCATGAAGGTTATGTTTAGTTTTTATTGATACCAATAACTGTATATAAACTATAGACATACATTTATTTACAGTCATTGATTGAAAGTGTATTTAAAAGGGGTATTGATTCAACTCTGTGATCATTTTGGAGGATGCAGTTTATGCTCCTGTATAACTGTATTACATTATACAGAGTGCTGTTTAGCCTAATCTCATTTATTTGAATGGAGTGGCCAAAATAACAGAAACTTGTGTCATCATAATGCAATACACTTCAATAGCATCACAAATCTCAGCCTCCAGAATAATCATACTGTTCAAAGACCAATCGCTGATTTGATTCAGAGTAAAGAATGAAATGGCACAACTTAAGATTCAGTTGATGTTTTTTATTCAAAAAGAATACACTGGTCACATAGTGTATTTGTACCTACACAGAGGCATCAGTGGTTATGATACATCACAGTAAAAACTTAAGGTCCAAAACAGTGTACTCAAATAAGAGTCGAGTGAACAACTTCAGTATCTTTACAAAAGACAGGGAATAATTTGGTCCAAGTCAAACAAAGTGAACCAACTTTTCTACACTGAGAGAAAATAACCTCACAGATTCACTTTTATGCTGCTGACACAGCAGAACATGTTGATAATAAAAGAGATGACTTCAAAACCCAACATGGGTCAATAATCTTTTACATTGTAAAAATATACACACAAGTACATCAGAAAAGATGCACAATGAAAACCACTACCAGAGACTGATCTCAACACAGTAGACCACAGGGATATAATGCTGGTATGATAATACTGGCCAATGAGGTCAATTTTTTAACACATTGATATCAATAGGAGAATGTATGTTATTCATAGAATACAATGTTGTGCTTTTCAATACTTTCAGAAAGAAAAAAACAGCAGTCCAATAGGACTTTGGGATAAATGAAAACAATTTGCACAGACACTTCTATTAAATTTCAAAATTATATGTTTGACAATAACTTTTGACCAATGTGGTCATCTGAGTTTGTCTGGTAGTAAGTCCAGTCTGTAGGTGTCTACCACGGCCTCCAGAGGGCGCTGTTGACTGGACTCTTCTCTTTGGCAATGCTGGTCTGGACTGTGGAGCTCAGGAAGGAGAAGTCAGCATCTCTCAGGCTCTTCTCAGAGGAAGACTGCAGCTTGTTGACCTGGTTCAGGAGTCTTCTCTGGGTCTGTGTCATCACCTCCTCCTTGGACAGGAAGTGGGCCACCTCTTGGACACATCTGGAGTAGCCCTGATCAACAGCTGCTGAGTCCACAGCTTGATGTTGTTTCTGCCGCCGCTGCTGCTGCAGCTGTGTCAGGAAGCAAACTGTCATCTCCAGGATGTCTGCTTTCTCCAGCTTGGAGTCTGGCTGCTGTTTGAGGAACTCTGGACCCAGGAGAGACTTGAGCTGCTCGATGCTGCTGTTGATTCGCTCTCTGCGTAACTTCTCCACCAGAGGTTTTCTGAGCTGCAGAGAGAAGAACAAAGTCATTAATAAAC
>NW_019525073.1:977999-991266 GCF_002814215.2 Seriola lalandi dorsalis
CTTTAAATTTCATAGAATTCAGTTCAAGTAATCTTTGACCAACATGGTCATCTGAGTTTGTCTGCTAGTAAGTTCAGTCTGTAGGTGTCTACCACGGCCTCCAGAGGGCGCTGTTGACTGGACTCTTCTCTTTGGTGATGCAGGTCTGGACTGTGGAGCTCAGGAGAGAGAAGTCAGCCTCTATCAGGCTCTTCTCAGAGGAAGACTGCAGCTTGTTGACGAGGTTCAGCAGTTTTCTCTGCTGTTGATTCTGCTGCTGCAGCTGTGTCAGGAAGCAAACTGTCATCTCCAGGATGTCTGCTTTCTCCAGCTTGGAGTCTGGCTGCTGTTTGAGGAACCCTGGATCTAGGAGAGACTTGAGCTGCTCGATGCTGCTGTTGATTCGCTCTCTGCGTAACTTCTCCACCAGAGGTTTTCTGAGCTGCAGAGAGAAGAACAAAGTCATTAATAAACTTATTCTGGAGGAAAAGTGTGAATATGAACAAAGACAACCTGTCATGGATAAAGATTGAGTCTTCTTGAATCTCCAATTTACCTTGTGGGTCAGAGTCAGGTGCTCCTCAGAGTTGGTCATTGTTGCAGTGATTGTAGGTGTCATGGCTGGATCTCTGTGCTGTAGAGGTCTCTGTAGAGAGAATCTGATCTCTGCTGGCTTCATCCCTCCTATTTATAGTCCCACATCTCCATATGAATGTGTGGGTCTTGGTCTGGCTGGAGTTTCTCACAGTCTCAACCAATCAGAGAGCTCAGTAAGACAATAAGGGATGTAGAGCAGCAACATGCCGAATGCTGTTATTGCCCGGGGGACAATAGTTAGATCTCAGGGGAACAGGTGGAGGACTGGGGGGTGATGGAGAGAGACTCACAGAGCTCTGTGTGAATCTGGGAAAGTGGTGACCCTGTAGAGAGATCAGATCTGCTGCCTGATTCTCAGATCAATGACTTTGACTGAACACATGCTGATCATCCCATCACACACATGGGACAGTGACAACATTCAGAACACCTCCATACATTAGAAGATTTGTTATATTTGTGCTGTTGAAACAACTATGTGCCCTTGATATCTGAAATATATCTGAATTTGAAATGAAGTGTTATACTTTAAAAGCAATCAACATTTCTTTAACATTCACATTTTACCTGTGTTAAAGCCAGCATATATCATTATTATGGTCAGGTGCTGAGGGTCCTTTTAAGGCTACACAATTGTACTGGTGGACACAATTCCTCAAACTAGGTGCATAAAATAAAGTATTAGCTGAGTAAAATGGTGATAAGTGACAAGAGTAGATCTCTCTCATCTGAAAGTTGTCCAGATGAAACAGAGCCTCGTGTCTTGTGACAGGTTTTTCCAGTGAGTTAAGAGTTGGTCGGAGTTTCCCACACTGAATCCTGTGAGCTATGATCAATGCAGCACAATAGGAGTTTGAATGCTTCATTGATGACTATTGCCCTGTGCTGTGAAAGGACAGAATCTGATGGCACGAACCATCTGGAGGGAAAGAAAGGCAGAGGCTGTTTTTTTTTTAAAGGGTATTGGCATATACTAAAAAGACATTATTATTATTCATATTATTTACCACAATATTTAAACTGTTTTATAATGTCCAAAAGTTGGTTCCAGGTAATTGATAAATGGTTCAAGGAATACCAAATTCCCATTTTATTTTGATCTATAAATCCAACAAACTTTTCATCCCTGTCTTTTCTGTTCAATCCAGAGACCACCCTCTGCACCATGAGATCTTTTTGCTTGTTGAATAGTCAGTTCATTTGGAAGTTTCTTTAAAAACATGGCATTTATATAAAGGCATGTGTGTGTCAAAACATTAGGAAAAACAAAGTCTTGATAACCTTTGTTTTTAGGGACACATTGCCCTGACAGTTTGGCAACCATCAATGGAGTAAATAAAAAGGCTTAGATTGAAATGATGACCCGTTAAACAGAGGGGAAATTAAGTTGGCAAAAGTTAGTGAGTTGGCACCACAGAGAGCCAGACAGTGAAAGAAATATAGAAAAAAAAGAGAATAAGGAGAGGGAGGAATCTTCTTCTGAAGTGTGCCAACTCCCTTTGGAGAATAGTCAGGTGCTGGTGGGGCTGAGGATGCTAATCACACTGAACTGTGACTCTGCTCTCTCAGCTTTCCCACACTCTGCCCATTGACAGCACTCCCACTCAACAATAGACATGTGCCTTGTTAAATGCTAATTCATCCCCACACAAGCAGCTCCCAGCTCCCCTGAGGGTGAAGTTTGTTGTTAAGACACTCTCAATTAGGAGAAGAGAGCTGGAGAGATAAACACAATTATTTTGACTTGGGTTGTAACTTAACAACCAATCAACTAAATGTATTTGGCAGCAGAGTTTATAATTAGATTCAGCTTAAAACTCCATATTTTTACATCATTTTAAACCTGACACTTTATAAACAGTATATAAACATACATTGAATAGGTTTATAACACACTGTAATGTAATAGCAAGCAGATATAAGGCATTTTAGAGTTCATTTGCTTACTTAAGTGTTTAATAAGGAACAGTATTTTTCAACAATTCTAACTTTGAAGACATGTTTGAATAGTTTTTTACTATATAGTGATTCATTTTCTGCTTATCCATTTTCACAGAAATGTTTTTAGTTTTTGACATATTACAACAAAACAATAAATACTTATGCTACATCTGCCATTTATTAAATGGTTAAATTATCAAATTAAAAGCATTATAAGCTGTATATATATATATACAGCTTATAATGCTAAAGTTAAATGGGAAATTTAAAGTATTTATGTTTTAAAAATAATTTTAGAATTGTACAATGTATTTTATGTCAGTTGTAAGTATTATAAATTAAACAAAACAATCATGTTTAATCATCCTTTCTTTTTTTTAAATGAAGGCCTAATTGAATTTCTTTTAACAAACTATGAATGTAGACATTTCGATTTTTCCCACGTGTGATTTAATTTTTGAAGTAAAAATGAAATATATAATCTAAATATACGTAATGTCAGCTTTAGGGAGTAAAAATGTAAACATTTAAAATTCAGTAGTAAAGAATTCCTCCTCCCCCTCACAGACGCCTTTGTCTGGTCCGTCTCTATTGTCCCACAGGGGCTCTGTGAGTGAGTTTTCTCTGGTTTCCCACACTCGGTCCATTCACTGCTTCCAAGAACAAAAGAAGTGTGTCTGGTTGCACATCACATTAATTATGGAGTCAGTTTACGAGTTTTGTCTCACTGCCTGTGAATGGAAATTCCTGTCATCTAGACTCGTCATTACCAGGCTTTTGTAAAATGTCTATGAGGAATTCTGTCATGCTAAGGATTAATGAACATTCAAAAGCTCTTGTTTCTCCCCTGCTTTAGATTCAGATTGTTCCTCTGCATTCCAGGCGGTTTATTTTGACGGGACAAATAAAAGGGAACCCACTCCCGAAATGATCAGGTCCTGGTCATGGTGCACTAGGACTATGAATTTGAAGTAAAAGCTTATTTGTAATAGCTGTGATCAAACTTTGAAACATGATCAAATCATCTTCATGCTTCGTGGTTGAAAACTATTAAAATGGTTCTGTTTAATCCAGGGTTTGATATTACTCTATCAAAGTTTAACTGCTGATTCAGCAACATTGGCTGACCACCCAGTTGATAAGAAACCAACCAAGTAGGGGGGTACTTTATACTCTGTGTGTTGCACTTAGACTCTTTATGTTGAATTTGATGTGTTTTTCTTATATAAAAATAAAATATACTCATGTTCAGAAAAATGAAAATGTAAATTGTTTAAATTATCTTTATCCCACATGTGTGATGGGATGATCAGCGTGTGCTCAGTCAAAGTCATTGATCCCAGCATCAAGCAGCAGATCTGCTCTCTACAGGGTCACCACTTTCCCAGATTCACACAGATTTCTGAGTCCCCCCCACCCTCTCAGTCCCCCACCTGTTCCCCTGAGATCTAACTATTATCCCTAAGGCAATAACACCCTTCAGCGTCCTACATCCCTTATTGTCTTACTGAGCTCTCTGATTGGTTGAGACTGTGAGAAACTCCAGCCAGACCAAGACCCACACATTCATATGGAGATGTGGGACTATAAATAGGAGGGATGAAGCCAGCAGAGATCAGATCCTCTCTACAGAGACCTCTACAGCACAGAGATCCAGCCATGACACCTACAATCACTGCAGCAATGACCAACTCTGAGGAGCACCTGACTCTGACCCACAAGGTAAATTGGAGATTCAAGACTTAAACATTATCATGAAAATGTCTTTGTTCAATGCACACTTTTCCTCCAGAATAAGTTTATTAATGACTTTGTTCTTCTCTCTGCAGCTCAGAAAACCTCTGGTGGAGAAGTTACGCAGAGAGCGAATCAACAGCAGCATCGAGCAGCTCAAGTCTCTCCTGGGTCCAGAGTTCCTCAAACAGCAGCCAGACTCCAAGCTGGAGAAAGCAGACATCCTGGAGATGACAGTTTGCTTCCTGACACAGCTGCAGCAGCAACAGCATCAGCATCAGCATCAAGCTGTGGACATGGCAGCTGTTGATCAGGGCTACTCCAGATGTGTCCAAGAGGTGGCCCACTTCTTGTCCAAGGAGGAGGTGATGACACAGACCCAGAGAAGACTCCTGAACCACGTCAACAAGCTGCAGTCTTCCTCTGATAAGAACCTGATGGAGGCTGACTTCTCTCTCCTGAGCTCCACAGTCCAGACCAGCATTGCCAAAGAGAAGAGTCCAGTCAACAGCGCCCTCTGGAGGCCGTGGTAGACACCTTAAGGACTTGTAGAAAAGTGAAGCTCAAGAGCGAAACTCTGTAATCTTGTAAGAGCACCAGACTCATTCTTGTGGTCATCTCGTTTTTGAAGAGTCATTGCACATGACACTGCTATGTTTTCCTTTTTATTAGCTTTTGTAAAGTTTAAATTCTTTGTTTCTGTGATATTTGCAGACAACAGGTTGGCTACTATCTTGCAATGCAAAAGTAGTCACATATTTCTGATTCAGGTGTTACTCTGTGCAGTAGACATTATTGTCCTCTGTGGAAAAGCCTATATATTGTTGGTAACACTGACAGTGATGTATACCTATTTTCTTCCATGGAGACACAGCTATTCATGTTGAACATGTATAAGATTTATATGTGATATTCACATACCCCACTGACTGAAATGTCCCTTATGATATATCTTTGAATATCTTAATATCTTGTCTGCATTTTCAGCAGATGAAGTTTATGTATGAACAAGAAATCAAATGTGCTGCTTTATTACTCTGTGAGTGACAGCACTCATACCTTCAATGAAGGGCCTGTTCTTTGGAAAATGTCTCAAAATGAATGTATCTCTTCAAGCCAAGTGATGTGCATTAAAACAATCACAGAAAAAAACAAAAAGAAAAACTGTGTGATCGTCTAATTTTTCAAATATAAATCAAAATGTGTTTCACAATAGAGGATATGAACAGCATGCATATTTCTCAGTAACACCACCCTTTGGTAAACCTGAGCAGCAAAATGTCACAGTTGCCATCTTAACTTTGACAGACAACTATGATGAAAATGAAATTGAGTAAGAGAGCAAGGTGAAAGGACAGGACAACCTGTGGATCAGGAGAAGGAGCAGGATTAGGTGAAGAGATGATGAGGGGAGTGAGAAAGGAGTAAAAACCCAAAGTTTGGAGAAGAGACAAGGAAAATATGTGATGAAGAACCAGGAGGAGTGGAGTGGAGAGCGGGTGAGAAGAGGACAGAGGAGGAAGTCTGGATTTGAAGAGTGAAGAAGAGAGTAGAAAAGGTGGAAAAGAATGAAGAAGAGAAGAGGAAATGAGATGTGAAAACTTGTGGAGAAAGCACAAGTTACGCTTACCCCATAATCTACAGTAGCTGTGTAGTGTATCTCATAACAGGTTTCATCCAGATTTTAAATTGGACATAAGGTTTAAGATATAAGACACTCATTTCGGTGTACGAAACAACAAACATTTTATGGCCTCACAGCATCAGGGATGACATTGCACATTTCAAGATTCTCCCTTTAGTTTCTAACTTTAGAGGAGAGTGCTGCATGTTCACAAATATTCACCAGTCTGTCCTGCGGCACAGGAATAAGAAATGTGATTTCTTAGAAAGCGTTGGATTTTCCTTTAAATACACAATCCATGATTATGAAATAGTGTTCCTTCCTCAAAGCATCTGGTGAAGAAAAATAACAGACTAACATTTTAGATATTGAAGAAATTATAGAAAGCTATTGGGGACTTTATTAAGATTCATGTAAACTTGAAAATGATTGCAATGTAGAACAAACCAAGGAGATTAGATGTACTACCTAACAACAAAATAAACACGACTTGAGGAAATAAAATGAAATGAACTCACTCAACACACTCAGGAACAAAGGTGAAAGGACAGAGGGAATCAGCTCAGCTGAAGGACAAACAGAGAATGAGCTCAGGACACAGAACAAAGAACAATCAAGGCACCTGTGTGAGCTGCCTTGTTAGCACACCTGTTCTGCTGCTGCTCTTCAGCCCAGCAAAGTCAAGACGATTAAAAAGAAAATGCAGTAATTCAATTTGCATTTTCACGCAATTCCTTTAAAAAAAAGAATAATACTAGAGTAAATGCTATTCTGCTGGCCTGATATTCAGTTCAGAGTTGTGAAGACATTGTTGTGGATCCATGACTGGTCAGTTAGAGCAGCACATGTTATTATCGTCTGGATCTAGAAATGTAGATTTTATCATCTAAACACTAAATCTGTGAACTCTACTCAAAAATAGGTTTCAAAGATTAGTGATGCTGTTTATGCCAAATTCATTCCTTATAATTTTTGCTTCTTTTTATGTGGCAGTAGTGAAAATTAGTCATTGATACAATTTGTTGTTTGTTTGTTTGTTGTTTGTTTCAGAATGATGGAGACAGAGAACAATTAGATTCAAAATATGATGCCGGCTCTGGATGATTTTCCTTTTCCATGGGCAACTATCATGTTTTCCCCAAATGATGTACAAATGGCTTGATACAGTAAATACCGCATGAACTGTAGATGCTGTGAATGGGGGGAAAAAATCCACGGGGGAGTATGTCCCCTGAATATAAACTTAAGTGCAATGCAAACTGAGTCATTACTTAACAGAAAAAAAACAACAAACGCCTCAAAGTCTGGGTGTCATGGGGAAAGCCAATCCTCACACTCGGTATTTGTACTGGTGGGCTGAACCACTCCTATAAAAGGTATTCTCTCATATGGTATTTTGATGCTGGTAGCGGAGAGCTGTCTGACAGATTTGGTGAATGCAAAGCTCATAGACTGTGATTCATGGAGACCCTGTGTCTTTAACACAAGCATCTGCTTTTGTTTCTGTGTTGCTTTGTTCAGGTTTTTCTTCAGCTTGACAGCTGCCTGCGTCATGGTGGCTGTGACATGGAGCACGGTGTTTAAAAAGCATTGGTTGTGAAGTTCTGAATTCATTTTTTTGGTGGAAAATTGTCAGTTTTAATGATGTTACTCCCCAGAAGTAATTTAAATGAGGTGACATGAGAGGACTTCTTCATCTTTTATATTTTTATTTTCTTGAAAACTGCAAAAACATCAAAACAAATCTGAATCCACTTTGGATGAATAGAAATTAAAGTGATGCATAAAACAATAAAATATGCATACATGGCATACACAAAATAATAACAAATCCCTTTTCAGAAGAAAGGTTGGTGTTTAAGAATATGACACATTAAACCTTGAAACAAGGCAGTATCCAAACTATAATCACACAATATTAGCCTATACAGTCTTTTTCACAGGAAATAGTAGGTTAACATTGTTGTTTGGCTTAAAATTTTAAGCAGATTTCACTGAAGTTAAACAGTAAAAATTCTGAATGTAAAATAAAATCCATTAAAAAACATTTTGGTCCTATATATTTAAACATCAGCAACTAATTCCTGCATAGTTAACACACTGGATTTATCTTCTGTGGTCTCGTTCTACAACCACTAGAATCATAAATCCCACAAATAGCAGCACAACATGTTTTAACAGTCTCCTGTTTAGTCAGTAACCCCTCCACCCTCAGCTCCATGTCCACTTTTCTTCCTCGGGCTGTGGTTGAAGTCAGACTGAATCCACAGCCAGAAAGGCGAGGTGGAAATTTCTTCTCTAAAATGCTTGGATGATGCGAACGATCCACATCAGTCTTTGCATGTCCACTCCACAAAATGCAAATAACGCATTTCTTTCTTTCACAGATCAAAAAACTTCTGTGACGCTCTATTGTCCATCCCTGGGCCTCATTAAAAGCAGAGTGGAGCCACGTCTTCCTCGGCATCAGGAAACAGCCGTAAAATGTCCCTTGAATATTTGGAGTAGCCACTGTGTGACAGCAGGGCTTTTCTCAAGGTGAGGAAGGACTTTGTTTTCTCCAGGATGTCTGAAACAGGGATGCCGTTGTGTAGGTGTTCTTCAATCAGAGCCTTCAGCTTCTCCACTCCAGTGCTGCATTTCCTCTCCAACATGTGGAGTTTACACCTGAGAAAAACAAAGCCATGTCTTTTAGTAATATGTTCATCAGTTAAGCAAAAATAACTTAAATAAATATAGACTTATACAGAAATTAAAACAAATTTCTAATTGACAGTTTTGGCTTACCTAAAGAGCTGTTCCTTCATGGTGTCCTGAAGAGCGAGGTCCGCATACAGAGCCATTTCAGAGCTTGTGTCTGGTGGTGGTGAGTTCAGGAGTCGCTTGCGAAGGTTCAGAAAACGTCTCTGTTGACATGTGCGTCTCCGCTCTGCATTTATGCTGCTCAGACTGCGCTCTCCCTGCTGCTCAGCCAATCAGGAGCCTCAGAGCATGGGACAATAGAGTGAATTTAATGGCTGTCACAGAGAACAGGTGGGATGCTTTATCTGTATGCCACACATCAGGGAGGTCAGTGGGAAAATGTTTTTCCCAAGGTGGACATGGGAAAAAAAAATGTCTTACTATTTTTTTCTTACTGTGATATTTAGACCTGATGAAGACCCTGAAATGATATTAGTCTAGGAATGTGAAGTGAAAATAAAATATTAAATGACAATAAATACTGAACAGCATGGGCAAAGTTAAAAAAAAAAAAAAAGTATTAAAACATCTAATGTCAGAAGGTGATATACCATTTCAATAACTGGACATCATTTTCACTGTTAGTGTTTAATTCATTTAACAACAAAACTTTCATTTACTTCTATAAATAAATAAATAAACAAATAAAACCTTATACCATCTATGAAATAAACATTCTTATATAAATTAAGTAACAAATTTATAGTAATAAAGTTTTAAAGAAATATTTTCTCACTGTGTGTGTCTGTGCAGTGAGTTACAGCTGAACCAGATGGTTTATCTGTGAAGTGGCCTTCTGTCTTTTCCCTGCCTGAGAACAGTCCTGAGGCTTTGTGAGAGCAGACACACTTCTATTGTGTGTGCGGCTGAGCGGGCTGCATACAGAAGTGTGGGAAGCCGTGTGTCGCGGTGGCTCCCAGCACCAGAGAGAGAGAGGAGGGCGTGTGACCAGGGCACGTTCAGCCTTGTGTAAGGGAGGTGTGGGGGCGCTGGTAAACCTGAGCCGCCTGCACAGACAGCAGATAGACACAGAGACAGATGGAGAGGAGATAAGCAGGGTAAGTAATTCCACCTGAACCTGGTTACACGCCAGTTTGCAGTTGTCTTATAGCGTGCTCACAGATTATTATGAACAAGAAAAGACATTTATCACAGACAAGAACACAAGATTCACTGTCTCGAAGCACATACACTCATGTGCATCAAAGAGATTTAAATAAAGAGAAGAAAAACATGATGATTATGAATCTAGCTGGAAAAAAAACAATAATCTTACAGACTTTGGTGTAAAGTTACAAAGTACATTTACTGAAGTACTGCACTTAAGTACAATTATGTACTTTGGTATTTCTATTCTATGCAACTTTATACTTATATTCCACGACATTTTCACTCCATTAAACTAAAGTTTTTGCCAGAAGTTAAAAATTAAGATTTTGTATAGAAAACACGAGATAAGTTTAGAGTGCACTGTTATAAATTAAAGTAGTATACAGATGAGTTAAAATTAGCTCCATATTGACAAACTACAAAAGCATTTTCACATTAATGCATCAGTATTAAATATCCTGTAATATAATATATCATTATAATAAAACTCTAACAGGGGCCTTTTTTCTGCATTATGAGTACTTGTACTTTGCGTTGTGGTATTGCTACTTCTACTTAAGTAAAATAAAAAAATCTTAATAATTCTCTCATCACTGCTTACGGATTATAACTTTAGAGCTTCATCAATAATCTAACCTTTAAAGTGTCTGTAGGCATTACAAAGACATTGCCAGGTTTCTGGCACAATAGCAACTTATTGATGTAAATATCATGTAATTTCTTTTACATATTCTTGTTTATTTATTACTCTGTCGGTCAGTCAGATGCATTTTTCTGGAAGTAAACTGACTTTATGAGAAAACTCAGCATCTGTGCATCTGCATACACCACCAACACTAAATACAACCAGTATAGTCAAAATCAAAGTCAAACTTTTTTCATATTACTCAAAATCACAAACTTGCCTCTAGGGGCTTGAGTGGGTGTCCCCCCAACACCTCCAACACCCCACCCCTTGATTAAAGCAGTGAGCCAACAGGAAAGGTCAGTGAGGCGTTGCAAAGTTTTTCAAATAGTGAGATTACTGAGTCTTTTGCTTTTTGCCTTGAGAATATTTAGTTTCCTAGATTCCTGTTATGTGTGAGGGTGGTAATGAGGGGTTTCTTGAGATTTCAGTGAGCTAAGTTTGAGACAATGTTTTTGCAATTTAGTTTTGAATATTACTTTTGAAACAAGACTGGCGAGCTGTCCAGGGTGTACCTCTTGCCCAATGTCAGGATAATTGGTATAGCAAACTTTTGAAACAGTGGAGTAAAGATGAATGTAGTCACACTTTCAACACTTTCTTTAGCTTGATTTATATAATTCAGTGAAACTTCTTCTCTGTCTTCTATTCTAAAGTTATCAATGGCAGCAGAACCAAAAGAGATAAAATGTAAATTTCATAAAAAGACAAAATGAGAAAAGGACATAGAGTTTTAAAATAGCAATGTTTGTTTATTTCATAAGCGAAGTCGAGCTACAACAGATATGAAAAGCTGACAATAGGTGATGATACATCACAACAATGATTTGCAGATTTCTACAAGACATATACTCAAGGAGAGTAAAGGAACAACTGTCTTTATAAAGGACAAAAAACTAGAGAATAGAAACGGCTAGTTAATATTACTAGAAAGTAATTTGCTCTTCAAAAAAGCAGAAGCAAAAGGTATAAACTGACCTTAAAACAGATCAGATAGTATTATCAGTGTGATGAAAGTGGGTGAATGACCACCAAACACGTTCATGTTCATAAAGGAAAACATGATAGTCACTACAAAATTTTATGTAATTATAAGTAGCAAGAAAATGTGGAAAAAAATAATATACGTCTGGATCTCGTATCATACAAGAGCTTAAAGTCAATTATGACACAATACGAACAAAAAGAAGAGTTAAGGTTTCTGATCAATATGATCAATACCAATCAAAATTTTAAAATGCTGTAAGAGCATTGTTTTCTGCATATACATGAAGTACAGTGAAGTATAATAAAAAATAATTGCTGATGCAATCACATTTGATTCATGCAACATGCATGACAAGATGTTCTCTTTCTTCATTAGAAAGATATTGTTGTTGTCATTTCCATTAGGAAATCTCATCTTACACAAAGAAACAAAATACAAGCTTCTGTTCACACAGAAGAACGACTCTTTAAATTTCATAGAATTCAGTTCAAGTAATCTTTGACCAACATGGTCATCTGAGTTTGTCTGCTAGTAAGTCCAGTCTGTAGGTGTCTACCACGGCCTCCAGAGGGCGCTGTTGACTGGACTCTTCTCTTTGGTGATGCAGGTCTGGACTGTGGAGCTCAGGAGAGAGAAGTCAGCCTCCATCAGGCTCTTCTCAGAGGAAGACTGCAGCTTGTTGACGAGGTTCAGCAGTCTTCTCTGCTGTTGATTCTGCTGCTGCAGCTGTGTCAGGAAGCAAACTGTCATCTCCAGGATGTCTGCTTTCTCCAGCTTGGAGTCTGGCTGCTGTTTGAGGAACCCTGGATCTAGGAGAGACTTGAGCTGCTCGATGCTGCTGTTGATTCGCTCTCTGCGTAACTTCTCCACCAGAGGTTTTCTGAGCTGCAGAGAGAAGAATAAAGTCATTAATAAACTTATTCTGCAGTAAAGTGATAGCATTAAACAAAAGACATTTTAATAATAATGTTTAAGTCTTGAATCTCCCATTTACCTTGTGGGTCAGGGTCAGGTGCTCCTCAGAGTTGGTCATTGCTGCAGTGATTGTAGGTGTCATGGCTGGATCTCTGTGCTGTAGAGGTCTCTGTAGAGAGGATCTGATCTCTGCTGGCTTCATCCCTCCTATTTATAGTCCCACATCTCCATATGAATGTGTGGGTCTTGGTCTGGCTGGAGTTTCTCACAGTCTCAACCAATCAGAGAGCTCAGTGAGACAATAGGACATTTGGACCCGCAATGTGCTGAATGGTATTACATTACCCGGGGGACAATAGTTAGATCTCAGGGGAACAGGTGGAGGACTGGGGGGGTGATGGAGAGAGACTCACAGAGCTCTGGGAAAGTGGTGACCCTGTAGAGAGAGCAGATCTGCTGCCTGATGCTGGGATCAATGACTTTGACTGAGCACACGCTGATCATCCCATCACACGTGAAGAAGAAAACATTTATTCTTTGATTCATGAATTACACTTGATGACAAGATATATGAAGAAATTGTTTTCTTTTTTTCTTTCTAGCAATTTTATTGAGCCACAATCTAAAATGTAGCAGATGAAATCCGTCTATTTTGAAATGATCATTTAGTTGGATGTTTATTTATACATCATGATTTTTTTAATTAAATTTTGCATGATCAAAATGATGATCATTTAGCAAAACAATGTAAGATATCACAAAACAGTGCAGTCCATTCATGTAATTTAAAATAAACTCAAGACAGTAATCCTGCTGCTGCCCAGATGTAGCAGAGTCTTTGGACACGTGCCGCCTTGTAGTCAGTGTGAGTAACAAGCTGAGCTCAGTTTCCCACACCGACTCCCTGAGCAGTGGTCAATGAACAACAAAGGGACTTCAGTGACAGATGCTG
>NW_019525073.1:991286-992835 GCF_002814215.2 Seriola lalandi dorsalis
CTTCTGTTCACACAGAAGAACGACTCTTTAAATTTCATAGAATTCAGTTCAAGTAATCTTTGACCAACATGGTCATCTGAGTTTGTCTGCTAGTAAGTCCAGTCTGTAAGTGTCTACCACGGCCTCCAGAGGGCGCTGTTGACTGGCCTGATCTCTTTGGTGATGCTGGTCTGGACTGTGGAGCTCAGGAGAGAGAAGTCAGCCTCCATCAGGTTCTTCTCAGAGGAAGACTGCAGCTTGTTGACGAGGTTCAGCAGTCTTCTCTGCTGTTGATTCTGCTGCTGCAGCTGTGTCAGGAAGCAAACTGTCATCTCCAGGATGTCTGCTTTCTCCAGCTTGGAGTCTGGCTGCTGTTTGAGGAACTCTGGACCCAGCAGAGACTTGAGCTGCTCAATGCTGCTGTTGATTCGCTCTCTGCGTAACTTCTCCACCAGAGGTTTTCTGAGCTGCAGAGAGAAGAACAAAGTCATTAATAAACATATTCTGGAGTAAAGTGTTAGCATTAACAAATACAACTTGTCATGAATGAAGATTGAGTCTCCTTGAATCTCCAATTTACCTTGTGGGTCAGAGTCAGATGCTCCTGAGAGTTGGTCATTGCTGCAGTGATTGTAGGTGTCATGGCTGGATCTCTGTGCTGTAGAGGTCTCTGTAGAGAGGATCTGATCTCTGCTGGCTTCATCCCTCCTATTTATAGTCCCACATCTCCATATGAATGTGTGGGTCTTGGTCTGGCTGGAGTTTCTCACAGTCTCAACCAATCAGAGAGCTCAATGAGACAACAGGACATGTGGACCAGCAACGTGCCGAATGGTGTTACATTACCCGGGGGACAATAGTTAGATCTCAGGGGAACAGGTGGAGGACTGGGGGGGTGATGGAGAGAGACTCACAGAGCTCTGGGAAAGTGGTGACCCTGTAGAGAGAGCAGATCTGCTGCCTGATGCTGGGATCAAGGACTTTGACTGAGCACACGCTGATCATCCCATCACACGTGAAGGTGACAACATTTATTCTTTGATTCATGAATTACACTTGATGACAATATATATGAAGAAATTGTTTTCTTTTTTTCTTTCTAGCAATTTTATTGAGCCATAACCTTAAATCTAGCAAGTGCAAGTCATGCCACTTTTATTCTGTCTTAATAATGTAGTAACATTTTCATTCGGCCCTTTTCCCTCTTTTTCAAAGAGAGAATAAAGTAATATTGTATTTTGGACATCAGTTCAGTTGCGTATTACACAAAGCTGTAATTCCCATGCTGTATTTGAATTGAATATAATAGCAGCGATCATGCTGCTGTCCAGATGTGGCACAGTCTCCTGACTTGTGTCTCATCATCAGTGTGAGTAGAAAGTTGCTCTCAGCTTCCCACACTGCCTCCCTGTGCTGTGGTCAATGAAGCACAAAGGGACTTTGAATGGAGCCTTTGTGACTGATGCTGGACGTGTGTTGTAGTAGAAACAGAGCCTGACGTCACCAGCCATCTGGAGGGAAAGAACGCCATTGGTTGTCTCTGACTGTTTGCAAAGTTTAAAAGTGTGTT
>NW_019525073.1:992855-998324 GCF_002814215.2 Seriola lalandi dorsalis
AAATAATGTGACAATGTGGCTCTTGAGCATTATGTGAGAATCAAGATTTATTACTTCACAATTTTGCAAGATTATTAATTGATATTGTAAAATGCTAAAATCTCCTTCTCATTATTTCTGATTACGTCAGTTTGTCCAGGTCATACTTAAAGTTACAGGAAGTGGACACTAAATACAACCCTTCTCACAAAATGAACCAGCTAATTTATAAAAGAGACATTTAAATGTTTCTTTAAAAATGATGTGACTGAGACTTTACACCAGTGATAGAGAGGCAAATGTCACACCATAGGAAATATTAGGGAAAAGAAAAGTGAACAATATGAAGAAATTTAGTCGTTGTTAAAAGCTGACCAACATAAGAAGCAGGAAAGTCATCACCCAAGAGCTAACAGCTAAAGTTCGTCAGATGGAGCCTAGCAGCCCAGCTCCTCTATTCCTAAAACATTGGTTCTCTTGCCTTCTCTTGGCACTTTTAACGCTATACTACTTATTGTTTGGACAAAAAAACCAAGCCAAGGCAATGTGAAATTTTAACCTGTCCATTTACAGAGAAAGTGGTTTGAAACAAGGTCCACCTTTTAAAGCCAGAGTCCCTTTTAATCTCTGTCTCTTCAGGGCAAAGGTCTGGATCTATTGTCCCACAGGGCTCTGTGAGTGGGTTTCCTCTGGATTCCCACACTCTGTCCTTTCACTGGAGGAACAATAGAAGTGTGTCCTATTATGCGTCACATTAGATACAAGGTCTGACCTCTTTAAGGAGGGAAATGGTGAACTTATGGTTAACTTAAAACATTTTAAAATAAAAAACATGACAATTATCCTGAACAGATGTTGCAAGAAAAAGGTTTTTTGAAAGTGCATTCTGTCATTTACTTGATTACTTGACGTACTGCAGATAAACAGAGTGGCCTATCTTCATCAAACATCTTAAATGAGCCACATCAACTTTTACTCTGCTTGAAATTTCAATAAAAACTTTATGTTAAAGATGTACAGTTACTCCTTGGTGTACATTCAAATTCACTGTAGCGAACGTGGTCATTTCAGAAATTCATTAAAACAGATGCAGAAAGTCTGTGGTTCATCATGATGTGCAGGATACATATAAAGGAAAATGACATGGAAACAATTTCATCTGACTGTGTTTATTCAACAAGGCACAATGAGCCACAACAACACAACAACACTTTATTCCCTCTTTTTCAAAGAGGGAATAAAGTGTTGTTGTATTTTGGACATCAGTTCAGTTGTGTATTACACAAAGCTGTAATTCCCATGCTGTATTTGAATTGAATATAATAGCAGCGATCGTGCTGCTGTCCAGATGTGGCACAGTCTCCTGACTTGTGTCTCATCATCAGTGTGAGTAGAAAGTTGCTCTCAGCTTCCCACACTGCCTCCCTGTGCTGTGGTCAATGAAGCACAAAGGGACTTTGAATGGAGCCTTTGTGACTGATGCTGGACGTGTGTTGTAGTAGAAACAGAGCCTGACGTCACCAGCCATCTGGAGGGAAAGAACGCCATTGGTTGTCTCTGACTGTTTGCAAAGTTTAAAAGTGTGTTGAAAGTTTTATCATAAAGTGTCAGATCAAGTGATTTGGCAGATTGTTTAGTCAATGTTCAGTCACTATCACACATTTTGACCGTCCAATCATAACTGTGCCCTTGTATGAGCAAGTGGACGAAAAGTTCAGCTCTATACATGAGTGTGGGAGGTTGAGGCAGCTGTTTCCTGAAGTGTGCCAAATCCCTTTAGAGAATAGTCGGCCGCTGGTGGAGTCAAGGAGCCTAATCAGTCTGAACTCTTCTCTCCAGAGCTTTCCCACACTCTGTGCATTAAAAGAAATGATTTAACTAAATCCAAACGGCCCTTTTGAGGCTCCTCCTTTAAAATGTTTAGGACATTTTTGTGTTTGTTTTTAAATTGAAAAGCTCATAAAGTCCTAATTTCCAAATATATACAGTCAATATCTGGAGTAGTGGAATCTATTGGCAACATCACCTACAACATTCAAATGTTTAAGAAAACTATAGTGTAAGTATAACCAATATGCACAGAGTTCAACATGTGATACTCGACTGTAGTCATGTTCTTTCAGTAGAACACTGACCTCCCTGGTTTTATACTTAATAATCTTCTTTTCTCCAGTGTCTTGTTTTCAGTGGCCAGATATCATAAAGCTGTAATACTGAAATGTGAGTTAAATTAAACAAAAAACTAATTCTGTTTATTTGAAAATCTAAAGAACAACTTACTTTTACATTTAACCTAATTGACATCATTTTTTTCAATGATTTTGTTTAGTCTCAACTTTAGGAGATGGTAAAATACGTAACAATGGTGAAGCCTACCACATTCAAAAAAATAAATTTAAAAAATTTAAAAATGATATATGTTTTAATAACAGATCAAGAAGTTCCCATTTTGTGAGTCAGTGTCCCTTTTAATCTCTGTCTCCTCAGGGCAAAGGTCTGGATCTATTGTCCCACAGGACTCTGTGAGCGAGTTTCCTCTGGTTTCCCACACTCTGTCCTTTCACTGGAGGAACAATAGAAGTGTGTCCTATTAAATGTCACTTTAGATGCACTGTGTGAGCTCTTTAAAGAGGGAAATGATTAACTTAAAAATGAAAACACACAGCTGTAAAACAGTAATGGTGCAGCAAATTCTCATTTGGTCAGATGACTTACTCCAAATACGACATAAGATGTTAATCCCTCTTCATTAAAAGTCTTAATCGAAGTCGTTACGATTTTACTGTCTTCAGATTTACACTAAACAGTCACGTTATGAACGGACTGGTATGTGTGTGCTGATTTTTTTCTTGATGTGTCATTAGAAGGTTGGAACATTGATGGAGATCTCTATCAATTAAGAAGAAATGGAAAAAAAAGTAGGATGTCTGACTTTCATCATTATAAAGAGGATCACAATAATGCACAATGAAATGGAAACAATTTCATCTGACTGTGTGTTTATTCAACAAGGCACAATGAGCTACAACAAGTATGACAGCTCCAACTAGAGGTGATGATACATCACAACAACAACTTGTAGATTTCTACAAGACACACTGTACTCAGAGAGAGTAAGGGAACAACTGTCTTTATAAAAGACAAACAGTTTACAATATTGGAGGACACTGTAATCACTGTCCGAGAGGGAGTTTTTTTTCCAAATGGATAAAACGATTACAAATACTGAACAAAACAAACAGTAAAAATTGACCTCACAACAGGTCAGATTCTTAATAACCAGAAACATCAGTTCATTCTCAAAAGTAAAACTTATATTGTCACTGGAAAACTGTGACAATGTGACATTAAAGAAACCTTTTACAATAAAAAGAGAAACATATTGATCTTAAAACAGATCAGTTTTCAAGAATCACATGAAGTGAGGGAAAGTCCATTATGACAACATGTCCATAAACAGGACAATTAAGATGTTTGATCAAAATGATCAATAGTACTCAAGAGACAACAAATATCACTATTGCATCATATTTTCTAATACATGATGCACAATGAAGCACAAATGTATCACAGCAAAATTGTGATATTCAACAAAAAAGAATAAACATCTGGATCTTACAACAGATCATTTTTGAATAATCAGAGAGATTAAAGTGACGTAAAGTCCAATATGACCATATGTCCATAAAAAAGGACATTTCAATATTTTTTTATCACATTGATCAATAATAATCAAAAGATAACAAATGTTACCAAAGCATTATACACCACCAATACATGAAGTACAGTGAAGTATAATAATAATAATTGCTGATGCAATCACATTTGACTCATGCAACATGCATGACAAGATGTTCTCTTTCTTCATTAGAAAGATATTGTTGTTGTCATTTCCATTAGGAAATCTCATCTTACACAAAGAAACAAAATACAAGCTTCTGTTCACACAGAAGAACGACTCTTTAAATTTCATAGAATTCAGTTCAAGTAATCTTTGACCAACATGGTCATCTGAGTTTGTCTGCTAGTAAGTCCAGTCTGTAGGTGTCTACCACGGCCTCCAGAGGGCGCTGTTGACTGGACTCTTCTCTTTGGTGATGCAGGTCTGGACTGTGGAGCTCAGGAGAGAGAAGTCAGCCTCCATCAGGCTCTTCTCAGAGGAAGACTGCAGCTTGTTGACGTGGTTCAGCAGTCTTCTCTGCTGTTGATTCTGCTGCTGCAGCTGTGTCAGGAAGCAAACTGTCATCTCCAGGATGTCTGCTTTCTCCAGCTTGGAGTCTGGCTGCTGTTTGAGGAACCCTGGATCTAGGAGAGACTTGAGCTGCTCGATGCTGCTGTTGATTCGCTCTCTGCGTAACTTCTCCACCAGAGGTTTTCTGAGCTGCAGAGAGAAGAATAAAGTCATTAATAAACTTATTCTGCAGTAAAGTGATAGCATTAAACAAAAGACATTTTAATAATAATGTTTAAGTCTTGAATCTCCAATTTACCTTGTGGGTCAGAGTCAGGTGCTCCTCAGAGTTGGTCATTGCTGCAGTGATTGTAGGTGTCATGGCTGGATCTCTGTGCTGTAGAGGTCTCTGTAGAGAGGATCTGATCTCTGCTGGCTTCATCCCTCCTATTTATAGTCCCACATCTCCATATGAATGTGTGGGTCTTGGTCTGGCTGGAGTTTCTCACAGTCTCAACCAATCAGAGAGCTCAATGAGACAACAGGACATGTGGACCAGCAACGTGCTGAATGGTGTTACATTACCCGGGGGACAATAGTTAGATCTCAGGGGAACAGGTGGAGGACTGGGGGGGTGATGGAGAGAGACTCCCAGAGCTCTGGGAAAGTGGTGACCCTGTAGAGAGAGCAGATCTGCTGCCTGATGCTGGGATCAAGGACTTTGACTGAGCACACGCTGATCATCCCATCACACACGTGGGACGGTGACAATTAATTACGTCCATGCTTACAAAATACAGTTCATATGTAAGTAAATTAAATTCGACGATAAAATATATTTTTGTTTCTAAACATTTCTATTGAGCCATAACCTTAAATCTAGCAAGTGCAAGTCATGCCACTTTTATTCTGTCTAAATAATGTAGTTACATTTTCATTCGGCCCTTTTCCCTATTTTTCAAAGAGGGAATAAAGTATTATTGTATTTTGGACATCAGTTCAGTTGTGTATTACACAAAGCTGTAATTCCCATGCTGTATTTGAATTGAATATAATAGCAGCGATCGTGCTGCTGTCCAGATGTGGCACAGAGTCCTGACTTGTGTCTCATCATCAGTGTGAGTAGAAAGTTGCTCTCAGCTTCCCACACTGCCTCCCTGAGCTGTGGTCAATGAAGCACAAAGGGACTTTGAATGGAGCCTTTGTGACTGATGCTGGACGTGTGTTGTAGTAGAAACAGAGCCTGACGTCACCAGCCATCTGGAGGGAAAGAACGCCATTGGTTGTCTCTGACTGTTTGCAAAGTTTAAAAGTGTGTT
>NW_019525073.1:998344-998752 GCF_002814215.2 Seriola lalandi dorsalis
TGCTGCTGCAGCTGTGTCAGGAAGCAAACTGTCATCTCCAGGATGTCTGCTTTCTCCAGCTTGGAGTCTGGCTGCTGTTTGAGGAACCCTGGATCTAGGAGAGACTTGAGCTGCTCGATGCTGCTGTTGATTCGCTCTCTGCGTAACTTCTCCACCAGAGGTTTTCTGAGCTGCAGAGAAAAGAACAAAGTCATTAATAAACTTATTCTGCAGTATAGTGATAGCATTAAACAAAAGACATTTTAATAATAATGTTTAAGTCTTGAATCTCCAATTTACCTTGTGGGTCAGAGTCAGGTGCTCCTCAGAGTTGGTCATTGCTGCAGTGATTGTAGGTGTCATGGCTGGATCTCTGTGCTGTAGAGGTCTCTGTAGAGAGGATCTGATCTCTGCTGGCTTCATCCCTCC
>NW_019525073.1:998772-1020271 GCF_002814215.2 Seriola lalandi dorsalis
GAGAGAGCAGATCTGCTGCCTGATGCTGGGATCAAGGACTTTGACTGAGCACACGCTGATCATCCCATCACACGTGAAGAAGAAAACATTTATTCTTTGATTCATGAATTACACTTGATGACAATATATATGAAGAAATTGTTTTCTTTTTTTCTTTCTAGCAATTTTATTGAGCCACAATCTAAAATGTGGCAGATGAAATCCGTCTATTTTGAAATGATCATTTAGTTGGACGTTTATTTATACATCATGATTTTTTAAATTAAATTTTGCATGATCAAAATGATGATCATTTAGCAAAACAATGTAAGATATCACAAAACAGTGCAGTCCATTCATGTCATTTAAAATAAACTCAAGACAGTAATCCTGCTGCTGCCCAGATGTAGCAGAGTCTTTGGACACGTGCCGCCTTGTAGTCAGTGTGAGTAACAAGCTGAGCTCAGTTTCCCACACCGACTCCCTGAGCAGTGGTCAATGAACAACAAAGGGACTTCAGTGACAGATGCTGGCAGTGTGTTGTTATGGAAACAGAGCCTGACATCACCAACCATCTGGAGGGAAAGGATCCCATTGGCTAAAACTGACACTTTGTAAAATTCTAAATTATGGTGCAAAGTCTCTGATAAAGTATCAAACATGTGACTTGACATCTCTCATTTCAAATTTCCAGTCATGATCATGTCTCTTTATTGATCATCAGTTGGATCAAAATATCAGCTCCATGGAGGATTACTTTGCGGCCAGTGGAGTGGATGCCATTCACCACCTCTGCCTTCACAGTTTTCCCACACTCCACTCCCACATAAAATCTGCAAACATTGCACCCACAGGCTGTCCTCCTCATGTCTAGAGACTTATTGTCATGGTTTGCCCTGACAGACAATTTATGTTTAAATTAGTTTTGTGTGATTGAAACTTTTGGTTTTTGTTCCTGAGTTCACCTGTGTAGCGTACATACCTGACCTGGCATCAGTCACAAGCCATTAAGGAAGTTCATTGTAAGGACATGCAGAGTTACGGACACACAATCGTCACTTCGCGACTCTTCCCACCATCAAACTATCAAATTGATAGGAAACAGAGACAAAGGGCCTTTGTCTCACAAACGGAACATCCTTTTAGCATGTCAGATAAACACAGAACCAGACCAAAGGTCAAAGGGTCAACTCCAGAGGATTAACCAATGGACACCAGACAACTGGAGAATATAGGCAAAATCTCCAGTTTGTAACAATAAGACTTTGTCTAATGATATTTGATTGTTTCTTGTATAGGACAAGTAACAACAAAAGGACTGATTAACACTCAGGTGTGAATCCTGGCCTGTCTGTGCCATGCATGAACACACACACGCACACACACACTAACCTCCCTTCCTCTGTCCCTCTCTAGATAAGAGTCATAAACTACAACCCACATCCCAATCCTGGGTAGTGACCAGCAGAACACTCTTCACAGACACAGATCTAAGGAAGAATGTAAAATTAACTATCTAACTGTTCTCTAACTCATGAGATGTTCCTATGCAATAGTTTAACCCCAAACTTCTATCCCATAAAATGTTTGAAATGTAGCATGTAGATTTTAAGACAATGTCCGTCATGTGACCATACTGTCAGCATCCTTCACATGAGGTAACACACTACATGACATCCAGAATGTCCATATTATTATTATTACAGTCAAAGAACTGCTGTGTAATCCACATGTATAGACTTTTAACTTTGGGAAATGTTTATATTGTTGTTTGATCAATTAACCACTTGTATCATGATTAATTCCAGGTTTGAAGGATGTAATATGAAATCAACACTCCTATTACTCCTCTCTGCCATTATTAGTGCAAGTAGTTTTATATGTTATTTCATTTAATGTTTTGTGGTCATGGTGGAAGACAGATGTGCGAGTTTATAAGTAAACTCTAGAATTAAATTATTCCAAAGTTCAGTGGAAAATTACTCTCTTCTCCAAGTGGAAACACAGGAAAAGATGGGTGGTGCCCATGAAACATGCGCCCGCCCCCAGGGGATAAAACAGTCGTGAACAATTCACACACGTTAGAAACTCTGCAAGATGCTAAGAAGGAAGAAGATGCTAGAAGCTGAGAACTTTGCTCAAAGCTCAGAGTCCCGGCTCAAAGCCTCTGTAGCCACGTAAACTCTTAGCTCTAAGCTGCTCGCCACAAACTCATGGCTCTTAGTCATTTTTGCGCTTTTCACGTCCTTTATTTTTCTTTGCCACAAGCTCCAAGTAACATCATTTTTGTGTACATGTGCAATCTTTTATTTTTATAAGGCAAGTCAAGACCAACTGAACCAAAGCAACAGAAGTGCCTCAGAGTAATTTTGTAACTTTTAAATCATCATCAAGTTTTCCTTTTTGAAGATTTTGACAACTTTAGAGTCGTCTGGTCAACGCCAGTCTCCTCTAAAGTTATCCAGCCAAAGTGAAGAGCATTAGAGTTTATTTCACATCAACCCACAAGAGACGCCAGCAGATAACATCTCTGCACGACCGCCTGCAGAGAAGCTGAGGTTCCAGCCAAGGGTCTTCAGCTACAGCGCAACTCACAGTAGGCCGGTTTTAACACTCTGCTCATGACTGGGTTGATGTCGAAATATAGCAATATTTAATCATCAAACCTAATTCGTAGATGTAGCATCATTAGCTGTATAGCCATAGTGTATAGCCATAACATATTCTCTCCCACCATTGCTAACTCATCACACTGCTCATTTCATTATTATTTTCATCTTTATGATTATTACACCTTGCATTTACTCTGTAGATAGTAGTTTAGTTAATAAACTCCTGTATTTACACCCAGTTGTTGTCCTGTTGTGTTCTTTTGACGTAGAGACTGGAGATCCATTGAATCGAGAAGTCATGGCTTCCAATATGAGATTGATAAATTTGGCAATGAAGTAATTCATTGTTGTCCTCCCAGAGGACTGGTGCTCCATTTCAACGAGAGTAAATTCTAAATATGGCGTTAACGCTATACCTGGGTTCTGTTTTTTTAGTTCTGCTTGGGTTGTGAGTTTGGTTTTCTTTAATTAAAATAACCCTTTTTTTCCTACCAAACCCTTTTGCATTTTGGTCCTTAGTTTCTCATATCTGACACTTATATCATGCCTCCCTGTCCTCCACTTTTACTCAATGCATCACATGTCAAACCAGAGATAACAGTGATACTTGACACTGGTATGCTAATGGAAAGAGGGCATACAACTCATCACAAGCAGAGAGAAATGGTTAAGTTATGTGGATGACTACACTCCATACCCATATAGTCTCAAATTTGGGTCCAAATGATTTTGAACTTGTAAAGTGATGTTCACAAATAATTCCAATGTTTTTAGCAGCAAATCAACATCTGTAAAACGGTAAAATAAATCTCCTTGACAAATTCAAGTTTGTGCAGATTCTAGTCTATATAGGGTCGGGGGAAGTAAGTTTGCAGTAGTATGTAGGAGGGAAGTAAGTCGGGGGAAGTAAGTAGGAGGGAAATAAGTCGGGGGAAGTAAGTTGCCTCCCCCATCAGTTAGCTTGCAGGTTAGCCTGATTTTGAAAATCCCTAGTTTGACACAAACTACCTGTTACTGTGTGCTACAGGTAATTAGTGACACTTTGTGCAGCACTCCACAAAATCTCCTTCATAGATGTTAATAAATCCTTAATAAATGTATTCCGGTACAGGATTGGATGCATTTTTTTGGTCTCACACATATTTAAAGAGGTCAAGTGGTCAACCAGTCCATTTGTTAAGTCTTCTTTTTGAAGTTCTACCTAAAAATACAAAGTAGGCCTATTGTTGTTCTTAGGAATGGAATTTAAGTCATCTGTAAAGCATTCATTTATTAACTATTATAAAGCCTTTATAAGGGGTGTGTTATTAAAAAGTACCACATGTTGTTTTTCTTGTTATGAACGGTTGCCTGACTGAGCGGAAATGCAATTTCACACCAAACTATGTAGCGGAATTTGCACTGCTGCACTTGCATAAACACAACATTAAACACACCGGTCCAGCTGCTTTCGGTGGGTTTGTTTTTTCTGGTAAGGAACTATATTGCTCATCAATGATGTGGTTTTGTGGATTCTTCTGTGGCTTCTTTTTATAGTAAAAATAAAAACTCCCTCTGCACCAATCTATGGTTAGTTTTTTTCAAACCCATAGATTATATATGATATATGTATATAATCAAACTACTAGGACTTCCTCTAAGTGCACAGGACATTCAGACAGAGACATTCAGACAAGCTTCACCAGATACTATCAAACATTAGGCAGATAGGAAGCACAATGAATGTGGGTGAAGTGATCTACACACTGGTGGAGGTGCTCATTGCTGTCAGCTGCTGTTTGGGTAATTTGTTGGTTATTCTGGCTCTGTGGACCAGTAAGAGCATTCAACTGCCCACCTTCTGCCTGATTGTCTCTCTGGCTGTTGCTGACTTTATGGTTGGCTGTGTAGCCATACCGTTGGCTGTGCTGGTGGACGGACGAGTGAAGACTTCATTTCATGGCTGTCTCTTCATCAGCTGCATGGTCATCCTGTTGACCTTAGTCTCAATTTTGTGTCTGGTGGCTATTGCAGTGGACCGTTACCTCCGGGTGTATATCCCTCTCAGGTAAGATTATTGAGACAATGCTTGCTGAGATAAAAGTAAAGTTGCACTGGTAGGGTAAGGAATTCAGTTTCCTATGCTAAATACATGTAGTGGTGGTACTGTGAGGTGTTTTGGACAATGAATAAGGCAAAAAGCTTTTGTTTACTTGCACTTTTTATATAGCTTGCACTAAATTTTATAATTCTTACTCAAATTTTGTTATACTATTTTTAATTTATTTTGTGTCAGTGTAGTTGGAAACACAAATACATAGGGAACTCTTGATGATACCTATAACTAGTGTTTTTCTCTGTAGGTACAAAAGGACTGTGACACAGAGACATTCATGGCTTGCAGTAACAGCATGTTGGTTTGTTGCAATACCTCTAAGCTTTGCTCCCATGCTTGGATGGTACAACGGTGAAGCCTTGTCTAATTCAGTCAACTCTACCATCATCTGCCACTTCATAACTGTGATCCCCATGTCATACCTGGTGTACTTCAGCTTTTTTCTCTGCAGTTTGACACCTCTGATGGTGATGATTGTATTGTATGGCTTTGTATTCTGTACCATACGAGGGAACCTTAGAGAGAAACCAGGTAGCGGTGCCCAGAAACAATCTCTGAACTACCTAAGGAAAGAGAAGCAGCTGGCAGGATCTCTGTCCCTGGTATTGGCTCTTTTTGCACTGTGCTGGTTCCCTCTCCACATAATGAACTGCATTGTTTACTTTAATGGGCCGAATTATGTACCAGAGATAGCATTCTATGTGGGCATCCTGCTTTCTCATGCTAACTCAGCTGTAAACCCAGTTGTGTATGCGTTCAAAATACAGAAGATCAGGGCTGCATACCTGAAGCTCTGGAGACGGTATATCGCATGCAGAGAAGAAAATCAAGCATCTCACACAAGCCAGACGACAGACAACAATCCCATCAGTACCATTAACAGTGTGGCCAAAAATGAATGACAGCAGATTTGATTCATGACTATACAGCCACATTGTTTACCACAAGCATTAATACAACCTTTGCTTTGAGTCAGAGATGACTAATCACAATCTTACTGAGCTGTCTCACGCTTTATTTTAGAGACAGAGACATACTGTACTTTTATAGGTGTGTGGTTAGCAGTGTGACACTGTTTTTTTCACTTTAAAAATACCTGCTGAGCGCTATTGTTTGTATTTTTTTCTTGATGCACAAGATGATCAATGTTTTCAGCTGACTCAGTAAAATGGCAAACACATGTACTTCCCAAAACGTGTTCTATTAAAGATGTATTTTCTAGTCTCCCAGGAAGTGAATTTCTGTAACATATTAAAACAACAACAACAACAACAAACACAATTGATGTAATTTTAACTAGATTTGCACAGGTTTTGTTGTAGCCAGCTGTAAGGTTGTATTTGTGTTGCATGTTGGTAACTTTGGTTTAAGGATGTCAAGAATGTGAACTTTAGGTAGGCTGCTGACCTTTGGGGGAGCAGGAGATAACGGGGTCTGTCAAACGTCAAGGGTTTTATGGTTATATTGGTGTTTAGAAGATTATCTACATCCTGGCAGAGATTTAGTGATGCAGGTACTTCCAGGAGGATGTAAGCAATAAAAGTGAAACATTGAGAGAAAGGTTTTGAGGTTAAACAGATGATAATTACCAGGCCCTGATCAAGTTAGGATATAAGAAGCTCAAGTTCTGTCATTCAGTGAGAGACTTGGTGTACCCAGCACCAGATCTGTCCTTTGTGCACAAATAAACCAGCCAAACTGAAGCGTTAACTTGTTGGTCTGATTTGTACACTTTTCCATCTCTCGGTCACAAGAAATCAAGTTTTCAGTTGGCGTCACAAAACAGCGGCGGAGTCGGCAAACAGGTGAGCAAAAGTTTTATTTTTCTTCATTGACTTATGAAGTTTTGCTCCTTGTTTTGCCCTCTCTGTGAAGAATTAGATGTAATTCAAGGAAAACAATATGGGCCCAATGCAAGCTTAAAAAGGCGACTGCCTAAAGATGGCTGGAAAGTATTTCTAGGGGTCATAGGGGAATTTTCCCTTTTTACAGGGTTTTTCGCCCCTATTTGCATTGAGGAATTTGATATGTTATGAATGTGATATCAAATGTTATTTCTTATGATTATATGTTTGTTATTGAATAGATGTTTATCAACATGTAACCTCAGCCCCTGCAGAAAAAAAGGGGATATAAAAAGGGAGGATTGTAAGGTTGTATTTGTGTTGCAGAAAGAAAATCAAGAAATCAAGAAGAAATCATCTTTTCACCAGCAAATATAGAAAAATTAGGATATAAAACATCTAATATGTGCTGATATCTACTTCTTTTCAAAAACTAAAACAAATGATGCATGTTTAATAGCTACAATCATCTCCCAAAATGTATTACTTTACAGCAAAAATTGGTTAGAAACATAAGAGTGGTGTTAGTGCCAGTAATACATTAAATTATTTCAAGTTCGTGCAGAAAACAATGACCATCAACCGATTAAATGAGAAAGTTAAATGAGATCATTTCCACTTGTGGTTTTCTCCACCGGGGTACAAATACTCTCTAAACTCTCTAAAACTTGCCCCAAAAATATTTACAGCAGGTATTCAAGGCCTGATTATTTTTTTATTTAATGTTCATTTGTATATGGACAGTATATATCATGAATCCACATACAACAGCACTTGCAGCCCATTGCCCTCTGAAATACATAAATCTGAAAAATAAAATACATATTATACAACATTTAGTTCTGACCAAGTAAGTACAACAGCACTGGGACTTTTAACCACGTGTATCACTCCGCTTCACAGGCGTTCTATTAATCAGCGTTACATTAACGCTATCGTTATCTATATTAGAACTTTGTAGGGATGAATATATTTCCAGAAATAATATTTGACTTAAATGATGTAAGGTCGTCAGAAAAGGATGAAGGGAGGAAGCCTAGATACTTCGGCGCACTTAAGCGGCGAGTTAAGGTGTAGGCAAAGTAGCAAGCTAGTGTGCACTGTGCAGGTAAGGAAAATGTTTATATGTTGCTTAGCAACAGTGCAGTACCAGTCCAGTTGCGGAACTATTTGTTTTGGCGTTGCCAAAAAAAATGATGAAATAAACAAACAGATCATCTGTTGTTGCTAATTTAACTATTACGGCACTCGTATAACCTTTGTATAAAAGCAATATCACACTCGAGGTCGTGATGTTATACTAATTATCAGCACAGCTGTGATATGGCTGATATTAAACCATATTCCTGCACTGTATTATCACAAAGATATTAATAGAAACATCCGTCAATGCCATGCATGCCACTGCAGGTGCAAAAATTATGTTGCAGTTGTCACTTTCTGCATTAAATCCTGCATGTTTATGAATAAATCTGTAATTTAGGTCCATCCCCTGATAACACTGAGTTTTTTTTCTGTATGTTAATGGATGAATTAGTCTGCCTCTTTGGGTTACACCCAACTACATCCGGTGTCACGGATCATGGAGGCTGGCTTTTCTGGACATCAGTGGGACATATGTGGGAGTCACAGTCGTTTCCCCCAGGATCATTAACGCTGCACCACAGACTCTGTGAGCGGCCTCATGTCTAATTACTTCTCCCTTGAACTTCGACCCGGCATAAAAATAAAACGGAAAGATCAGGTCGTCGATCTGTTGACGTCTCCGCTGTAAAGTGAACTTTCAAACGGGTTCACAGTATTTCATATGAGCCGCTACAGTTGGACTGAGCTGTTCGTGGACAAGGACCGTTTTCTGCAAGTTGTCTTGAGTAATGTAAGAAAGCGCAAGTTTTCCTTAAAACGTGAAATCATAATGTAGCTAGCAGGAAAAAACTCCTTCATGCAGTATTTAAGCTGTTCTGCAGCGAGTTAAATTAGTAGTACAGCGTTACAGGTAAGTTTATGGCTCACACGTGAACTGGTTTATATAAGGCCTCTACCAAAGTTGATTTGAGTTGAATTTCTTGCAATGATTAGTCAACTGTAGAAACTTACACTAAGAGGAATCATGACAAACATGATGTTGACTTGTTACTGGTCACGATATGAAGACTTGACTGCTGCAGGGTGTCTGCAGGTCTTACGAAAGGCTTAAGTTCAGTTTCCTAATAAAAACGGCCTTTAAAAATAGGATTGAAAAGCCTTAAATTCCATTTACAACTATATTATAGCCTCCCACGGCAACGTTACTTATAAATGTGAAATTGAAAACAAACTGTCTGGAAAATCAGCCGTGCGACTGTTCAGGCCTCTGATGTTATGTAAAACCAATATGTGGACCTTAAATAAATTGTTAATCCTTCCATCCATTTTCTGCTGCTTATCCAGGTCCAGGTCATGTTTAATGATTACTTATTAGGAATTATCGTTAGCCTATATACATTGGGGAAGTAGTGACAAAAATGTGATATAAGTATCAATACATTTATGCACTTAAATATTCCTAAGCAGTAGGCCTATCATCCCCTCTGGTTTTCATAGCTGTTTATCATTCTTTGGTCCTTCAGATATTAAATTACATTCGGTGTGGTATTAAAATGCCTTAAAAAGTCTTAAGTTTAACTTGGCGAGCTCTGCAGAAACCCTGTACTGAAACAGTTCAGACTAGCACAGGAGACTGGTTATAACGCTGTAAAAGAACTAATTATCGTCTGTACAGTTTTCCTGCAGTTTTCATAGTTAATATTTGAAAGATGATCATGTGATGGAAAATCACTTATGGATGACCTGGCCTTGGCTTTTATCTCTCAGACGCTGCAGAAAGCAAAAAAACAAACCAAAAAAAAAACAAACAAGGATCTGTGTTTCAGTGTCATACATTACCTCAGCCAAAACCTTTCACATATAAAACAAAAATCTCAGTAACTCCCTATAAAAACAAGGGAGGAGGTGCAAACCAGAGTCTGCTATTGCACGTGTCAAAAATACTACTGAGTACTAGAAAAAAAAAAAAAGGCACACTAATATGTTAAAATGGAAAAAGCTTTTATCAGGGTGGTTACATCAATGATAAACACTCCAATAACTTATTGGGTTAGATAAATTACAGTTAAATGCATTAATTACATTGGATTTGATTGGAATCAATCATTAGTCACACAGAATATTTAGCAATGACAGTATGTGATCATCAAAATATAAATTCTGTGGATAATTATACTGAATTCTTGCATAGCCCTATAACTATACTTTGAATTAATAATGCCTAATGAAACATTATTACTGATGCCATCTTGTACATTTTTTATAGCCAAGTTTTTAGGCGAGTGTCCATCTTAAATGGTGATTACACAAATGGATGTGATACACAATAGATGCTCCTCAAGTGTGTGGAGTTGCTGCTCTGACAGTAAACTGAATATGTTTGGGTTTATGACTGATTGTCGACTAAAACTAATTTACATCATTTTTCAACATTTCATAGATAAAAAGATTAATTGAAAAAATAATCAGCAGGTAAACTGAATAATTAGTTGTACCCTTAAAGAGCTTATACTTAGGGATTTACCTCCATTGCAACAAAAATTTCTCATGATTCTTCTTTTAATTTCTTCTTTTAAAGTCCCCTCTGGCCATGAAGCTGGAAATCCGACGGTACCGTCCCTCAGACAAGGACACGGTGTTCACTCTGTTCAGCATCGGCATCAAGGAGCACATCCGTCCATGTTTTCACAAAGCCATGACCAGCCCTCTCTACCTCGCCATCACCCTGGCTCTGTGTGTTGCTGGATACCTCCTCAGCTCTGTGTTAGGGGCTGTGGTGTTACCAGCAGTTTGGGTAGGCTTTGTCTACTACTGCTCTTATAAGCTATATGCCGACTATGTCAGGGAGAGACTCCGGACAGACATGCAGGACATCCCTGGGAACTATCTGAGCAGACCGGATGACTGTTTCTGGGTGGTTGAGGCTGAAGTTGATGGGAGAGTGCAGATCATGGGTATGGTGGCTGTGATGGCCAAACAAAGTGGGAAAGAAAAGTACGGCGAACTGTTCAGAATGATCATCTCTCCACTGTGCAGAAGGATGGGCCTGGGCTTCAGGATGGCTCAGATCGTGGTCGACTTCTGTAAGGAACGAGGCTTCTCCAAGGTGGTGCTGGAGACCAGCTCCACCCAGACGGCTGCCGTGGCCCTATACGAGAAACTGGGGTTCTGCCACATCCTCTCACACACCAAAACAGAGGCTCCCTTGTGGGTTGTAACACTGGCCAAAGTCACAGTTTTAAGAATGGAAAAAAAATTGTAGGCCTGAAATAACCCTGATCAGCCACTGTGACGTTCCTGTTCTGTTCCTCTTTATCAGCGATTTAAGCTTTTGCAGTGATAATACTTTACCGAAACTATTATTAGTAAGCTATGTCTCACACACACACACACACATAAGTTTTAAAATGTGTTTCACTTGTACTGTATGGACGACCTATTCGTTGGTCTCAAACATGACACATTGCTGCTCTTCTAAGTTTATTGGATCAAGAGTCAAGATTCACCAGATAGTTATTGTTGTTCAAAAGTTTTAGGCAGGTGTGAAAAAATGCTGTAAACTAAGAATGCTTTCAAAAATGGAAGTGTTAACAGTTTATTTTCATCAATTAACAAAATGCAGTGAATGAACAGAAGAAAAATCTAAATCAAATCAATATTTGGTGTGACCACCCTTTGCCTTCAAAACAGCATCAATTCTTCTAGGTAAACTGGCACACAGTTTTTGAAGGAACTTGGCCGGTATGTTGTTCCAAACATCTTGGAGAACAAACCACAGATCTTCTGTGGATGTAGGCTTCCTCAAATCCTTATGTCTCTTCATGCAATCCCAGACAGACTCGATGTTGAGATCAAAACATCAAAAATGAAATTTCTGCTTTGAAATCTTTGTCTGGGAGAGACCTTGCTGATGCAGTATAACAACCTTGTGTCTTGTTGCTGTGCTCAGTGTTGCCATGGTGTATGACCTGTGACATGAAACTGTCTTCTACAACCTCACCTTGATAGTGTAGAGTTCGGCTGCTCCTCACCCAGTTTAAAGCCTCCTACACAGCTGTTTCTGTTTCAGTTAATGACTGGGTTTCAACCTACATGTTCAAATTGATGATCATTAGCACCTGTTTGGTATAATTGGTTGATCGTACACCTGACTATAATCCTACAAAATCCCTGACTTTGTGCAAGTGTACCTATAAGAATTGATGCTGGTTTGAAGGCAAAGGGTAGTAATACCAAATATTGATTTGATTTAGATTTTTCTTTTGTTCGCTCACTTTGTATTTTGTAAATTGATAAAAATAAACTATTATTATTTATATTTTTGAAAGCATTCTTAGTTTACAGCATTTTTTCACACCTGCTTTAAACTTTCGCACAGTACTGTGTATGTATATATATATATATATATATATATATATATATATATATTTATACTTTTTTTTTTTTCAACTGATTTTAATTTCACAAATGATACAGAGAACATTCCACTGTTTTGCACACAAAAACATGCAAGAAATAAACCCATTCTCAAAGGTTTTACCTGGCTGTGTGTTTCTCCCACCTAAACAGGCGCAACACGACTAATAGAAAGGTCGGAGAGATGTGAGGCGAACAGCCACATAGTCCTGAGAGGAGGTGTAATCCAGTAAAATATGAAAACACCTGTGTGGGTGAATCATGAGTGTGTAGGATCGTCACAGCTTTATTTCTTATCACCATTAAATCAACGGCTCATTCAAACGCACCCCTCGTTCTGCCGGCAAATTATACACAATATATAGTGAGTAGTGAGTGAACTGTAATGCCATAGTATAATGATTATATAGTAAATTTTGCATATGGATGCCAGTGGTCATGATAGTATGTGTTTTTAAAATAGGCCTTTTTCATAGACATAAAGTACGTTACCAAGTTTATAGACAGGGTTGTGGATTGTAGATGAAACAGTAGAGGGCATCATTTATCTAAGTAACACTGAAGCGCTTCTCTGTGTGCAAATCAATAGTATCTACAATGTCGTGTTCTCAGTATTTACAGTACATGAATATGAGTCATTCAAAATATCTGTAATATATATGTGAATATTATTATAGTAAGTATCAAAGCAAAGTAACAAACGTGCATTTACTCAAATACATTATTCCATTACATTTAGCTATTCTTTTTTTTTTAAAAAGGTAATTTAGTATTAACAGAAACAGAAACATATTTTATGATCTGCAAAGGCCCTGCAGGAAATTCCAAATTTTGTAGCTCATAATGTTGTGTTGGGTGGTAATTTGAATAGGCACCGTGTAGTCGGTGTGTTTTTTTTTAACTCACAATGTGTAGAGTCTTCCTTTTATTTTTGCAGTAGGCCTGTCATTCACATTATTCTGCTGCAGTAAGTTTTTGTTTGCTTAAAAATGAGACAATCCTGATGAAAACCGCTGTGGTCCATTTTGCTTCAGCCCCTTTATCTATGTGCCAGATCTGTGGGATCTCTGAGTATGTTTGCATGCACCCTACTATCCTGGTTTTGAGGCTTTTATTGAGTGTGTTTTTTTAATTTTTTTATTTGTTTTCATCATATTAGAAATGTGAGGGGTACTCAGAACATAAAGAGACTTGGATTGGTTTCTGGTTGCCAGGTCTTTGCTGCATTTACCACCAATTTGATAAAATGTATCCTCCATGTGACCTTTGTATTCAAAGGCATGGACAACAATGAATGGCAATGATAAGATATAAGGCAACATCAAAATATGTGCAAAAATGTAAAACAGAAAACAGAATTAAACTTGTAAGATCAAATTATAAAATAAAAGAAACATAGAATATTAAGTCCACTAAGAGCAAAAAAAGGCTATTGAAAACATGCATGTCTTGTGTTTTGTCTTAAAAGTGTCAATGGGGGTTGAACATTTCATTGATTATCTAAGAGGCCTAGAATAGAGGAGTGACAGAATTGTTTAGGGGTGCCAACCCAAGTATGGCTTTAAAAACAAATACAAGAACCATGAAACTGAGCCTGTTTTTGACAGCCAGTGCAGACGCTGCACTGGCTGAAGAGTATGGAGTAAAAAGTACAGTATTCCCCTCTGACATGTAGTGGAGGAGAAGTTTATAATAGCACAAAATGGAAATATGGAATTAAATGGAAGTAAAGTACAAGTAAGTTGAAGTTGTACTTAAGTAGAGTACTTGAGTAAATGTACAGTACTTCAGCTGAAGTGGTCCTGTTTGCATATTTGGGTTTGTGAATCTGACAAATATGATCCAGGTTCACAGTGCACATGTGCCACTGTGGCTTTTTTTGATTCTACCACTAGGTGGTGCCAAAGTTTTCAAATCTTACACACAATGTGCTGTAAACACGTGATTAAACATTCTACTTGGAGTGACCTTAAAATAAAACTTTTCTTGAAAAGAATTTGACAAGAAATGACATGAATTAATATTGATGGGGAATTTGAGGCACTGTGTGGAGAGTTCTCATGTTCCTCTCATCTGTACGTGGGATCGTGCTCCATGTGTTTCATCCGACAGGTCATAGAGTCCACCTCAGGTGAATGAATGCCTGAATGTGTCCCATGTAGAGGCAGGACTGTACATGTCAGTATATCTGATTGGTTTGCTTGTAAGGCAAAGAACTCTCAGAAAAAGCTTTGTGATATTTCATTTTAAGCCACTGTGAGCTTTTACACACAAGGATGCTTTGTTAAACATGTCAATTTATATTCTAGGAGAGGCCCTTTGGCAGTCATAGGGGCTGACGTACATGTGATGTCCATATATAGCAAGAAAGCTCAAATGAATCAGAATCAGTATTTTAACAGGCTTCCCACTATGCATTGTTTGAGAATTCAAACTCTCCTGAGACATGGCAGACATGATGGAAACTTTCTGTGCATCTTTAATACATGTTAAAATAAGTCATAGTTCTCTCTTTTCATAATCAGGAAAACAATGTTAATAAAAGTTTGTATCGAATTCAACTTAATATCTTAAGTTTATTCAACTTATTGTCTCAAGTTCAGTAAGAGAAGAAAACAATAAAATACCACAACCTTTTTTTTCTTTTAGACTGTAAGAGGTGATGCTGGTGCTTATTTTGAGGCTGCTGTAGTTTTACCCGGTTGGTTAGGATCTACAAATGAACACTGTTCCTCTAATGCAGTCGTTAATATGTGTTTAATATATTTTTGAACATATTAATAATTTCCATGACTTTGGGACTTTGCAGTTTTAGTGAGTGATGCAATTCAGACAGGAATCAAGACTACAAAGGCAGCAGAGGATAGTTTGCAGTCTGCCACTTTATACGTCTATTGCTGCTCTACTGCTTAAGAATTAAGGATCCACCTCAACCAGCTAAAACATTAAAACATGTCTCTTTCTTTCTTCATTTTAAATTTTGGTACATTTTGCTGATTTTGCTGATAAAAATTCTGTACCTTTAAAACAAGGAACATGGATGCAATTCAAACGAAATTCTTTCTCAGTGGTGGAAAGTAACTCAGTACATTTACTTAAATGTTGCATCTTTTTTTTCAATCAATATAAACCATAATATAATAATAAAATACTGACAAGGGGCAGTGAGTGCTGATGTGTACATTTTGCTGATAATTCTTCTGCACTTTTACTTAAGTAACATTTTGAATACAGGACTTTTACTTATTTAGTATTTTTATACTGTGGCATTGCAACTTTTAAGGAAACAAATTATCTGAATATTTCTTCTGCTGCCGCCTTTACTCACCAAGATGTTGTTTTTTGTAACCTTTGCAGAACATTTCCAGATCAGTTCATTTTTTGGGGAAAACAAGTGACCCACACCTAAGTGCCCCATGGGCTATAACTGGGAAGCACGCACACACACATACCTATCCCATGTGTGTTTTTGTGCCGACAGTCAACCAGCAGACCAGTCAACAACTCACTCAGCAGGATAGAGGGCCGTTGGCTCCATTGAAACATAACTATGCCACAGTATATTACCTTATTTACTACCATATGGAAAAAATCGCAATGGATCCAATCAGGCTTGTAATAAATGTTTTATCTGTAGTTCCCACTGAAGATTTAATGTTGTTGTTTTCACTTTAAAGGCCCTGTAAACTTATTTTTCTCAATCAGCCTTTTAGTATTTATAATGGGATCCTCCACGAACACGCTATTTTCTGCTTAGGTTTGACAGTTTTGTTGTTTTCACATGAAGGATTTCTTTTTTTTATTTCTTTTCTCTGAGCTTTTTTCACAGGTTAGACTCGGGCAGGGCTCGTGTAGAAAAACCTGATGTCGCATGTGCTACATCTGCAAACCATCAGGATTACATATATTTTCTGAGTTTGTAAGTGCTACTCATGAATATTTAATGCTATAGAGAAATATTTGAATAATAATCAATATTTTCATAATACCACAGTGTATCCCTTGGCCTCATTATCTCAGAGATTCACCTCTATGCGTGAAGCTAACTGTTCCAGGCTATGGATGGTTGCTTTACCAGGATGCACAGCTACATGAGAGATTTATCCCCGAGTTTCCCCAACCAACTCCTTCCAGGACAAATGCTTACACCGGGGCCAATCACAATTATGTAACGCTACTGCGAAATAAGAAGCTATAGCTAGCAGCTTGTTATCTTAGCTTAACAGCACCTCTAAATCTCATTAATAAACACATTATATCGCATTTGCTTGATCTGTATAAAACTGCATATAGGTGTAAAAGTGTTATGTTGACACAGCCAGGTTATCTGGTTTCCCCCGCTACATTTTTACTGTACAAGGTGTCAAACTTCGGTCAGCAAATAAACAATTTAGCATGTTTCCAAAAATCTTGAACGATACCTTTAAATCAAGCCAACATACCCGTGGAAATGCAGAAAATTGCAAAATGAGGTTTTCCCAATTTAGTTAAATTTCTTCAGGAACGTGTTTTCATAAATGTATGTATTTTAATATAATAATATTTTTTCAACCAATTTTATTTGTTTTATAATACATTAATGGAATGTTATAACATGTTTAGTCCACTTTCTTCACAGAGGCAGAAATCTCCACCTTGATAACAAGTTTCCACAACCCCATTCTTCCCATCCCTGTACCCACAAAACCAACACATGACACTTGTTTTGAGTTCATCTCTACACACATTTCAGGTGAATGACACTTGGCAGCTCTCCAAAGCAAAGAGTGTGATTGAGAAACCAAAGGTAAAGTTACTCCTGCCTGTGTTATAACACTTGGCAGTGTTTTTGTGTGCTCTATCTGTCCGTCAAAGGCTCTGAGTTCAACACTTGTGAAAAAGCCAAACAAGATGGCAATACTGAATCTGTGTCAGTTGTTGAAGAGGCTGAGGGGACAAACATATCAAGGTTTGTGCTGTTGAAGGCCTTGAGAGTCAACACACAGCATGTGTACACTGTGTGAGATTATCCTAAGGGGGAAAAACTGTTTTCACACTCTACCTTTACAGATATACCAGGGATATAATTTGTGCTCATGACTAAGAACAAAGTATGTATATATCCCTTTTTAAAAAAATTTTTACTGCATGAAGAAATATTGTGTATGAGGGAGAACCCCAAAAAACATTTAATGGAAAGAAAAACAGGAAAAATATGTAATAATAAATATTATAGCAACAATAAGCCAAGTGATAAACTGATGCAAAAAGACTCAGTAAACGAAACAGTTTTTGGCCTGACAAATCATTAGCATTTATATATATATATATATACATACATATATATTTGTCACACAAATTTAAGGGATAAAACAAAGTAGATAATAATATTAATTATATATAATGACACAAAGCTTATGTTTTCATCAAGGAAAACTGTTAAATTAGCATATCTACAGCTCATTATTGCAATACCAGCAGGACCCACACACAGGACTTTAATGTTCTCTGTGATGTTTCAACTGTATCACAGTAAAAAATAAAATACAGCTTATTTGGCATAAATGAAAATTAATATTTGTTGGGCCTTAGAACTTGAATGATCAGCATTTCAAGAAGCCACAACCATGCTGGTACACATCAAGCTAGTTTTTGAAAAAAAAAGGTTGTTAGTCCTGTTAATTTATCATTTTAATCTGTTCCCCTCATTATAAAACCAGAATGTTGTGTTTCTTTAGTTAGAGAACGCATGAAAAACATTTTTTCATTCAGTCTTTATTTCATTTGCACTGTAAACAAGTTATAATATTAAGTTATATTAAACTTTTCTTTCATAATCAACATCATATAATTAGCTAAAATATGATTACATAAATTTGTCTGTTTCAAATTTAAATCGTTTTTTAGTTGCATTACTGTTAAAAATTCCCCACAAAACTTTCTTTTTTCTCATATGAATAAAGTTGCATGATGGAGGCTTTCTCTGAAATGTAATTGAGTCATAGAGGTCATATTGAGCAAAAACTATCATGAGGGATAAAGCTCGTCACAATATCCCGTCAGGTCTGAGGATGTCAGAATTGCTTCTCTGCTCATTGCAGATGATGTGGTTCTTTCGGCTTCATCAGACTGCGACCTTCAACACACACTGAGGTGGTTTGCAGCTTAGTGTGAAGCACCTCCAAGTCTGAGACTATGGTTCTCTGCTAGAAAACTGTGGATTGCTTAGGTCTGAATTACTGCCTGAAGAAGTTTGAGTATCTCGAAGCCTTGTTCGTGAGTGAGGGTAAAATTGAGCGTGAGATTGAGGCAGATTGATGCGGCATCAGCGGTTGTACTGCACCGTGGTGGTGAAGATGGAGCGGAGCTGGAGGGCGAAGCGTCTGATTTACCAGTCGATCTACGTTCTAACCGTCACCTATAGTCATGCTCAGACTCTCAGGGGGAGCTCCGAGTAGAGTCACTGCTCCTTCACTCTCCTCACAGGTGCTTTCCTCTGGAGTTTCCCAGGCATGGCCAACAGGTAGGAAACCCTGGGTCAGAGATTATATATCTCATCCGACCAAAGGAAAAGCAGCAAAAAATGGATGGATGATAAATAACCAAACAAAACATACTGTATGTAAATAAAAGGAACCCAAACTCATTTGTAAACTAAGCCCTTCAAGTGGATACAATATACAGATTTGAGTCACATTAACGTGAAGAATTAATAAATAAATAAATAACTCAACATTATTAAAATTCTGAGTTGTGATCATGTAAAATAAAATTAAAGTTAGTCTAACCTAAAGTAAAAACTTTAAGTTTGATCAACTCAAAGCCTAAACTTTCACTGTAGTTTGCTGCCTTGAAATTTGAAGTCTTCTCAGCGTTTTCTTTTTAACAGTGCAGATGTCTCCCCCAGGCCTCAGTTGTATTGATTTTTGTATTGATTTTTGTATCTCAGAAATCAAATTTTTAATTTTTTTTTTGTCTCATTTCTTTTGCTGGATGGTGTGTGGATCAATAATGATGAACCTTACTCATGTCCATATATTTAGAGCAAATGGGATGTTTAGTTTCAAAGATATTGTGTTTGGGAATTGCTGTGGCATTCCTCTGTCCGTCTTGGAGATATTTGTGAAGGGTTGTGTAAATGTAATACTTTAGAAATCTTTGAAACACCCCTGCTGTTGGCCTTCTTATAGACATTGTCAGCTATCTAGATGACCTACAAAGATGACTACAGAAAAACAAAGATAAAAACAGAGGAATTACATTTCTATTATTGCCTATAGACAAGTCGTATCGCATCGTATTGTATATGTGAAATAGACTATATCTTTGCTTTTTCTTTTTTTTTTTTCTTATTCATTTATTTGTGCCATTTTCCCTTTATTGGGCAGTGACGGTGCAGAAACAGACAGAAAAAAGGGGGGAGAGACGGGCATGACATTGAACAAAGGTCCCTAGCTGGATCTGAACCAGGGACATTGCATTTACACAGCGTGCATCTGAACCACTGGCTCATGGATCTGAACCACTATACCTACTGTGTAAAAATAAAGCACTAAAAGTAAAGTGAGGATGCCTTTCAAAAATAATGCCATTGATAATTTGTATTTATCAACTAACTTCACAGAAAATGCAGTAAACAGAGAAACCTTTGAAACAGCACCAATTCTCCTCGGTACACAAGTGCAGAGTTTTTCAAGGTGCTTGGCAAGTAGGTTGTTCTGAGCATCTTGGAGAACTTGCCACAGTCTTCTGTCTCTTCATGTGACCCTAGACTGACTCGATGATGTTGAGCTCTACAGGGCCAGACCATCTGTTGCAGGACTCCTTGTTCTTCACGTCACTGAAGATATCTCCTTATGACTCTGGCTGTGTGTTTGTGGTTGTTGTCCTACCGCAGAATGAATTTGTGACCGATCACACACTTCACTGGTGGTGCCACTTGATGGATAAGAATCTAAACATTTAAAGTGCCTAATACTACCAGAATAAGAACCTCCCCCCCTTAGTTTGCATTGTCTCAACTTCATGGCACAAGCAAGCAGACCAGACAGGAGCATCATCTGAGGTCAGGTAAGGCAGAGACCAAAAACACACAAGAAAACAACTATAGTTTCCAGCCTTCCTAATTCAGATGGAATTATCCCAACTCAAAACTGAGAGGGTCAAAAACTGAGCTGGGTTTCTCAGCATAAGGAGCCTTGTAGGTTTTAATCTGCTGTTTTGATCAATGTAATGCAACTGTTGCATTTTCTTACACAACTGACACACATACATGCACGTGTCCAACAAATGGAACAGTGGGTATCGTTTCACAACAAGCTGCTAGTCACACTGGCAAAAATCCTCCAATTGCACAAAAAGGGAGAACAAATGCCCAGGTACAGACAGACACACACACACACACACATACACACGCTGATACACGTATGAGCGCACAACTGCCAAAATGTGTAATAGTTGTTTGATCAGGTCATGTTGACAGATCGACCCTTTAATGATAAACAGATGGACATCTACTCTATGCTCCCCAGGAGGCAGCAGACCGCAGGACCCTGACTTCCTCTGCAGGCTGTTAATAGAGAACACAGCTCGGGTCAAACAAATAAACAGGCTGCTGGACACGCACAGAAAAACCTCCCAGCTCCAAGTTTACCATTTGTGTTTTTTTACCGTAAAAGGACGGCATGAACAAAATGTTTTTCTGACCTTGTGACCCTCTGAGCCAAGGGCTTGATAAGCCATTAGAGCATGTCAATTTAAAAAAAAAAAAAGAAAAAGGACCAGTCCAATGAGTTTTATTCAGCTGCTGAAGAGATAACAGACTATGATTTACAGTAAATAGAAAAACAGATATTCATAAAGGAACAGTTATTAATGGTAACACTAATCAGTTGATAGGAGTACTTTTATTTTATACAGAGATGACAAAAGAGATAGAAAATACTGATTTACTTATATGTAGGAAAGATATATTTTTAATTAGGATTTGCAAATTGATGATTGATACAGTTCTGGAGATATCTTAAGCATTATTACAGTAAACATGATGCACAAATAAAAAAATAAAAAAATTGTTGTATATTCTTAAACGAGTTGCAAGAATCTACAGGTTTGTTTATGCTTTGATTGTCCTTATTACCAATGTTACCAAATCATTATTAATTTTGTTACATTCGCAAATAATTTTAACAATCTTTGTCATTATGGGCAACAACAATTGTTTTTATGCAATAAATTGTGAAAAAATGTTATTTCTATTATTAATAAAAGGAGGGCTTGTAAAATTCATTATATATTATTATATAGAAATATTGAAGAAATGTTAAATTTTTTATCAAGAAAATTACTGATCTAATCTGTCTTCTTCAGCAGCTGACGTTTGCTGAGATGTGTTGTTTAAACTTCATGTTTCACTGAGTGCTTTTAACTCTTTAGCCAACATGGACAAAAGGTCGTTAAAGCACTCAGAATAAAGTAAAGTTTCCACT
>NW_019525073.1:1020291-1037612 GCF_002814215.2 Seriola lalandi dorsalis
CCAAGGGCTTGATAAGCCATTAGAGCATGTCAATTTAAAAAAAAAAAAAAAAAAAGGACCAGTCCAATGAGTTTTATTCAGCTGCTGAAGAGATAACAGACTATGATTTACAGTAAATAGAAAAACAGATATTCATAAAGGAACAGTTATTAATGGTAACACTAATCAGTTGATAGGAGTACTTTTATTTTAAAAATGTTATTTCTATTATTAATAAAAGGAGGGCTTGTAAAATTCATTATATATTATTATATAGAAATATTGAAGAAATGTTAAATTTTTTATCAAGAAAATGACTGATCTAATCTGTCTTCTTCAGCAGCTGACGTTTGCTGAGATGTGTTGTTTAAACTTCATGTTTCACTGAGTGCTTTTAACTCTTTAGCCAACATGGACAAAAGGTCGTTAAAGCACTCAGAATAAAGTAAAGTTTCCACTATTCCAATGACATCTCAGTGAACTCAATCTGCTGATGAAGACCATGCCACACAATCGAAAGACCTGAAATGAAAACTCAGCTCTGTAACCTCTTTTCCTCTTGAATTCCTGGTTTTCATCTGTTCTAATCCTGCATGGCAGCAAGAAATGAACTTTTAACTTTTTTAACACACTTTATTTTTTACTGTCAACTACACACTGTAACTCAACACAAATGACAGCAGTTAAATCAGGCCCCACCGAGGCTTAACTTAATGCTGAACAGAGCCAATTAAAGTTTTACAGTGCTCTTTCGGAGAAAATGACTTCCGCTACCGTTAAATAATATTTACCACCCAATAAACTGTCACTGATGCATTGTTAAGAGAGACTACACCTCACAACTTTTACAAGAAACTTTTACCAGCAGTTAAACCGCTCAAAATATTCGTCTGATTATAGAAAGCAAAGCCACAGAGACGTGAGACGCCGCTTTCCAACTAACAGCATGTTTTTCTGCTTTCTGTCCATGGGCGAAAAAGAGCACAACAAGTTTACAGCAGATCAGAGTCCTCCAGTCTGAGACCTTGAGGAGGTGGTTCATGGAGAAATCGATACGGTTAAATGAAATACAGTAGCAAAAACAGAGTTAGGAAAGAGGGAGAGAGATGGAGGGAGACACAGAGGGGAGTACAAACACACACACACACACACATGTTGGTGTTATTACGCAGTAAGGGGTTAACGATCAGATGGGCGGCCTCATCGTGTGTAATAACATCTGTGGAGAGGTCAGTCACTCTGTGGCCCCGCTGGCCCCCGACAATCATCCGACGTGGACGCACAGTGAGCCTGTACACACACACACACACATACACTGTACACATGTAGTTCATACATCAACATTTACCAGAAACAAGTCAAAGAGAGCAAATGCCACCCATTTTAGCATCTCTGAACCGACTTCCTGCCTCTTTTAGAGCTGATTTAAAAAATGTTATTGCTAGGTTACGGTTAACTGTCTCTCCCTCTGCACTCCTGCTGCCTCGGGTCACCGAACACTGTAGTATTAAATGTACCAACAGTTGAGAGAAACACATTGTACCGGTCCGTATTTATCGAGATGGTCAGAGTTAACAGTGCTGATGGTTTATAGTTTATAGATGGTTTATCAGTTTAACTTTTCATAAACTGGGCTGATTAACAAGCCAATTAACAAAATGTTTTATTAAAAGAAAAACAGACAATAAAGCTGGAAGAAGAAACTAAACTAACGATGGCATGTGTAATCTGTAAGATCAGCAGTGTAAGTGAGTGCATGAGCGAGGAAGTGTGTGAATGCAATGTTGTATCAGAAACAACACAAACCAAATGCCAACCAAACCAAAGGGGGGCCTCAGGGAGGAGAGAGAACCAGAACTGAGCTCCTACATGGTTTTAAAAGCACCAGCACAATAGGGCCCTTGAACCCTCCAAACACAAGCAAGTTTTTCCATTTCATAGTAATAATGTTGAGGGACCAAGGCAAAGCCCAACTGGCAAAGCTCGCGACTGCACTGGGGCCGCACACCCATAGGGGCCCAAAAAACCACAGGTTTACTCCATATCATTTGGGTATAGATAATTTAATTAATCACAAATTTATTAGACATTTGCTCCACTGAAGTAGAATATCAACTATGACACATCTGCCATCCTCAAACTCGTGGCCCCCGGTCCTGTAGAGTCAAAATCTACTTTTAAGACCTGAATTGTTTTAGTTTAGTTTAGTTTGTGGTAAAGTTTTGCTTTATCAGTTTACTTCCATTTTTTCCTGTGTCAGGTAATACACACAGAAAACCTACAGTAAGGTGGTAGTATCTCATTGTAGAAGTACCATAAGGGAGCAACATACAATTATTTTCATTATTGGTGTTTAAAACGTTAAAACATGGTGGAAGATGCTCGTCATTATTCCCTGGAGCCCATAACATTTTTTTTGTTTGAGAAACAGAGAAAAACCCAAAGATGTGAACTTTTTGGTATTTGCTTAAAAGTGACTCAAACAGGTTATTAAAATTTTTCTGTGATTCAACTAATTAATAAATCAACTACAGCAACAGATTCTTTGGCCCCCCCAAAAAAAGTTCATCATTAGAGGGACTTAGGGAAAAAAACATGTTAACATCAAATAATTCTTAGTGTTTAAATTGTATGATTGACAGCATCACTTACTGCCCACAGTCTCCTGTGTATTGCTGGGTGAGTATTAGAGCTAAATGCATTGAGACTCTGTCGTTATCACACTGAGCTGTGACGTGCCGGTAAAAAAGACTATAGACTCCTTTCAAGGCTTGAAAAGAGGAAAAACACAAGTGTAAACTAAAAAACACACAGTCGTTTGTGTTGTGAATGCAGGTGAAAGTTGTTGATAAGTGTCCAAACAAAACCATTATTTTGTGTGATTTACTGGCAGTTAGAGTGCTAAAGCAAATCCCTGTTTATGGACTCATTTTAATGAGGGAATAAAGATCCATTTGGATCCATTTGTTCCTTAATCCACCAGCTCCCGCAAAGTCATTTAGGACCTATTATGGTCTTTTTGTGGACTCTAAACTGCCACAGATCCTAAACCAGATACTGAGTCACAGAAATCTTGAGGACCCAGTTCCAAACCGTTTTGACTCTGACGCCTTGAAATAAACTGATATCTATATGTTTGCTACTCACATTGTTTCATTGGAAGGATTTTTAAACAATTGGAAAGGATTGACAAGTATATATGTGTATTTTTAACATAATTTAATCATGTTTAGATCCTTCAGGCTCATCTTCGGACACAATTTTTTAGTAGAGAACAGTTACTTGTTACTTGTATTTCTATTTATTGGTACTTCTACTCTACTACATGTCAGAAGGGAATATTGTTTTTTTTTTTTCTCCACTACCTTTATCTGAGAGCTCAAATTAAGATTTTGCAGTAACAAAATCATATATAGAACCCCTTTCAAAGACAGTGTTTATGTAGTTGGGGCCCTGTGCCATGTTCCACCAAATAAATGTTCTCTCTAAACTCACATGGTCTCAAATTAGTAACTGAGGCTCAGAGGCCAAATCATCCAATATTTCACAAAAAGATTGGAGAAAAATCTGAGAAATAAATACAAATTTGTGCCACATTGAATTTTGTTAAGACCCTTTGAAGGGGCGCGACCCCAAGGTTTGGAGCCACTGGATTAAATTGCTTAACTGTATATAAAGTAGTTAAAAACAGTTAAATGCTACTTATGTATATTAATATTAACAATCTAATATTGTTATACATGATCATTTATCATGTCATGAGCCAACTACATTAGCTGAGCACATTTTGTTCACAATACTTCTGCACTTTCACACAGGTAGGACTTGGAATGCGTGAATTTTACTTGTAATAGCGGATTTTTACATTGTTGTACTGGTGCTTTTAAAGTAAAAGTAAAAGTAAAAGTTTTGCATACTTTTTCCACCACTGCCTTGGAGTTTACCCAGTATGTCCCCTCATAAATTCATTAACTTTCATCAACAAAAAAGACTTTGTCAAATGATTTTGAGACGTAGAAATTAGAAAATATTGTGGAACACTGATATTGTAAATAAATGAAAACATAAGATATTTTTTCTCTCTTTAGTGTTTTATTTAGTGTGGGCTATAGGCTTTTTTTGCCTGTAATATAAAGAAGAAAGAAAAGAAAATCTCTTGCAATTATTATGTGTTTGCTGTTTGTTCATGTTACAGACAGATAAAGAGCTGCAGCCTGTAAGAACATCTACAGGAAACATGACTCAGACATATGTGCTGTCTCCTGGTGGGTTTATGGAGGGTAGGAGGTGTTTCAAAGCGGTACTGCATGTTATCAGTGTCACATCCACGCAAATAAGTGTTGAGGCCACCATGGGCAAAGTGTGTGTGTGTGTGTGGCTGTGTGTGAGTGGGGGTTGGGTTTCGGGGGGAGGGGGGAGGGGGGGGCATTACTTTCCACCCTGTTGGCACAGGCGAGGTCGACCGGTGCATGTTTTTTAGCTCATTCACTCATTTACCTACCACTACCACCCCTTTCACCCCACACACACACACACACACACATACATACTGAGGTTGCAAGAGTTCAGAGCAGGGTACACAAGGACCCCTCTGAACTCAACAAGTTGGCTCCTTTTACAAAGAATATCTCACCCCAGAGTCTCCGTGCCCTCCTTACCTTGTACACACACACACACACACACACACATACACGCACACACACACACACACACACACGCACGCACGCACACACACACAAACACACACACACACACACACACACGTAAAAAAACACAGCTTAATATACTGCCATGCTTTCCAAAACAACCGGGTTAGCCCTGCCCATGTGTGCTAAACAGCATTTTAAAACCCTCTTTTGATGAGACTGGATGACCTCGGGGCTTTGTTGCTCTGCGACATCAACACACAGCGTCGGCACGGCCTGCGCCCTGGCACCAAAGCCAGACAGATGTTGTAACAACCAGCGTGAGTGATGAGCTGGTTGAAACCACATCAGACTTTGTAAACACGAGTGAAGATGATAGAAAAACAGGAACATGGAAAAAAACAAGAGGGAAAGCCTGGGAATGGTGCAAAATAATTACATGTGTAGTCATGCACAAGAAACCTGCACACGTGTTAACACATGAATGTGTGGTTCCTCTAGATATTACTGTTCAAGCATGTGTGTGCACTTGTGAGTAGCATACGAAAATCACGGCACAAACATACAAACGGGTGGCAGTGGAAACATTTGTTCATTGAATATATTTCTAAAGCACAAGCAAGAAGTACAAAGTCATTTGCAGTGGAAGGGACATGCAATAACAGAAATACTGAAATACTTATACTATATTATACTAAAAATATACTTAAAACACACATAATTTAAGACTTTTAGAAAGTAACAAGCCATAAACTGGACAAATATACACAATGGGGAATGCAACTGCAAAACCACAAATGACGATGGAGTCTTTCTACATAACTGGACTCCAGTGATATTGCACCTTAGATTATGAGTGGCTGAACAAAGGAACATACCTGTATCAGTGGTTTATTATGTCTGCAGCTACTTGTTACCTCTGTGCCTAATATCAAGAAAAGTTTAAAACAGTTGTAGCTGTATTTTGAACTTTAAATTTAAGTAAAATGAAAAAAAAGATTTCAACAGCCACTGCACAGATCTTTTTGACTGAGCAAATAACTGACACACATTCTTCGTGTTCTAACATCAGCATGCTTACACGCTCACAATGACAATGCTAACATGGTATAATGATCAACATATTCACCATCTTAGTTTTTCCTGTTAGCATGCCAACATTTGCTACCGCTGTAGCTGATGGTACTTGGTTTTAGACTAATTAAAAAATTTGACTTGATCGTGAAAAGTCCGGCATTACAATAATTAATTCAATTGAGGAAGAGGGAAACATGAACTGTCATGGAAATCGTGACCTGCTTGTGGTGCTAGATGTAAAGTTAAGAGGATCATTAAGCTGGGGACCATGAATATCTGTGCCATATTTCAAGGTTATCCATGTACTAGGTGTTGAAATATTTTAATCTGGACCAACGTAGTGGACCAACCAACCAACATTGCCATTCCCTGTGCCATGCCATGGGCCTGACAAAAAAAATGTCTAAGAACTGGTGATTGGTCTTGTGATTGAGTGTAATGGTAAAGCAGGATTTATACTCTGTCTTGTTGGGTAATCGGAAACCTTCTTTGACACACACACACACACACACACACACACCTTTCTGACCGTAAATAAAGGGGTCTATGTCCCACCATCTCTGTAACTATCCAAAGCTGACACTCTGGCAGTGTCACCCACTTCACGTCATGATCGGCCAACTGTGCACAGCTTAGAAAGGAGTCAAGGATTATACTTCTCTAGCTCTCTTTTTTTTTCATTTGTTACACAACTATTTGGGGCATAAACACTTTTGATTTCCAACGTCTTAAGAGCTAGTTCTGACAGACCATAAACCAGCCTTAAGAATCAGTAATAGGCCCATCAAAGAGAACGTGGGAAAGCTCAACAGAAAGGATTGTTCTTCTTTTGTTATTTTGGAGAGGTCTAAGTGCACCTAAGCCTCATCTTTGAAACTGCTTCTTAGGTGGTCTGAACAGGCAAAATTGCAAGCAAACATCATCTATTGACAACAGAACGGATGTGTACGCCTCCACATTGATCACTGTTCTTTTCTTCTTTTCTCCCTCTAGCCTTTAACCAAATAAGTACAGTAAATCTGCATGAAGAGTGATCAAAACACTGCCTTGCACAACTCCTCTCTACAGGAGTAAAAGTAGTTGTAATAACTTGCTGCGCCTTCATTTTTGCCCACATGCGATCACCTACCACATATGTAAAAACAAAAACACACTTTTGCACTAAGAGCCTCTGGATGTTAGTGGGAGTTAAGTTGGAGCTACTGCACTGTCTCAACATGTTTGTTTTGATGGCTTTTATCTCCATTTCTGAGTTCCTCTCCTTGTGTTTACTACGTCATTGAGCAGTGTAGTTCCTTTTCCCAATGAAACATGATATTGTTACTGTACGCTCAGGAATGTTTTTCACCCCCTGAGTGGCAGGGTGTGTTCACATCCCTTTGCCTGTCCCCAAAAAGCCCCCGTTTGAGGCTCCACTGTTTCCTCACTCTCTCTTTATGAATGAGAAGTAACATGTCACGCAAAAATGAAGGCACAACTTTTCCTAGAAGTGTGCATAAGGGCTCTTTCTTTGCAAACCAGTGCTCTGGTTACAGTCGTAACAGATGTTAAATTAGTTCAGAACTGTCCACCACTCAGTAGTAAACAACACTGTCCTGCAACAAGGAGGTGTTATGCTCTTATCCTTGACACTGACACCATTTCATCTCTTAACAAACAGACTCTAAATAAAGAGCAATAACCAGACGGTGGAGGGGAATCATGCTTGACGTATTAAAATCAGTTCAGTCAGCCAACTACTGTGGAACAAGCTTATTTATATGTGCAGTATGTACAGAGGAGTTATTTGGCATTTAGGCTGTGACCTTGTCACTAAGAAAAGAGACTGGGGAGTGAGTGACAGTAGTAGTCTGCCCCCTCCAAAAACACATCGATGTGTCAAAATCTGTTTCCCTATCAGCTTTTGTTTGCCCTTACCTTACCATGACCCCACTTAGTCATCTCTGTGATGCTTAACCATAAACTAACATAAGACCTAAACCTGACCAGGGAACAGACTTGGACTGAAGAACGCCAGTATAGGTTTTGTGTTGGACCTCAATACTTATACTTGAGTATCGACTAAAATCCATTTGCATAAGGGAGGAGTTTATAATAATTTAAGAATAACTAAGGGTGTTCCACAAGGTTCAGTTCTAGGTCCATTTCTTTTTACAATTCATATTAATGATGTTATTTCATTTTTAACGAACTGACATGAACAATTGTATGCATATGATACAATATTGTATTGTATTGCAAAGAGTGTTCAGCTGGCTGTGAAAAACCTGCAGCATTTCTTTAACATTTGCTAAGCTGTACTTATAAACCAACAAACAATATTGAGAGTTACAGATAAATACCTTGGTATATGGATAGATGATAAATTAACTTTCAAATATTATACAGACAATCTTGTCAAGAAATTACGACAAAAACTTTTTTTTTTGTATTTTTGTATAGAAATAGGTTAATAGAACTTATGCTTTTTAGGAAAAGGATAGTTGAAGCTGATTTTGGATTACGGGGATGTGATTTATTGACATGCCTCTGACTCCACTATTTAACCCTTGGATGCTGTTAATCATTCTGCCCTTAGGTTTAATGCTGGTGATGTTTATGGTGCTCATCATCGCATCCTGTATGAAAAAGTTGGGTGGTCTTCTCTGTCTTAAGAATGTGATTTGTTTATCTACAAGGCCCTTATTGGGAAGCTGCCATCGTATATCACTTCTATATATACTGGTGCTCTGGGCCATATCAAACTCAGTCTAATGACTGGCTTTCACTGCAAGTCCCTCAGGTCTGCATTGAGCGTGGAGGATCTGCTTTTAGTTTTTATGCTCCCACCACCTGGAAGTCTTTATCATGCACCCTAAAATGTATTCTTTGGTAACTGTTGACTGATTTAAATCTATGATCAAAAATCATACAGCTTCTTTTGGTACCTGTTTAAAATGGTTTGTCTTTACGTCTGTACTTGTCTGTATCCTTCAATTTTAATTAACTGTGTTCGTTTACTTTTTAAATTTTTCTTTTACCATTCATGTTTTATTTTTGACACGTTGGATATGGGGTGTAGTTAGTAGAGTATGCCATGTGTGAGTGTAGAACCTAAGCCCAAATTGTCTCATGAACTAGTTTTACATTTTTCAAGATTCGCTTTAAACAAGGCTCTAAATGAACTTTTCAGGCCCTTAGTCAAAAAACTTTGTACAGTCATTTATGGTTCCCAGAGGATGGATCCTAATGACTTTGGTAATGAGTTACACTCATATAGTCTGGCACCACCATGAGGATGAGATTCGTGGTTCAGTATCAAATGCTTCAGCGACTATTGAAAGAATTGCCGTAAATATTGGCTCAGACTTTCTTGTCCCCTTGCGCCACCACCAGGTTAAGTATTTCATTTGTCAAATACTTGCGCTGTGTTGCAACTCACATACTTCCATACTCACACTTGCTATTTTAAGTGCATAAGTGTATTCACACTGACAATTATGGCAACATGCAGTACAAGTACCTGGTTGGTACACCCAAAACAGTCAAAAAATTGAGGACCACCAATGAATTTTATAACATCTATGTGATTTAAATGATAAAGTTATCACACAGCTCATAAGAATACTTAAAATATTTCTGAAATATGTCAAACTAATGATGGTTGGTTACAAAATTACACATGTGACTGTTTCTTAAACTTTAAATGGGGCCACGACAGAAAAAGTTTGGGAACTGGGATATTGAATGAATGCAACCTATTAAACATACATATTAATTTTGACTCTTTTTTTAATGATAATGCTGGTTACTTTACAGTCAAACTTTACAGGATCAGATTCAGAATGAGCTACAATGCAAACAGTAGGGCTCTTAAAGTTTCACTTTCCTGCACAGCAGCAATCAGGGCTGGCTGAAGGATGGTGTCTTTAGTAACTAACCACCATGAAGCTCAAATGAGCCAGCCCGAGGTGTGTTTGTCTACTGGACGCCAAGCATGGTGTGAATTTTGTTGTGCAAACCTCACTGTGCTCTGCCATGCATGCCGTCCTTTGAATGCCCGCCATCAAGCAGGCTGACAGGACATAGGTGCATGATGACATCCGCCCAGAGCTTCTGTTTATAATAGATAACAGACGCAGGGCAGTGAGTTGATGAGGCCATGGGGGTACACTGTATCTGGGGGTCAAAACCTTGACAAATTTACCTCTGAAGTGCAGGGGTCAAAGAGTACCAGAGTGTGCCAACGATGTAATCAACGAGTTGATTGGGGCCGTGGCCGCAATGGTGACATATTGCTGCAAATTAATAGTATTGTAGTGTGATAATAGTGTGATATTTATTCACTAATCATTAAGATGCATTGTTATTGTATGTGGAGCTCATTTGCTTACCACTTACTTAAAGGAAATCTGAACATATATAACAATTTTTAATGAATCGATGTTAAGATTACAGCACTATAGTCTCAAGTTAGGACTTTGCTGAATGTTATGTTGCACTCAGTTGACAATACTAAATGAAAACAACAGAAAACTAGTGCTTCATAGTAACCATTGACCTAGTCAAATACTACTGCACTTGTTGCACTCCTTCGCTAACTGGCCTTTACATTCTACAGACGATCATACCTGTTAACCTATTGGCTCCCTGTATGCAGAAAGTAGGGCAGCCCATACAGTAAGTCAGTGTCTTCAGCTGCATATCATATCACACTGCCTTTTACCTTTGGTCAGATAGTCTTTGTTCTTTCAAGGTGCTCCTGCCCTCTAACCAGCAGAGCAAAGTTATTAGAGTGTTCGGGACCCACTTACTCTCTGGACATATAATCACATAGAAATACAGCAAAATTTTAATGTTGATGATACATTAAAAGGGAAAAGTACAATGCATTTTAACACAAAAATATTTGTGGGGTTGCTCTCTGAATCCATTTTATGCTTGATTGAGCACTTTTCAAATTTCAGGTTACAACTGGACAAATGCAGACAATGAGATTTGCTGATGCTTTTAATGCAGATAGAGTGAAGATACACATGCATTCAACACTTTTCAGCCATGGTCAAACAAGACTTAGAGTTTACAACCATGCTAGCAGGTCTGTGAGGCGGTGCCTTCAGCTAAATGCTAACATGCTGGTGTGTAGCAGGTTTAATGTAATCAGTTTAGCACGTTAGCATGATAACATTTACAAATTAGCACTAAACACAGGTGAGGATGATGGCACTGTCATTATTTTGGCTTTTTGGTATTTGGTCATTAGTAAATTGAATACTTGACCTGAAGATGGAGCTAGATAAAACCATTACATTCACAATTTGTCTCATTCAGATTTCATGGGGACCCATCCAAAAGTTGTCATGACATTTCACTCAAAGGCAAATGTCAAACTCATGGTGCCAATCCATCAAGTAAATAGTGAGATGTTTCACTGGATAAGTGAAAACTTTAACCTGCTGATGAGGACAAGTCAGGAGATCACCAAAGATCACCAGTCCAGCTATATAGGTGTTGAGCTACCTCAGTCCGAATAAAAGTGGTGGAATGATGGACTGATTGCCACCCACAGAACCACAGCGTGACTAAAAATCCAAAATAACAGTCTGTGGGCGATTCCCTCTGAACAACAGCGAAGTGCAAGGTTTTCTCCCCTGCTGTGAAATATGCCAAATTCCATTTCTCAATACAGGAGTACGTCTGCGGGAGGTTTCAAAAATTTTTGAAAACACAAGAAGCCTGGTACTTCATGAAGATCAATCAGGAGGACAGACAGAGGTCGCTTCTGAATCTGATGATTTCACTTTTCACGAATGTTCCTGTCAACATGACACGAAATTAACAAAATTGCACAGATATTATTGATAAATTTATCAAGATATGACAATATGCATTTTGTAAAGATGATTGTTTAAGTCAGAGAGACTGCTCTGCTTTACTACGGAGGCTTACTATGGATTTTCCAGGACATTTAATTTAATTAACTCTGGATCCGTGCTCACCAGCAGCAGTTCAACCCAGTCACCCCTGATTCCACTAACTGACTTCTTCTTGTGAGGAAACATTTTATTGTAACAGATTTTTACCTCACACATGACTTTGCTGTTACCTAAGAACAAGCCTATGGCCTCACTTCTGGCCCAGCACTTTCTATTCCTTCAGCTTGTTGCTGTCAGAGAGGAGGGAGGTGGGTCCTCCTCCATCCAGGGAATCCTAACCCAGATACTGAGCCAACCTTCCCTCTCTACAGTGCTGAATGCAGCCAGGAGGCAACAGCAACCTCAGTGTATGGGAAGAGGTCAGCAAGTTCATGGAGATCTCCTTCCTTACCAGCTCCAGCTCCAGCCCTTCCCCATCATCTTTATCAATAGGAATGACCTACTTTCTGGCTGGAGTCAAAAATCTATAGGCTATTGTGAGACCCATCAAATAAAAAATAAACCCTTGTTTGTCAGCGTCACAAATCTTTATGTTTGCTCATATTAACATTGGCTTGGTGTCAAGAATTTGAATGCTCACTGAAGGCCACACAGAGTGCATCGATTTGGGACACAATGAGAAACTGTGAAGTGAAAGGCTAAATAAAGTTGTTAAATAGCAAGCGGGGAAATGTTTTGCTTTCACTGTCGACACTATTTAAGAACATCTCTGTCAACTGTGAGAGCCAGAGTTGGTGTGATGTAAGGCAAAAAACACACTGCCAGAGGGTGAAGGATGCTTTACTTTGCTCCTGCTCTGTTGTAAATATTTTCATTCTTAGAGTAAGGGTGGGCTTCGGGGAAAGGGGCACCTCACATTCTAGGTCAGCGCTGTTATGTGACCCTTCAGGCTGATGCGACTGTACGAAGCTTTTCCATCTCTACTACGGATCCCAGCTAATCTCCTCCTCTGTGGCCTCCAGGAGCACGGTGGTCCCTCGCTGGGCACATGAATGTTCGCTTGTGCTTTCATAAAATGAATGTGCATCTTGTGTGCGTGCATGAATGTGTTTCTCCTTCGCATGTGCCTATACGGAGAAGCCTCCACTTCAAACCCAATCATCGAACTCAATGACCTGTCAGTCAATTTGGATGTGAGTGAGTTTGAGTCATCAGGTTTGCCTGCCCTGTGTGCTGAAGGGAAGGTCAGCTGCCCCCTATCTCAGTTCATCACTTATCTCTCTACCGGCTTATGTCCCGACTACAAAGCCCTCACTGATTTGAGTGTAAGAAACAGAGAAAATTGAGTCGGACTGTAATCAAAGTGATACCTGATTGAGGAGATGATGAGACTAGAGCTGAGTGTTCAGTAGGTTAGGAATCAGGAGGGATTCAGTCAATTTAGGAGGCTTCACCTTTATTTAAAACAAACCAATCTAGCCAGCACTAGAGAACCTAGTGTATCTGACACTAAGGATATGGATCTAAAAAAAATAATAATTTTATCACATCTGAAACACATAATAATATCTTATTAATTCTTTCAATGTAAAAAGATATACAGATATGGGTGAAAGGGATTTTTTTTTTCTTAAATAATCTACATCTTGTCTGTTTTATAGATGACTGTGTATGCACGTATTTAAATATGGTGTCTGTCCTGAATGAGTAAGTTCAGTCTATTGTATTGTGTATTATGTTCCTGTAAACTAGATGAAAAAAATGAAATAAAAGATGAAGAAAAAAAGTAAAAAAAAGTTTATTCATTTGTTTACCTGTGCAAATGTTTGTGATTTTTTTAAAATTCCATGACTGCAATTTCTTCCAAAGTGAATAATTTTGCTATAAATTGTATTAAAATTGTATTTGCTTGTAGACATCCAAAGCAACACAGCTTGAGCTTGTATTTCAGCTGATATTTAATATGGTGGCATCAAAGGTAACGATTCAGTGCCTTTGATGAAGAAACTGAACAAACACACATCCACTTTCATAACACATTTATTACGATCCAAGCCTCAGTCACTTATTCTACACAAGGCCATAGAGGAGGGTATTGCGTAGTACTGTTTGCTTACAGACAACATCACGAGAAAACATGTTTTCTCTATGACTTGCACCCTGCGCAGTGCCAGCTGTCAGTGACACTGCCAGTGTTACCTCGTGTTCAATATGCCAGACCAGACCAGGACACTGCGAGGTTGAAGTCCTGGGATGAAGCCTTGCTCAACAACCTGCTGCTCTCACTTTTTGCTGGAGTTTACTATCATATATGATACAAGAAAAGCAAGAAATACTCACATTTAAGACTCTGGAACCAGAGAATATCTGGCCATTTCGCTTAAAAAATGATTGAAACAAATATTTTATTGCTGATTAACTTTCTGCCAATTAATTGATTAATTGACCAATCGTTTACTGCTCTACAATGATGCTTGAGTAGTAGGAGAGCAGTATCAGTTTAATCAAACTAATTGTGAAAAACAAACCTGCATATTCTTTAGTTATTTTAGTATAATTTCCAGCCATGACCAAAAATGTACTTGGAAACAGACTAAAATATTAGAAGGGGCTTTCTTTCAATTAAGCATTTTTTTTACCATTATTTTGGGGGAATTTTTTGCCCTTAAGCGGAGATTTTGACAGGAGAGAGATAAAAGGAAATGAGGAATAACGTGCAACAAAAGTCCCCAGCCGGAGTCAAACCACATTTGGCACCACTGTACTAATTTGACATTTTGTGTGAAGATCTTTTTAAAGTCAGAGAAAATTATATCAGCTTGGGGCTTGAGACTTTTTTAATGGATGTCCTATCACAAATATGTACAATTGATTCTGAACTCTGCTGCCCAAGTGCTGACCAGGACCAGAAGCAAAAAAAATACATGTTTCACCTGTTTTAAGGTCCTTCCATTGGTTGCCTCTCAGTTTCTGTATTGATAAAAAATGTATTCATTTATTTTTTTTAAAAAGCACTGCATGGTCCTGCACCAGCCAACTTGTCTGATGCTTCCAGTGTATAAACTAGTACGGCCTCTCAGCTTCTCGGTCTTCAGTTGTGCCAAAGTGCAGACCAAAATCTTTTAGTGAGGCAGCTTTTGGTTTTTATACTGAGCTTTTGTTTTGCAAAGAAAATAAAAAAAATACCTCTTTTGATTAGAATGTTTTACTAACATTATTTATTCTGTTTATTCATTATTTTATTGTATTCATGTTTTAAAATGTTTTATTCGCTCATATATATTATCTTTAATGTTTGATCTTGTTTTTATTTTAATTCATATCATTATTTTTTACATTTTATATTTATTACATTCACCTTTTATTTTAAAAGTTTGTGCACTAATCTCAAATAGTTCCAAATAGTTTTACTGTTCACTTTTGTTCTGTTTTATTATCCTCTTGTGAGTCACCTGTAAAGCACATGAACTGTATGAACCTGTACCAAAGGTGCCATACAAAGTTTCATTGGCTCCTCCAAATTAAATGACAAAATAAATGATGTAACTTGTTTTTTAATTAACCAAGCACCACAGTTATTCTTGGCAGCGGAGTCACTGCAGGAGATGGTTGTGGTGGATAGTGAGCTCATATTCACAGTCTCGACTGTGGTTAAGTGAGACTGCCTTTCTGTAAAAAACGACTGTGGTAATTATGACAGGAGCAAAGGAGGAAGTCAGGTATGTAGCATAAAGAGTCAATTGCTGTGTCCCAATTCCCAATGGTCACACCTGTCGGCGGATGCAGTCTATGAGGGTGTGGCCCTTCGAAGCCATCGTAGACTGTGAGGGCCAAACCGAAACAAGGTGGTCTGGTCATTGGGGGATTTTTGCTTTGCGTCACCAGCTGTGCCTGCCCTTACTGTTGCATTGCAAATGGTGGCTCCTGTTGCCTAGCAAATTTGAAAACACATAACTTTTTTGTGCAAAATCTTGAGGTTTTAAGGCCATTGGTATCAACAGTTTTACTGTTAGCCGTTCAACTGAGCTGAAACCCAATAGTTAACATTTAAAAGTGTAATCCTTGGGCTCTCTGCCGATGTTGTTTCCTGCCATATTATTTTCAATGAACGTGCAATGAATCCTGGGATAGGTTGGGCCATGAAGGATTCACCCGTTGGAGCCTTTGTTGCCTAAGAAACGAAGGTCACATTTCCCGGCCGGTCGTTTCTTTAATCTATGACAATTTTAACCATGTGTTTATTACCTTAACCATGACGACAAAAGTCTGGTACGCCTGCCACGGGTACGCTCTTTTGGGTCGTATCCGAGGGTATCCACTGTGGGTCATATTCAGTCCAGTGCCTGTGCGATAAATATGAAGCAACCAGTTAGCTTAACTTAGCATAAAGACTAGTGGCAAGGGGGAACATCTGGCCTGGCCCTGTTCAAAGGTAACAAGCCTGCCTTCTAGACCTCACTAATCAATACTTTATATCTCATTTGTTTAATCAGAACAAAAACACTGTTAAGTCACTGTGTCCAGCCAAGAAATAGTCCTGCACATAGCTTACGCAAAACTGCAACTTTTTGTTTTTACACTCAAGTTTTGGTTCTTATCAAACAAACAAAAGAGCAGAAAAAAAGCAAAAAAGTGTATTTTCCTCAAATGATGGAATGAAATTGCACCTAGCCTTCTTTTCCAACAGGCTGTGTAACAAATTGACAAAAAGACAAATTGGCACTACACTTCATGTCAGGCATGCTCTGACCCCAGAGAGGTAAAGCAAAGGAACACTGTCTCCATTTGTAGGTGCGTGGGTGGTGTTTTTTTTTCTTTCTTTTCTTACTTTTTTTCTGTTTGGGAGGGTGGGGGCTGATTGATGTGTGTGTTACACCTCACTCACTCCCCAATATACAGCAAACATCAGTTAGAGTTCAAGGTTGTTCTGATGCCACCTGAGAGTCTGTGAATGAGCACTTCTACAGGATAACAACACAGGGCCCCTGCACATGTTATTTAAGTTATGCCAGCTCTGAGGGGGGCGCTGTGTGTGTGTGTGTGTGTGTGTGTGTGTGTGTGTGTGTGTGTGTGTGTGTGTGTGTGTGTGTGTGTGAGCATGAGAGCAGGGAGAGGGGGGCTGTTCACTACAGGTAAACCCATCAACTCCAAAAATATGATATGTTCAAAATAAAATGTATCAAATGATACATTTTACAGCTGTAAGTGTTCCCTGCTCTTAGTTTGGCACGGCTGAAAAAGCTGGAGCAGTTTGGGAAATCCAAATTTGATTTCAGACATTTGAGGACACAGAATGATCTGGAAACATTTGAATTAAATGACGGTTTTCTGAGAACTATTAAAATTTCTGAGGCAGTGATTCAGCAACCTGCCAAACTTAAGCTCGCTTATTGTGTGTTTTAGATGCGTTTAGTGGGGATATATATGTGCAAATGTCAGAAACATTCAAAAATGAGAATTGCATACCCAGTTACCCACCTTCACCCATCCACAAAGAACACACACTCCAAAACACTAGCAGAGCAAACACACGCACACACAGACGCACTAGCACACGCACGCACGCACACACACGCACAAGCTGCAATCTGTCAAATATTTGCCCACGGTGCAGAAGTGTGGCAGTAGTATTTGCTTTGCCAAAGTTTCGGTTCTTCCAATGGCGGGTCGCTCTGAAACACGGTTCAAGCGAACCGCGTCACCTCCGTTGTGGCCTGTGTGTTTATTTATAAAGCGAGGGAGGGGGGATGGAGAGAGAGGCGGG
>NW_019525073.1:1037632-1111784 GCF_002814215.2 Seriola lalandi dorsalis
GGGACTTCCTCGGTCTATCTGCGGTCATACGATCCTGTCAACGTGGATCCATAAATGAATAGTGGGCTCGATGGCCACACCATGCAAGACCTGTCCCTGATTGGTTCGGTGCACAGCAGCAATAAACACTGTTAGGGTATATATAATGCGGCAAGGTGTGAGAGTTCCTAGAAACTAGAAACCCCAGAGATAATAAGGAAGAGCTGCTTTTAACCGTCAGTTTAACATTCGTATTCTGCTTTTTTTTTTTAATTTATTTGTACGGATTTGAGGATGAGGACGCAGATCCAAAAAGTTCCTCAGATAGTTGAGCTGCTGAAGAAGAAGTCTGTAGGGCTGCAGCACTTCAAACCAACATCCTCAGTGTGCGTCCTGGAGGAGAAGGATGCTGTGGAGGCTGCGCCGTGCCCTCACGCTGCCTCCAGAGCGCACAGCCTGGACGCGATCCCGGGACCCACCAACTGGCCGCTGGTCGGCAGTCTGGTTGAACTCCTGCGGAAAGGAGGTCTGACAAGACAACACGAGGCACTGGTACAGTAGCCTATTATTATACACTTCTTCTGTTTGTTTGTTTTTTCTTCTAGCGTAATACAACCTATTTTCCAGTCAATACATCAACAAAAAGAATAAACAAAATGTGTTTCATCTGATTTTTTTTTTTTTTTGACAAATTAATGACTACTTAAATTTTGTTTTAGGTTGATTACCACAAGAAATTCGGCAAGATTTTCCGGATGAAGCTGGGCTCTTTTGAGTCGGTGCACATTGGCGCACCTTGCTTGCTTGAGGCGCTCTATAGGAAGGAGGGAAGTTACCCTCAGAGACTGGAGATCAAACCCTGGAAAGCATACAGAGACCTGAGGGACGAGGCGTATGGGCTCCTCATCCTGTAAGTAGGCTGTCGATTCCCGTATTGATACCTGACATAACCATAATCACCAGGACGTAGTTTGAGGTGGAAGTAGGGACACAAATGTTTCATATTGAAGCCCATTGAAGAGGGTGTCCAAACTGTTGATTTGCAGGGAGGGGAAAGACTGGCAGAGAGTGAGGAGCGCTTTTCAGCAGAAACTCATGAAACCGACCGAGGTGGTGAAGCTTGATGGCAAAATAAACGAGGTAAGATTCTTATAATATTTTACATACATTTGATCTTGAGCTTATTGATGATTGGCGGCTGACACCCTCTGTTTGTAAAAACAGGTGTTGGTGGATTTCGTTGCCAGAATTGGAAATATAAACGCCAATGGGAAGATTGAGGACTTGTACTTCGAGCTGAATAAATGGTCGTTTGAGAGTAAGTTCAGCTGATTTTGCTCGGTTACTCGTCAAAGCTACAACTACAGACGATTTTCTACAACCGATTAATTATTTTCTCAATGATCATTTGGTCATCATGGTTATCACAACTTGCTTAAGTGTCATTTTAAATGTCTTATTTTGTGTGACCCAAAAATCCCAAATTATTTAATTTACCATCACAAACAGACAAACCTGGAGCTATAGTGAATGTTTACTTAAAATATGACTCAAACGATTATCAAAACAGTTGCCACTAATCATTTCAGCTTATCTATCCATTATTTAGCTGTATGCTACAATAACTGCTTTATTATAATATAATATTCTTAAGTGTATAGTTTACACTATATCTATTCTTTATCCACTAATATGTCTATACTAAATTGAAAATGAAATCACTGTCTTCAGATTCTGTTATTGTTAAATGCCTTTCTGAACCGCTCCATACATTTAACTCAGGTTCTGAATCACACTCTTTGCTCTCCTTTGTCGTACAGCCATCTGTCTCGTCCTCTACGACAAGAGATTCGGTCTGCTGCAAGAGAAAGTCAACGAGGAAGCCATGAACTTCATCACAGCTGTGAAAACAGTGAGTACACTTGTTGTTATTCCTCTCACAGTAGCAGCGTGTGCTGTAGGAGAGGACACTGGAGATGATCTGTGAGACACCGAGACTGTAGTTCATCAGGTTCATCTCAAGCCGAGGTCAGCTGAACTGCAGCCGGTGATGCAGCAGTTCAGCGGGATTTACTGGGGCAAACCAATATCATCCACAGTCAGGAGATGATAAGCGAAGGCTCACAAAGGTCTCACGGGGCAGTGGGTTTAAGAAAAAAGCAGAAAGAAAAGATTGAATCAAAGATTTTCCGAGAGGGTGAGGTTGATTACATTTAACTGCTAATCCTTTTTCTCTCTTGTTCTGTATGCTTTGTGTGTCTCTCTCTCTCTAGATGATGAGCACATTTGGCATGATGATGGTCACACCAGTGGAGCTCCACAAGAGCCTCAACACCAAAACATGGCAGGACCACACCGCAGCATGGGACCGCATCTTCAGCACAGGTACAAACAGAGACACAAGTTTATACTACACCACTAAATGACACCAAGGAGTTAAGGATAGAGAAATTACATGGCGTAAGAGTTTAAAGCAAAACATGTTTGATGTTTGATACTGATAACACGTGAACTCCAAAAAAAATGGTGCGTTACTCATATGGCATTCGGTGATGCCAGGCTGATCTGAGCTCACTTCCAGTCAGACCATAGATAGGAACGCACAGAGGGCGGGCAGGAGTGAGATTTAAACCAGGTGCTTCAGTGTTTTGTGTACTTGGCACTCTGGGTAGATGTCAGCCAGAGTTGTAGTAAACCGCATGACCTAAGAGGGAGAAATCTGCCAAATATTTGTAGTAGCACGAGGTGGGGGTGAGACATCAAGGGATTAGAAGATGATGCTGGTTGTGCTGTTTACTCGGCTGAAGCTGCTCACAGCCTCTCACAAACATACACACATAAACACACACTTTCCCAACACTTGGTGGCAGAAAGTGCATGTAGAAACTGGGAGTGTGAGGTGAGGTAGTTTTTTTTATAATTTGTTTAGTTTATTTTTAGCTGCAGCATACTGTCAGTCAGTCATTTAGTCAGTTTAGTTCGTTTGAGTGTGTCATGTGATTTATGTGATGCTCAGGCCTTATAAGCTTATGACTCACATAAACAGTCAGAGATCAGACGAGCGCAACTGGGACAGCAGTACCAAAATAGAGAGGCATGAACGGTGACTTACAGTCTCACACGATCCACATCATATGGATAACGTGTCATGTAAGGACAAACACTAGACCTACGCTTTTAACAGCAGAAATTTAATTTCACACAATGTGAATACCTCAGGAACACCTCGAGGGAATGTCTCTGAACTTGGCAGACGTTCACTTAGACTCAAAGATGAACTGATTACAATTTGGTGGACAAAGGTCAAAGGTTATAGGTCAGGGTGACTAATTATGACAAAATATAATACCTAGAAAAAGGAGCAGTGATCATTACTTGAAAGTAGACAAGAGGAACAAAACTGATACACACCGAATACTGCATAGACGGTTGAGTAGCATAGAACTTAATATGAATGACTTTTGTAAAGATGTCCATAAAGATGATTTATTAATTTTAGTAATGGAAGTAATATTTAGTCTACGTTATGTAAACAGAACTAATATGACCCAAATTACCATGTACCAAACCTGTGACTTCGGTTAAAGGAAATCAGTATGTTTACATCTTTACTGCTTTGTGGTCCCTCAGCCAAAGTCTACATCGACAAGAAGTTGAAGAGGAACGCAGTCAGAGCTCCTGATGATTTGATCGGTGACATCTTACACCACAGCTGCCTTTCAAAAAAGGAACTGTACGCAGCCATCACAGAACTGCAGATCGGAGGAGTAGAGACGGTGAGTGATATTTTGTACCACAAAGTAATATGTTTCATTCAAAGCCATAGTTCCACATTTATGGAAAATTGGCTTATTTACCTTTAATGCCGTTCTCTTATCTGTTCATTCAATATGATGCTATAGCCAGAAGCCAGTTAGCTTAGCATAAAACAGCTAGCCTGGCTCTGTCCAAATAGTTAACTAATTATTTCTTAGTTGTTTAATCTGTACAAACAACGAAAAGTTAAAATTTTATTAGAAAGCTTTAACTTTGGACAGAGCTAAGCTAGCCGTTTCCCCTCCTTTGCAGTCTTTATGCTAAGCTAAGCTAACAGCTGCGGACTGTTATACTTAACGGAGTGGTATCAATCTTGTCATCTAACTTTTGGCAAGAAAGCAATATTTCCCCAAAATGTCAAACTCTTGTTTTAAAGTTATTTCTGCCTATTCCAACTTTAGATTTAATGCTCTCAAAGAAAAACGACATGATCACATAGCTGAAGCGCACCACCTCTCAGCTCTGAACACGAGTTAACCTTTTAAATGTTTTACCTTTCGCCTATTTTCCTTCAAGTGGGGAAAGAAAAAAAACTTTTCAACCTCTAAAACAAACAGGTGTCGAAAGTTACAGTGTTTCAGAAGTGGAAAATTAATGTGGTGTGGATGTAACTGAGGAGCCTTTGAGGAACCCCAAACATTCCTCAGCTCCTTTTCAGGACCCCACTGAGGAATGTACTTAGAGTAGCTGCCTCACTAAGTGACATTTCCTCTCTGCCTCCTTCTCTCTCTCTCTCTCTCTCTCTCTGTTTATGTTTCTCAGACCGCGAACAGTATGCTGTGGGCTATTTTCAACCTGTCACGTAACCCTGGCGCCCAGAGGAAGCTGCTGGAGGAGATTAGAGAGGTGGTGCCTCCTGACCAGGACCCCTGTGGAGAGCACATCAAGAGCATGCCCTACCTCAAGGCCTGCCTCAAAGAGTCTATGAGGTACAGTACAACAGAGTCATGATTGAAAAACAAAACACCTACAGAGAGCTCCTGGCTACTACTACAGGGGGTGGGGGTTCACGTCGCAGGTAACACATGGGCTGTATGCAGCCTAAAAGGAATACCTGCAGACACTACTCAGGGCCACATAAAAGTTTGGGCCGACTTATTATTATTATTATTATTATTATTATTATTATTTAGAATTACTCAATTAACAATACATAAGCATTTCCTTGGTATACAACCATTATTATGAAAAGTAGAATAATCAATTTTGCCTAAGGCCCATTTTTTTTATTTGCTAGATTGTTTTCATGTATATAAATACAGGAAATGAACAGCAAATATATACAGCGCATGATCAAGTTAAAGATGCTTGTAGCTGTACATGACATGACACATAACATCTACTGACAAATTGAATTTATGTAAACAGTCAGCAGCTTCAAATCAGACTCAGTGGCTGCATCACGATTTCACCCAGTACCACGGAGATTAAGAGGGAAAACTGACACACATGACTGACTCAAAAACAAGCTTCATGAGATATGGTGGCATGACCAGCAACAACCAGTGGTCCCAGCTTAAAATGTACTTTGTGGTCACGTTCGGATCACTTCCTACCCCCTATACAGTCTGCTCTCTCTCTTCTTCTTGTGCAATCACACGTTGTCTAACATGTTATTTAAGGTTAATGCCATAACCACATCATCCAGGGAATGTATTTGACCTCCGACTGGAGATTATATCTCACTTCATCTTGCGCTGTGAAAAACACTGGAATGTGTTTAGCTCCCACTAAACAGCTTAAACATGTGTGTCATGCCATACTATAGCTTCACCGAGTCCATATTCACATGTGCTTTTTTCATATTTTTACAGGTTATCGCCATCAGTTCCCTTCACCAGCAGGACCCTGGACAAAGACACTGTGTTGGGAGATTATGCCATTCCCAAAGGAGTAAGTGGCTTAGTTCTTGGTTACCACACAACTGACACGAGCAGATTACTTTCTTGTATTAAATTACATTTTACTGATTGAAGACTGTTGAAGACTGTTACTGATTCAATTTTTCTTTCCTCCATTTACAGACTGTTTTAATGATAAACACCCATGCACTGGGCTCCAATGAGGAGTACTTCGACGATGGGAAGCAGTTCAAGCCTGAGCGCTGGCTGCGAGAGAATAGCACCATCAACCCCTTTGCCCACGTTCCCTTCGGCATCGGAAAGAGGATGTGCATCGGCCGGCGACTGGCAGAGCTGCAGCTGCAGCTGGCCATGTGCTGGGTAAGATAAGACGAGTTCAGTTCAGCTGTTTATAGACACAGTCAAATGGGACTCCGTTTTTTTTTTTTTTATCTCATGAGAATCTTGAAAAGTGAATCAATATAATCAGTACACTTCTGCTTCTCTTGCAGTTGGTCAGAGACTATGAGATTGTGGCAACAGACAATGAGCCACTCGATGTGATCCACTCAGGACTGCTGGTTCCCAACAGAGAACTGCCGGTCGCCTTCATCAGGAGATGAGGTAAGAGGAAAGGTTGGATCTCCAGTAAGCAAACGGCTCAAAGCCAAGAAAAAATCTGACCAGTTTTGTGCTAAGCTACACTTACTGGCTGCTAGCTGTATATCGTACAGACATGAGACAAAATGTTGAGCTATTCCCTTGAGTCTGATATTTCTTTCTTAGGTTTACTCTAAAGTTCAATCACTCACTGTAACTACAGACACTGTACATTCACACTAATTAATTATTTCTTCTTTCCCTGCCCTCTCAGGCTCCATATTCAACTCTTCTGGACATAGTGACAGAAAGATGATACCTCTGTTTCCATGGCCCTGATGGTCCAGTGACTCCCTGTATTGCTGCTGTGTAAATAGAAGAAAAAGACAAAACAATGATTATACATGTAATCGTACCATAAATACCTCAAACTTATTTAAAACTATTACTTATGACTGTTAATGACTGACCAAAATACCAGTTGTTATGTACAAATTGAATGTTGTACCAAGGCAGCTGTCCTCAAATCTTTATGTAATGTCCTCATCTCAGACATGTGTATGTAGATGTCAAACTGTTCATGCTTTTCCTTGTTTAATAACTTATGCACACACACACACACACACACACACACACACACACACACACACACACACACATATATATATATATATATATATATATAGGTCACGCATATGTTTGTTTTTCATTGTGTATATAAAGTGCTATTATAATATTGTAATAATGTACATTGTTTTATGTAGAGACATATTTTATTCACTGAAATAAATACATTAACAAATGTATTAAAGACACACAGCCTGTGTTTATTTTTCAAACTGGGTGCATTGCTAAGTCTTGGTATTAAAGTCTTTGGGTGATTTGAGCTTTCCGTGGAGTTTTTACAGCTCAAGAAATGGAGCTAAATAAATATTGAAAAGCTTAGTTTAGCACGTAAACAAGCTGCTTTATTTAGAATTTGGCTAAATACTGGATTCAGATCATTATACGTTGATTCAAGCTTCAGGCTTAATAGTCTTTCTTCTCAGACTGTTTAATTTGAGGGATTTTAAAGGCCTGAAAAATATCCAGTATTTGACAAGAAACAAGACTAACAGACTGCAGGCACAGTAGTGGCTCAGTGAGGCTCTACTTATTGTGAGCATGTTAGCATTTACATCAAGGCACAGCAATGCCTTGAGGTAAATGCTAACATGCTCACAATAACAGTGCTATCATACTGATGTAAAACAGGTATAATGACCATGTTCACCATCTCAGTTTAGTCCATTGGAAAACTAATATGTGCTAATTAGCACTAAACACAAGCTACAGTAGAGGCTGAGGGGAATGTCTTTATTTTTGCAGGTCTTGACTGTCTACTGACATCTCACAACCCTTTGACTTGATTATGGCGCAAGAGGAAAGTTTAAGGGGTTCGCCAGAGTCCATAGGTTTTATTCTCTGGGAACCTTGAATGTCTAAAAATATATATTTATTCAATCCATCCAGTAGTTAAGATAATTCTATGTGAATCAAAGTGGTGGACTGACTGACCAACAGAGAAGTATAGGGAACTATAAATATAATCCCTTTAATCATCTCCATTAAAAACTTGCCATCCTATCGAGACTATTTGTGTCTATAAATCTAATTTTCTTAAAACAGGTAAAAAAAAAATTCCAGTTCTCCAAGATAAGCAACAAAAGTCTATTCGAGAGGCGCATTGCAAGTCCTTTTCCTTTTTATTAAAATGCTGAGATGTAAGTGGTATCATGAAGTGTTGAGGTGCAGTCTGAGCAGATGGGTCCTCAGCCTGTGGTGGTTTATTTACACAGGAAACAAGAATAAATATTGTCAATGCAGCCACTTTCACTTATTTTAAGAACAGAAGACGTTAAGGACTGATTTTTGCAGTGATCTTCTGACTCCAGATAGGCTGGAAACCACAAGTGTAGGTGATGAATTACCTGCAACCTGCAGCATATTTTGATCTATCAGGTGGAAACACTGGAACTCTAGTTACTGAAAAGCAGAGACATTATGTTTCATTAATGCACATGGAAAATATGTGAATAGATCAGGCTGTTTTTGTTTCTATTTAAAGCAAGTGGCTGCACAAATGAGTGCGTGAATTGCATAAGCCAAGTATATTTATAGACACAACTGCTAATGAGAACAAAGTTGAGTTTCCTGTCAACAGTGAAGCATCTGTACTTATATTGGAACTGAAGATCAGACTCATGACCCCGGGTTAACAAGATCACTTCTCGAAAAGCTGAGCTACACTGTAGAGCCACTGTGTAGTTTCTCACTGTGACGTTCAATCAGTATGATGAAGGGGAAAAGATAAGAGAGAAAGGATATGGTATCTTGATAAGAGACAGCTACATATGACTCACAGTGTGGTGGTTACAAAGTGTAACTATGTAAATGTTTTGGTAATGAAATCTGCAGTCAACACACGCAACATATTCATATCTGATGAATGCAAATAAGAAATACAGAGATAGTGTTCATGGACACAAGTAAAAAAAAAAACAGCCTCTGTAACACTGTATTTAGTTATAAACCTTATCTAATCTTTCACCCTTGATTCATATTCAGTATGTGTTAATAATAATGTGTAAATAAAAAGTGACCAATTATTTCAACCTAATCCTACAATCTTAAAATCATGTTACACAATGTAATTTTCTACTGTTACTGTATGTTGAGATTAATGGGATTGGTTTGGTTAAGAAAGTGATTTATGAAGTGAAGAGCTTGTACTTAGAGCCTAATATATTTGGATGAAAATTATACCCAAAATAAACCCTAAAGAAGGAAGCAGGAATAGAAACAGAAAGGAAGATTGTGAAAGCAAGTAGTCAGTGAATTTCAGCATCCAAACAACTCTCTCTGCTCCTGTATAATTCCATTCATATGGAAACTCCTTGAATCCTCAAAGTAAAGGCTGGTAATTATTTGTTCATCATTCAGGTATTATGGGAGGCTTTGCTCCTCATATAATCTGAATTGTATGTTTGTTTGTAGACAAATTTTATGTTTTGCAGGTTTAGCTCACCTGTTATATTCTGATTTAAGTCTCAAGGTCTCTAGCTTAGCCTACAACCACAGAATGGTTCCCAACCGTTTTTGACTTGTGTCTCCTTATTAAAAAAAAAAATCTGCACCACGCTGGGGCCCTTTCTCACATTATTAGTTGTCACGAGAGATTGATGATTTTCCCCTCAAACTTCTCACATGGTTTCGTTTAAATAACTCTTAGGAGGTAAAGAGGTAAAACTCTTTGATGTTTCACAAAAACTGTTAAGATTTGTGAATAGTCGAATAAAAAGATTTGTGCAGATTTGTGAAGCAGAAGTATTTTCTTCCATGTGCCATTATTATTATAGCATGACCCATTACATTTACCTTGTGACTTAAATACCAAACAGTGTACTTTTCGTTGCTGATAATATGTCTATACTTTTACATATATCTGTACTTTTACTTCAGTACAATTTAAATGCAGGACTTTTTCCTATAATTAAATAAATTTACTCAGCGGTTCTTTTACTTTTATTTAAATAAAGCAACTGACAACTTCTCCCACCACTGCTCAGCAGTTGACCTCAAACTAAAGGACAAGGTCTCCACCTCTGAGGACAACAGTGTGCACATTTAAGACAGAGAAGATCGACCACTTCTCTTCATTTGTTGTCCTGACATCCCCTCCCTAGCAGTTACACAATTCACACCTTGATTCATGCGACTCTCACGATTCTCTTATGACTCACATGTGACCCAAAGACTCACGTGTGACCTCAGGTGACATCATCACATGATGGGGTTAAAATGCCTCTTACATTCAAGTCCATGAGGCCTCACCAGTCAGGAGAAGTGATAAAGCCTCTATAATGAAAGGCGAAACACATAAATTTGTTGTTTACTTAACTCATGGGGTAAAACTTACAATAAGTGCATTAAACTAACAAAGGAAAATGGGGGTGAGTTTAGTTCATGGTTTGATTCGCTGAGGTTTTTTTTCAATGCAACTACTTTATACGATATAAGTTGTCCACATGAAACCTGCAAACAGCTAGATCTATAGGAAGAGAAAATCCTTCTTCCATTATTTTTCAGAAATGTACAATCTGTACAATTACCTGCCTTGAAAATAAACCAAGCTAAGTTGGGAGGTAACAGGAAGGTAAGGCCCTAGTGAGGATCGAACTCACGACCCCTGGTTTACAAGACCAGTGCTCTAACCACTGAGCTATAGAGCCACTGTTATAACACATCCTGTCAGCAAATCAGTCTGATGAAAGAGTAAGAGGTGAGACACTCTAGTCAAGTTGTAGTATCTTCCTAGCATGACAATATGGCAAGAGAAATTATTTTATATATTAGAGTCCAGGTTATGAAAAAATACAATAATCTAATTAAATAACATTACTGAAATATTGTTTGAAATATTACATTAATGTGTAAAGTACGGAAAGTGACTGCTCAATATTCACCTGTTTTGTGTGGGGTTAGAGGTAGTAATCTCTGAAAAATATATCAAAATCACAATTATAATATATGTATTACTACATACTACAACAGGGAGATGATGATTTTTTAAATGTGGGTGAACGCAGCCTTTAAGCAGAAAGTACCACAAGTTGGGTGTGGACTGGACTTGTACAATACTGCCACTCAGTGGCCAAAAGTGCCTTGCACTTACTTTTTATTTGATTTTACGTTTTTATTTACTTACTGTTGGCACAAACAAGTTTCTTGACTTATATTTTGAGTAACATTATCTTTATTCATTTTTAAACGGATTTTGTTACGGATTGGATTAAAGTAGATTCAACTTAATTGTGGTTGTGCAGAGTACAGGTAGAAAAAAGCCTGAATGTAACGGGGTGTGATAGGACCCACATGCAGCACATCCAAACAGAGGCATAGTTGGAAATGACCTTTATTGAAATACCAGCAGAGAGAACACACACAGGTGGGTATGAAGAGTCGAGGATGGGGTCCGGGGCTGGAGAGCCCGGGGTCCGGTGAGTGGAGCGAGGTGACTGCGCTCACACACACAGGGGAAAGTTCTTGGACCTGAAGACTGGGGCTGGCGGTGCCGAGCGTTAGGGAGCAGGCTGGAGATGTCGTCGAGAGAACTGGAAAACGCCAAACAGCCACAGGGACTAGTAGACGGGAACCAGGAATCGCACAGGCATTACTCGTGGTCGGGCACAGAAGGCTAAGGTTATTTACCGGGGCAGAGACGAGGCAGGATGGTCAGGGGGCAAGCAGAGTCGAAAAGAGGAAGTCAGTCCGGGGATAAACGCTGGAAGGTCAAGCATGACGCTGAGAACAATCCGGCAAGGAGCGAGTGAACCGGGGATGTATATATAATGGTCTGATTGGGGATCGACTGCAGCTGGGGGCAACAGGTGAAGACAGTGAAGCTGATTAGGAGGTGTGGCAGAGTGGAGAGTGAGAAATCGGCATAGCAGGCTGTGACATTGAAGTGCAGTTATGAGTAAAAGCTACAGAATAAGTTATGCTATATCTTACAATATATGCAGTGTGTGGGATGCAATAGGCAATATGTGTAATTGTTTGTATATAGAGATGAAGTGGCTGGAATATGCGGAATAGATAGTTATATGTAAGCTATAGAGGCAAATGCACAGTATAAATACTTATCTGAACAGTGCTGGGTGGAGTTGTTCACACCGTAGAATTGCACTGCATAGTAAGTTAAAGCACTAAGACAATGCAGTATTACTATCAGCGCTGTGAAACACAAGTTAAAAAAAAATCCTGTATGTTACTTAATTTAACAGGTATTTGATGATAAAAATTAAAAAATGTGGTCGTTAAGAATTTTAATTCAATACAATTTTAATTATTTATCTAAAATTATTCAACGACAGACAGGAACACACGATAGAGAAAAGTAAAGAGAAAGACCAGTATAATTAAAAGATATTAGCTAAAAAAAATGCTTGAGGAATTATTAATAAATACATCAATACATCTAAATGCCTAAATATAATTTATCTTGTATCATTTGATATCGATATAATAGACCTATTACCAAAGATAACAGACTAGAGACTATCATTCACAGTATTTATTTGAATGGAAGATGTTGCAAATAATTCAGATGTTGCAACTGACCCCCAACCCTGAGGTCTTTTGCTTTAAAATGAGCAATTACTGTCGCATCTGTTATGCTAGTGGACAAAATTAGCAGCATATATTGTCTAATATGAACTAAACAATGTTGACACATACTTGTGTGGCCTGTTTTAATATGGCTGCTTAGCTTGGGGACAGTTACAAAAACTTGTTGCAACCATCCCCACTCTAACAGCCATGACAGACCATCACGTGCTAGCTAAACACGCTGACCTTGACATATGCTAACCATTTCACTTAGAAGTCAACAAAACAATGATTCAAACTAAATTTTGATTAATTCATACTTACAGTATGACAAAAAAATGCAGCTCATGAAAAAAATTACTTTCATACTTCCCTTTTTTTTTTCCAATTAATGCAGTTAATGAATGTATCTTCTGTCTTCCTGCAGAGGGGAGGGTCTAACTGAGCATGAGCAGTATGAGTGTCATCACTCTAGCATGTTTCTGATTGAAGGAATACGACTTGTTGCGACCGTTCCTTAATTGCAACCATTGCCAGTCTCCCCTACTATATATTTAACCTCTAAGATATATTATCTGTGTAGGTACTATCACCCTTGACTCACAATGTAGGAAAGGAAGTCAGTGAGGGTTTGAGGATTCTGGGCTGCACTCTGTCAGCGCGCGCGCGCACACAAACACGTGCGTACAGGCAGGTCTGCACCTCCCGTCTGCATGTCACCAGCATCGGTGACAGGAAGCGTCTATCGCCTCTCACATTTTCATGTCGCGGTGCTGGAGGTTTTATTTGAGCAGCTGCAAATGTTTTAAACTTATCTTAGAAAAACTGTAACACCAACCGTTTTTTTTCTTTAATTACCTGACCTTTGAACGGACGTGAAATTAATTGGCGAGTTAAAACGTTGAGTTAAAAGTTGTTAAAAGTTATTATATTTTAGTTACGGTATACTTGTCGAGAGGAAATCTGTATATTCAGAGCTGGAGATGACTTCTGGAGGTTTGGGGCTCACCGAGAGCCTGGGTCAAGACATAAGTCAGGAGGAGTTGGACTTTTCTGACCTGTTTCTGTATAATCCACCTGAAGAAGATTTTCCTGTTGGCTGTGACAAAGGTATGTGTGTATGTATGCATCAATTATTCTGCTTTTGTAGATAACTAACATAATATCTTGTTTGTAGTTACATCATGATAATTTGTTGCGTTGAGTTTGTATTTAGCTGTAATGAAGTGGCTGAGTAAGTGCTGAGCTGTCAGGTACTGATGTTACACTGAAATCTCCTTTTCACTGCCATTAAACAGGCGAAATCAAGGCCTCTTTTTTTAATAAACAGTAAAATGGGCATGTGCTGTCTTTTCCACTGTTAAGGAGTTCAAATTTAAATTTCACCTCCACTCAGAAGCATGTTTTGCTCTACTTCACTTAGATGTTTGACCTTCACTGTGCAGAGTTTGATAGTAGAAGACAGTTTCACTGTGCTCACTTCCAATGTGAGTTTGATTTACTGACATCACAACTAGTGTGAAAGCCAATTTACATAAGAGCGATGAGGAAACAATAAAAAAAAAAAAAATTTTTACAGTGCGGTATGAGACATATTGTGACCAGTGGTTAAACTTTTTACGTTTGCTTATTCATAGACTCTGGATTTTTTTCAATGAGTGCAAAGACATAGATTTTTAGAATTTTTAAAGATTTAATTCAATATTTTCATGGAATAAACATATCAGACACAGATTATATGTCTATATAATGATATTATATAAAATATAAATTTTCCTGGAGGGGATCTGTGATTGCACAAATGAATCCTTACTTTTGATATTTACAGATGATCCAGGTGCTCTCCTTCAGAACAACAACCAGCCTCCTCTGCTGGTGGTCGGTGAACCCACTGTGTACATCTCCGCCTCCAACCAGCCTGCCCCCAGCCAAAACCCCTCCTCTCAGTGCCCCACCACAGAAAACCTGTCAGGGGCTGTGTTTGACTCCTTGGGGCTGCCATCAAGACCGGGGAACATACCTGCTCCAAGCCCCAGGATTGAGATCACTCCATCAGGCGACTCTCTCAGTTCGCAGACCCTGGAGCTGAGCCCCAAAGGCCGTGCAACCTATAGGGAGTGTGTGAGCCCTGCCAGCAGTAACTCCTCCACAGGATGGCCAGCAGAGTCATACTCCCCAGTAGCTTCACCTTGTGTCTCTCCTTCCAATGCAGCTGGCTGTAGCATGGGGGTGTCCGCCTTAGATCTCTGCCCGGGCCTCCAGGGCATCCATACTTCTTCTGCCCACTCCTCTCCAGGAGCCTCACCTCTCAACAGTGTCACAGATGAGACCTTTCTCCTGCCACAACACCAGCGTTCTGCTGCGCCACATCCCCACCAGCGCTCCCGCTCTGCCTCACCGCATGGAAAACGTGCGTATGACCAGGCCCACTCCTGTCAGGGGGGCACTCCTATCAAGCAGCGCTCCCGAAGCCCCAGCCCCATCCCATCGCCTCATGAGCAGCAGGGGTCCCACTACCTCCAACAATTCCAGGCCCAAGCTGAGTTTCAAGCCCAAGTTCAGACATCCTCCTTAGGCCTGGAGGAGGACTGGGGCCTCAGCTCCGGCCTATCCAGAGCAGTGCCCTCTGTAGTGGGGCGAAATGCACATGGGCAGGCACAGAGACAGGACTGTGTGTATGGACAGCTATATGACTGGCCCATTGAGCAGGAGGGAATTGGCAGGGCAGGACCCGAGGTCAAGTCTGACACCATTTATATGGTCCCAGCTGTGTGGCCTCCTCCTCATCCAGTCCATCATGGAGCATTCAGGTGTGTTGTTTGTCCTTTTTTATGACTTACAGAAAATTTATATCTTTCTAATAAGATCAGTCATTTAAATGACAACTATGAAATGAAATATTTCAATTGTATTTTTTTGTCATTCTCTAAATTTATAGCTTTTTTTTGGCTTTTGTCTTTTTTCCAGTCGTCTCTCTGTGGCCCCACTTCCATCCTTAGAGTGGCCATTGCCCAGTCAGTCTGGTCAGTATGAACTACTGATCCAGCAGCAGCCCAGATCTCACCACAGAGCTCACTACGAGACTGAGGGTAGCCGAGGAGCTGTAAAGACACCGAAAGGGGGGCATCCGGAAGTTCAGGTGCTTGTTTTGTTTCACACTTGGAGGCTTTGGGGTTTACATGTGTGTGAATGCAAAGAAGGAAACAGAAAAAGATCCATCTCACTTCACATCTTTGTCACTGCCAATGCCGTAGGAAAGAAGAGCATGAGTGGGAGTAAGAAGTCGTAAATGTGGAGTGGTATTTCCTGGACAATGTGTTTATGTAAAGCCGACCGGCATGCAAATGAAAGAAAAGCCTCATGTCACTATCACATCACTACTCCCACAGGGACAGTTTATTAAAGGCATGCATTGCTTGAAACTACTAAAACTACACTAATAGTTACAATTAAGGTATATTTACTAACATACAAGTATTGGTACATGGATCTGCTTTATTTACTCCTCTGGTGAGTTAATCAATAAGCCATCACTGCTGGGTTTCCTGGCACTGCTGCACAAACGGGTATGCAAAGCAGTGTTCCTGCTATGCCAGTTAGACAGTGACCTGTGAAATCATCCCCACAGGGAGAGTTTAGATTTCCTCTGCAGTCTTGCACGTTAATGGCATTATAGTCAATTTAGATCATTGTGAAGCATGCATTTGATCGCTTTTGTTGCCCTCACCAGCTCCACGGGTATCAAGGCACGGTTCCACTGTGGTTGCAAGTCTTCATAGGGACGGCAGATGAGAGACTCCTGAAACCCCATGCCTTCTATCAGGTCCACCGCATCACCGGGAAGACCGTCACCACGGCGAGTAAGGAGAGGATGACAAACGGGACTAAAGTGTTGGAGATCCCCCTGGAGCCAAAGAACCACATGAGAGTGGTGTGAGTAAAACAGAAAGGGTGTGGGATACATGATCACCAAAAATAAGTCATGAGTGAATCACAAACGCACTAAATGAAGCAACAAGATTTTTTTTAAGACAGTCGTCTGTGACCTCATGCTTATTAGCAATCTTCAGTGGTGTTTTTTGCACTTCGTCTCCCGGAGTTACAGATGCAGAGATAAAGTAAACTGAGCTGCCAGGCAGTTTTCTTTGGATTTTACATTTATGAAGTTTGAGTATGTGTTAAATGCTCGACATTTCTGTCTATACTCAGCCATGGCGGCTATTGCTGCTAATGCCAGCTACAAGGTATCGTTTTTCCTCCCAACAAGTTGCTGTTGCTGCTGACGGAAACTTGAAATGCATCACTTCCTGCGTGCCAGAGAGTTTTTCCATGAAAGCCTAACCAGATACAGGGTATTTACAGCAGCAAATAGAAATGCTTTGATGAACTTGACATGTGATGAATGACTGCAAAATAGCTGCAAAAAGTTATTTTTTTTAACAAAATACCACTACTTTGACAGAACAAAACAAGATTATAACTCACAGATCAGATTACAGCAAACTATAGTTTGAGTTGGACTGTGTGTGAACAAAGATAGCAGTAGATTTTGGTGTAAATCAAGGTGACAGCACTTTGGCATCATTTCCAAAACATTTTAACCTTATCTGTGTTTTCTCCCACTTTTTACAGGATTGACTGTGTAGGGATCCTGAAGCTGAGAAACGCAGACATCGAACTGAGGAACGGTGAGACGGACATCGGACGAAAAAACACACGTGTGCGTTTGGTGTTTCGTGTCCACATTCCCCAGCCTGGAGGCCAGCTTGTGTCTCTTCAAGTTTCCTCTGATCCTATTGAATGCTGTAAGGAGTATTTAATTCATGATAAGCAAAAAGTGAATGTTCCCCAGGCTATACTAGTCAACACAGCAATTGGATTTTAATTATCCAAAATAGATTGGCCAAATGTCCTGAAAATTTTCCCACTAGATGTTTTATTACTCTAGCTTGGTTTTTCATACAGCCATGTCTTCCTGTTTCCTCAGCCCAGCGCTCAGCAATGGAGCTGCCTGCAGTTGAGAGGCAAGACCTGGACCGATGCTCAGTACTCGGTGGTCAACAGATGGTCCTCACTGGACAAAATTTCACACCTGACTCCAAGGTGATATTCTCTGAGAAGACGCAAGGTGAGGAAGAGATCTTTTTTTGAAATCAACAATCCTCTTTCCCCCTGTTTCTGGTCTTTATGCTAAACTAACCAACTGCTAGCTGTAGCTACTTATTACCATCCAGAAATGACAGTAGTATGACTCCTCCGATCTAACTTTAAACAAGAAAGCAGATAATTGTATTTTCCCCTGTAGCTATTTTTGATGTGTGTCTTATTTTGACCTCTGGTTGTTTCTATAATTAAAATAGGTCCATATTTTGTACAGCACCCACTTACTTCCTCCTTATATCCTACTTGAGTGTATTCACCTACTCATATAGTATTTGTATTTTGAGATTATTTTGCATATCATCCGGGAAACATCAACTTTCAGTGACGCACATCTTCCACCCCCACATTTAACTGACTGACAAAATGAACCATTAGTTTAAACTTTTACTTTCTTGCTGGAGAAAAACATTTTTATTTATTACTTTGGAAATTTCTCACCTCGTTACTGCACCTTCTGCCCACATACAATTGTTGGGCTACATGGTTTGAGAGCAGGATGGGTACAGTTGTCTGCATGTAAAGCCTCCCTGTTGCTTGGTGTGGGGTTTTATGCAACAGGATGTGGTTTGGCAGACTGATAAAGATTCAGGCCCAGAGCAGAGGCTTTGGTTTTTTTTTTGTTTTTTCTCAAAGCGTGGGTAGAAAACAGAAACAACAGGTAAAAACTGAGGTGGGATTGAAACACTAAACCAGACATAAAAGAGAAAGCAGTTTTCCACTGCCTTTGTTTTAAATGTGCTCACTTGCTAAATTAAGGACAGGGCTGATGTCTAACAAATTCATTGTTAAACCAATCAAAGATGCTTTTTATAGCTTGATATTTTCCAAAATACGCATTTGCTTTCTTGCCAAGAGTTTGATGAGAAGATCAAAGTAATCCGGCACATAACCCCCAGTACAAACTTGTCAGTTTAATGCGTTGCTTTTTGTTTTGATCAAACAAACAAGATATAACATTTTAATTAGTGAGTTTTAGTTTAGTTTCTTGCCCTTGGACAGAGCCAGGCTTGCTGTTTCCCTCTGTTTTCAGTCTTCAAGCTAAGCTAATTCAACCAGTTGCTGACTACAGCTACATATTCCTTCTACAGTCATGGGAATCAGTCCAGCGTGGAATCAATCCTAATATCTAACTCAACAAGAAAGCGAATACGTGGATTTTCCAAAATGTCAAACTATTATTTTAAAACCCCCTTTAAAACTCACTGCACCCTGTATTCCCTCTGCTTTCAGACGGGCAGCAAATCTGGGAGGTGGAGGCCACTGTGGACAAAGACAAAACACAAGCTGTGAGTGAACTTCTATTTATCTATACTGATAAATGCATTCAGGCAGTAACATATTTTACAGAACCAATGATCTGTACTTTTTTGTCATTAAATCAACATTGTCTGGCACAAACTTCACATGTATTCAAAACAGGAAGCAATACACAAAGTCTATGACCACGCTTTTCGGACTTCCTCTACATCATATTTAAAGAATCAAATTTTTGATGCTGATTTTGATTTGAAATTCACCAGGGAGATATTTGGGTGCAGCCCACACCTCTCTGTTGCTACATGACTCTTTGTCTGATCTTTTTTCTGTTTTATTGCAATCCCCGTCTAGAACATGCTGTTTGTTGAGGTCCCTCGGTATCGTGACAGGACCATTTGCCACCCAGCCAAAGTCAACTTCTATGTCATCAACGGAAAGAAGAAACGCAGTCAGCCCCAGCACTTCATCTACACTCCTGTGAAAGGTACATATCTGCTAACTCAGGTCTGTCACTACAGGGAGAAATGTAGGTGGCCAAAAGGTGGACAAAAGGTTAACAGTTCCCACCTTAGGGTTGGCAGAAAAGGTCAGGTCTGGTGTTGTGGGGAAATGTTGTTGCCACCTCTCACAACACAAACCACATGCTGAAAGACAACCTGCAACATTAATTCAACCTTACAGTGGTTATAGTGTTGCTGAAAAGAGGTTAATGTGTGTCAAGTCTCCCATCCTCTTATTAAGTCAAACTAAGACACTGCAGGAAATTGCAACACTTAAGTCTGATTAAATCTAACTGCTACACAATTAAAAGCAGCCAAGGGGAATCTTTCTATGATCTTCATTTTAAACCAATGTTCTACAGTTTTACAAGAAATCAGTCCCAGTCACAAGAAATCGATCAATCAATTGCTGTTTGCAGTAAACCGCAGTCACAATGTGTTTTTACGCAGGATTGGTAACTTTCACTTGTTCTCAAGGGAAAAACCTGCCACTCTACTATTGTTTTTGCTAATCCCTTCTTCACATACATGTGATACTCATATCTGAAATTCAAATGCACTGTTTAGCACGTTTCAGAAAGCATTTCCGGAAACAACGAACTTTGTTAATTAGTAGACTGATGAGGGAGATGATAAATCCTTGTAACATCTTAAGACTCACTAATTATTTTTAACCATGCACTGTGGATGGCAGTGCAGCTCTTTCAGCCGGTCGCTCCACCACTTTAGTCCAAAATGAAATATCTCAACAACTATTGGATGGATTGCCATGATTTTTTTATTTTTTTATTTTTTTTTTATTCCAGCCATTAAAGCCGAGCCAGTGGATGACTATCAGTTGAATTCATATGGCTACTCAGATAATCAGTCACTGCCTGGTCTGACAATGAAGTCACTCTACCATCACCTGGAGCAGGACAACAACCTTCAAGCCTTGAATGCTTCTCCAACACTGTACCATCTAGCCACTGTAGACCCCAGAGCCTGCATGTTAACACCTAATCCAGTGGAAGACCAAACAGTCTATTACCAGTCCAGAGCCAGCACTCTGATTAACAGTCCCGTACTGTACCAGACTGCAAACCAACATTACAGTAGCTGTGGTACCACCGTTCTTGGCAGTTCCCCAATGGCTTCCCACGCTGCTGCCACTCCCAGCCAGTGTGTCAGCACCCTTGTGGGCAAACTGAGCGAAGGCCCTCAGGTTGGTGATTCATTTGAGGCCTGTTTGATGTCGAGACATCAGAGTTTTATGCAGACAGCGCTGCAACTGGGGAAGTCACCACCTTCAAGATACGTCCTAGGTCAAGCTCAAGGAAAGGCCGTATGCAGGGTAGAGCCAAGTACAGGAAACCATGAGGAACGGGCTCCAGAGAGGGTCACAGTCAAACAAGAGAACCTCAGCTATGCCTACCTGGAAGATGGTGAGTATTACTGTTACATACTAAATGGGTCAGTGTGCTGCAAAAGAAATGCAGATTGTTGAAAACTCAGAGGAGCAATGTCTGACCGAACGGTCCGATAAGAACTTCCACTTGATGTTACACTTACCAGATGGTTCTCTAATATTTATTAGCAGATATTTGCTCCAATACATACAGTATCTTGATGTAAAGAGGAGCGGTCTAAGGTTTCTGTGACTCAGACTCATTGGAACAGTCTGGCAGTTTCTGAGCAAACCTCCCCTTTCTAACCAATTAGAAAAGGCCAGAGTCAGGAGTGGGAGCTCACAGCTGTCAATCATGAAATCAATCAGTCAAACATGAATGGGCTTGTGGTCTACTCCTCGTCTCACACCAAGGCTTCAAGCTAAGATGAGGATTTAGAACTATGAGGATCTAGCAGTCAATCAAATCAAGTGGGAACCTCCACAAAGACTTTGAATATATCCTTTAGTCAGTTGGTGTTTATGTTTTGTATCCGATAGTGTAACATTTTGTGTGTATACAATTGTGTAGCGTAATTGGCAATACATTTACTTTATCCTATTACCCAGGGTCTAAGTCTAATCTGTTTGGGTTCTAATGGATTTGTTTCACTCCCTGGTTTATCTTTGTTGATTTTGAAAAATGTTCTTGAGAAGATTGCTAAATTGTTTGGCTGATTTTGTAGATGATACACTATTGATTTTCATGAGTAAATGGGAGCATGCGCTACTTAAAAACCTCTAAAAATAACACTGTTTAAAATGAAATGTGGAAGCCTGGGGGATGGGTATTTGTGGTCCAGTCTGCAAATGCATACAAGCATGCTGCAACTATAGGCTTGCAAATCCCGCCTTGTGGTTAACTGTCAGGCCTTTCTATCCACTTTCCTGTCTGTTTCAGTCTGATTTTCACTCTGTCACACACACGTAAACGCACACACTTGCAGAAGCTTCATGAGCATGCCCAGTTTCATTTGAAATAAATGTGTACAAGTTGCTTATGAATTCTGAAAGATGCAACAACAATGAGAGAATGAGAGAATAATAAATCTACCCTGACCTTGTTTGCTGTTGGGGAAAGTTTCTGTTTACACCTCTGTGATGGAAGACAGAAACAGGAAGTGTATTGTATAGGCAAATATATGCAGACACACCTGTGGTAAAGAAGGAAAAGAAAAAAGAACGCAGCAATGACCTTTGTCTGTGATAGAGGCTGGAGTCATAGTGAAAGTTTAGGAAACCACAACAATGTTTTTTTACTGAGCATCAGAAGGAAAAAATACACTACTGTGTTAAAGTTATTATTTCTCTTCACCATTGTTTCTTGAGGGTTAATAGGATTAGGACAAATACTAATCTTGTTATTTTTTCTTTCAAAAGATGAATGTGTAAGAGCGGTACTTATTTTTGTGAGGACAGAGACACTTGCTCAGTCCAAAAACCACTGCTGATAATCTGTGTTCAAGAAAGTAGAGACATCTTGTGGCCATTAATGTAATTGCAATACTTCACAACATCACTGTGGGGAATGAAAGTCATCATTACACTGATTTATGTGTGAAATTACAAAATGTCTGGGGACAATGGTGGCTTTGTCATCTAGGCACCAACCGCAAACCTCAAAGTCCCGGATTCAAGTCTAGGTGGGGACCCCATCTCACTCCCCCCTCATTTCCTGTCATCTCTTGACTGTGAACCATCATATAAAAGAATGAAATGCCCCCTGCTACAAAAAAAAAAATTGATGACAAGAAACAACTCGTTTTGACTGTAATTGCCCTTTTTATCCACAAACAAAAATGTATACCAGAAGAAATTAAAAAAATCTGTACAAAGGGGTTTTAAATATAAAACAAATGCATATGAAACTAAGACAGATTTATTTAAAACCATCTTGTTTTATTTTTATATTGTGAACATTAAAGATGCTCATCCCTATTTTTTGAATGTTTTGCAGTGAACGACATCATAAGAAGGGACTTGAAAGGCCACAATGGAGAGTGAACCTGGAGGCCTGCAGCAGCCCTGCTGTCCGTCACATTCAAAATTTACGCAGTAAACATGATCTACAGACTTCAGAAACTATAAATATAAAATCCTCTTGGAGTAAGCTTTTACTTGTAAGACTCGTAATAAAAAAAAAATTGACTGGATTTGTGGCAGATATTTGAGGCAAACAATAGAAACTAATCCATAAAAGGCTTATGTTGACTTTATTTCAAGATTATTCATGTTTCTGTGAAACTAGGATGGGTGGTTGTTCCAAGCTCAGTCCTCAGCTACAACATTTTACATCAAAAATGAGTCAGCTCTCAGTTACTTTGTTAGCCTACAATATTGTCATACAGTTTAGTCTAGCAAAGACGCGTCATTCTATATATTGTGTGTCTGCATCGTTTCTTTATTTTAACCTGCTTAACTTCCCTCTGTTCATATATTTGTACAATTGCTCATTGTAAGCATGTATAAAATATTTTATAAGAAATAAATTCTGTTTATATGAAGCATTGTGTTTAAAATGAGAGCAGACTGAAGAGTAAATCAAATAATCTCAATTAATATGCTTTAAAACTAACTGCCTTTAACTTTGAAATGACTTCAAACTATATTAGAGCACCAGTTCATCAGTCAAGTAACCTGGCCTGGTATAATAAACTACAGCTATAAGATAAATACAGTGGAGTAAAACATAGTAGATACATAGATTTTTCTGGATTTTTCTGTATAGTTTTTCCAGCCAGGGGCAAATAGCAAAACAAATGAGAAACAAGACGTGCATAATTAATAGGCATACGAGAGAGAGAAAAGAGAAATTATTTTTTTAAAACTTACTTGCTTTTGGATTGGAGTTCCTAATACAATCTATGTAGTGCGTCAATTCACATTTTAATACAATAAAAAAAGGTTTTGTTTTTGTGAATTTATGCATGTGGTTGTTGAGAAGAATAAAGATTAGATTTATTATAAGAGGAAATCCTTTATGATGGTTGTGAAAATTGCAATAACTAAAAACATAGCTTTAAAGTAAACATATATGTAATAAAAATAATATCAGAGCGCTATTTCTGTGTGTAGATGCAGGACCAAAATAAGTGGAAGACTGTCTCAGAGGATTTACCACAGAAAGAACAGCATGTACTAATGTGTTTTTGTAGTCTCTGGAGGAAGCATTTTGCTGGATGAAAGAAAATACGCCTCACCCTAATAGATGGTTAAGTCCACACTGCTCATTTAACGGTGTCTGTCTGATACGAGGCTTTTAATTTTCAGTTTTTATTCTTATGATCAGACGAGAAACACATTTTACTTTTACAATTATGTGGATCTGAGTTATCATTCAAAAGCCAAACGACACCTGCAGGAATGACATCTAGTAACTAAAACTGAAAAGTAATTTGGATTTGCAGGAATTTATTACTTTAATAAAAATTCATTATATCCCATATTTCTAAAGGAGGCCACCGGAGTTGAGAAGTTTTAGAGTCGGTATCTCAATGTTTGCGGTTCAACGCGAACATTAGGGGGCGGCATTTCCAAACCAATCGTTTACCAGGACGGAAGTGGGTTATAGATTGGTGACCTCACTTCCGTTAAGAAGAAGGAATTTTTTTTCCTCCCATTGTAGACCTAACTAGCATCTTTCTTGATAGCTTTTCACAGCCTTATATATATTTACAGCCCTGGTATTGATGTTTGCATCCCAATAACGAAGAAGAAGAGTGACATATTCCCACAACTGGTAAGATTTTCTTCCACGCAAACATCGTAACATTGTAGCCTGTCTGTGTTTAGCTAAAATCTATGTATTGAAGAATGTAACAGTCTCAGTGTTTTCTACGTTGTACTGGCTGCATCCACATTGATAACTTAAAGTAACTAAATTCATGAGATTAGAATACGTCATTTGACTTTTGTTTCAAGATTGACTGTCATGAATTGATAGTAATATTAAGTAGAGCTGCAAGTACTAGTCAATCAGTTGATCGCTATAATTTTGATAATCGTTTAGTAGGTGAATTTTCAAAGAAAATTTAAAAATATTTGCGGAATTTTAACTTCTCAGATGTGTGCAATTGCTGCTTTTAAGACATTTAAGACTTTAGGCTCTGGGAAACCATTATCATCCTTATTAACTTATAACTATTTTCACAACTTTGTGACATTTTATATTGGAGTGAATAATCTGCAGATTAATCAATTAATAAAATAATCATTAGTTGCAGCTCTAGTATAAGTGTGAGGGAAAGGTGTGGGCACCCCTGGGCAAACTTTTGAAGTGAAAAAATGTAAGTTAGAGCAGCAACAGTTAATTAGTTATTTTAATAATCAAGTAATTGTTTAAGTTATTTTTAAATACAGATTGTCAAATATTCCTTCAGTTTCTTTTTTGCACCTTTTCTTAGTTGTATGTGTTAGTAAATGCGGTATTTTTTTTTTGACTGTTCAACTGTTCAACAATCAATCAATTAATCTTTAGATGAATCGATAATGAAAATGATCGTCAGTTGCAGCCCTACACTAATTAAAACCCCTGCAGGAAACTTGCATTCAAAAGGAGAGTTTATTCAAATGTTAATGTAATACTTTTTATTTCATGAACTTAAAACATAGCAAAAATTAAATGGTATTTGTGGCATGTGCAATAGAGTTGGGCAAGTCAGCATTAAGTAACCAGACGAATCCCCCTCAATGACCCCTCCATACGTCACTTTTTGTAATCCTGCTAACTATGCACCGGTTGTTTACCCAGAAAGGTCATTGAGGGAAACAGACCAAACAGCATCATGTCTGCAGACCTGGACCTGTCCCCTCCAGAGGTCCCTGAGCCTACATTTCTAGAGAGCCTACTGCGTTACGGGTTGTTTCTGGGTGCCATCTTCCAGCTCATCTGCATCCTGGCTGTCATCTTCCCCACATCCAAGGGGCATGAACACGTAGGTAGACACCAAGAGGAGGAGAAGAGTGGGCCTTGTGTTGAAGCCTGTTCCTCTTTCGAACTGTTTCCCCTGCTGATGCCCTCCACAGTCGGGGTCAGACATACGTTTGGGCTCAGTTAAAAGTGAGGAGGGGATACAAATTGATGGAGAAAAAGACTCTGACACAACATGGGCAGTGATCAAAAGATCACTGTACACAAAACCTTTGATAGCAAAATATGCCCCTATAAAGTGCTTGCTTTGACGTATTTGTCAATTTGGTGTTGATATTTTTTAGAATTTTAGTATCTCTGTTGAATCACCTACTTTCACATGTATTTTTTTTAATGAGATTTTATATTTTTTTCTTTGCTAGATGATGGAGGAGCAAAAATCATGTGGAAAAATAGGGGATTGAAAAAATGTTGCAGTTGAACCCGAAACATAACATCTACATTCTCCTCACGTTAATCAATTTTTCCATCAGGACACATTTTCAATCCAGCTTGATAATCAGGGTGAACTGCTGTTTTGTTTTCACCTTATTATTATGGATGGGAGCCGCAGTTTTGAGGTCTGGAACCAAGATACTACCAATCAATGAGTTTGAGTTGATTGCTGCTCAGTGTAACAGTAAAAGATAAATCTATTTTATTTCTGACAGAATGCCTGAAAAGTGTAAAAAACATTTTCTCCAAATTTTTCAAGAGTAACTAGGAATACTGTGGCTTGACAGATTCTGCCATAAAAGAGGTTCTGCTATAAAAATCTTGCAGAATTTTACCATTTCATCTCTTAAATACAGAGAAAAAGACATCAATGAGCAAGAGAGGTGCTGAATATTTTATTTTTGAATGTCCGTGAAGACAGAGCCACCAAGGGCTACTTTCTCAATCTCTATACTAACAACTGTCAGGAGAGATTATTTATAGACAAGAGCAATTAAATCCACTTTCTAATTATTCTATTTTCAGACATCATCATCAGATGCACTGATTATTCCCCACAGTATGTCGCCATTTCATCCTTTACAGCATCCTGCTGTCATTCTTCCCCGCTAGGACAATAGGAAAGATTGCACTCGTAGAAACAGTGCTGACAGAGGGAAAGTGCTGAAATGCCTGAATTTATTTTCTTTGGTGTGCATGTCCAAAAACTCTTTAAATTTCATTCAACCATCCATTTAATTCAGATTAAATGAGCTGCAAACAGAAAAACTAACAGAAAAATTAATTGTTATCACAAATTACTAATGCCCTATGTGCAATTTACTGTATAAAACACAAACTGTTTCATGATGGAAAATAAAACCATATACCATATGTGTGAGTGTCAGTCAGCAAAAGCATAATCCAAATACATCTTCAAAACACACTTATCTAATCATGCTTAGCAATCATGTATTTTCACACCACATTTCAATGACTCAGGGGATTTCTTTTGAAATTGCAGGGTGTTACATGCTTCATGTGTTTACTCTACAGGAGGAGACTGAGTCCACTGATGGCAAGACATCTGAACAGATGAAGAAACCTAAAGGACCGGCAACTCAGATTCGACAGAAGCCAAAGAAAGAGAGCAAAAAGAAGCGATAGACAGGTGTGTGTGTGAGAGTGTGAGTGTGAGAGTGTGTGTGTGTGTGTGTGTGTGTGTGAGAGAGAGAGTGTGAGAGTGTGTGTGTGTAACAATCAGTGAATCAACATGTGCAGATACCCATACAGTTATCACTACAGGTATATGAAACACTAATGTCATATTACAATAAAAATGTATGTGCACTTAATTTGAGACACTTCAGAATTAAACATGAACTGTGTCCTATTCGCAATCAACACAGTATTACAAGAAGCAAATTGCCATGGTGTTGGTGCGGTGCTGACTGCCACATATTTTATTGGGTATATGTTTTTCATTTATTTTCTTTTATAATTGAGTATCATTGATTGAAGTGTATTTGGATGCAACAGGCAATTAAATGCATTTTGCAGTCATTCACCCTAGTTGTTTTTATTCATTGGCAAATTTCAGTTTGGTTTAATGAGTCAGAATGACTTCCTTGCTAAAGCTATTTTTGTTTATATTTACACAATATTCAGACACTGCGGTTGCAGAATTCAAAATGTAAGGAAAAATTTAAAATATAAGGTGACTAGGTCATAGTTCCATATCATGCTTATGTTGAATGTATGTATGTTAATTAATTTATTTTATTTTGGCCAACATGTATCAGGACTTTCAAATGGTAATACAGGCCTCAAAAAGCTATATTTCAAATCTAGCTTTTGTATGGGGATAATACATGGAAGTGTCACAATCAACACTGAAAAAAGAACAAAAAAATGTGTTAAAGGGATTTAGGGAAAAATAATAGTTTTGTTAATAAATGATGATAAATTCCCATTAGAGCTGCAACAATTATCCAATCCACAAAAAAACTAATCAACAATTTTGTTAACCAATTTTCTCATATTCTGGCCAATTTATTTCAGCTTCTCCATTGTGAGGATTTGCTGCTTTCTCTTATACATATTTATTGTAAACTGAATATTGTTGGGTTTTAGACTGTTGGTCAGACAAAACAACACATCCCTTTATTTTTTTATATTTTTTAGATCGAGTAATGAAAATGTAACTGACAGATTAATTGATACTGAAATAACTTAGTCGCTATCCTAATTCACACTGCTCCAATATACACCATAGTATTTTATTCGAATATGAATAATAATAATTCTACTATAATCAATACTAATAAGAATTAGTAATACTGGTTATTTCTTAAACTAATTATGTGTTTTAAGCGTTCAAGTTGTTTCCGGAAAGTAGTTCCGACCCTAAATTGTGATTAATATTAATGCGCCAACCCAAAACTGTTAGTTACAGCAAAGTGCGTGTCGCTTAGCAACCGACATAGCTCGCCACTAACTGGGTTCTGGTGAAAGGAGGCAGCTGTTTTTGTAATAAATATTTTTGCCGTGTCGTTGTAATTACATTAAAAAATTTAGTCGATTGGGACTCGAGATGATTTTTAAATAAGCGAAACTGGGGTGTTGTTGTGCTTGCCAACGCCTCGGTGAATTGAACTATTTCGGCGTCGAGTTCCGCAACACGACGTGAATCTGCCTTCCACCGTAGCTACGTAAAAAGCGTACAATCCAGGCTCGTCATATTTGCACTCCAGTGTTTCGTCAGTGATGCACTATCCCGTGCTTTCCCCCTATGAGGCATGTCTTCTTCACACTACACCACTCCTGCTTCGTCGCATGAATTCACCGCGCCGTCGCCTCTTCCCAGCTGAACAGGCTACTTCACCGTAGGTTTGGTGTTTGTCCGGCCCACCGCAGCCGCCCGGCAGCTGTGCCCTCTGCTCCTGAAGGCAGTCCCCGTCATGACCTCCTCCTTCTGCTATTTTGCCGAAATTCGCTAAATGGGATTCGTGGCTGGTCCGAGGTTTCCACAGCAACTGGCCATCCGTTTCCACTATTTCTCTAATGAGGACAGCCATACGGATTTAACACGGTTCCTCGCTGCGCGTCTCTGATTTTTGGGCTGAATCTCAAGACGCGTCAAAGGTGAGTTAATTAAACCTCGAGACGTTTTAATGCAAAACAATTAGATTTCTTTCGGGATCACCACCAGGGGTTTTGGTTTGTTGCTGCGCATTTTTCTCATACGGATGTTTTACACACAGCGTCTGATAACCCCCCCTCCTCCTCACATTGACTTGTATTTCATTGTTGCACAGGCCATTCAGTATGTATTGCTCGCACATTTGCTCAGTGCCACTCAGTCTGTGCCAGGGCTATGTTGTTGACGATTTACTACACCCCATACAACATGCAAACCATGTTCAAATTTCAATTTTTTTTTTATCTTTGCCACGATCAAATATACACAGGGAGGACGTGTTAAATCGACTGCGCAAAGAAAATAAAGCCAACAATCCATCGAAATTCAAAATGGAGCTGTAACAGCACCTGTTTTGATTCATCAGGCCGCATATGCGCTGTATGTGAGCTGAAGCCTACGACAGCCACAGCAGCATTGTCGCCTTTTATCCCTGTTCCCATTCACAAATCCCAGTTTACGTGCTTAATGTGGATCAGTTTGGCAAACACGGACTGTGGATGTTTTTTTTTTTTTTTTTTTAATTCATTCCCTCCCATAGCAAAGACGTTATCATTTTGACAGCTGCTATTCCTGTAGGCAGCTACCACCCACCCCTTGTTTCTTTGAAAGCAGCTTTGCTGACAACAACTGGTGTTTAATCCCGTGGAAATAGATTTTTAATTATGTGGTTAATCTATTTACAGTTGGTTTTGGGCTTTGGACAGGTTCCAGCTAATTTCCATGTGGAAAGTGGATTCAGGTTTGCTGTGATTGAGACACATGAAACATGGGAAAACTCAACATTGGTCTTTTACCAACTGAGCAACCCTAGATGCAATATTATGCTAGGCTCACCTGATAAACATGAGGCCAACAAGGCATGAGAAAAAAACATCCAAATACTTGGTTGAGAGTGGTTCTTGTAATGACTTCCTCTCAAATGGTGTTTTACAAGATGAGACTATACACAATGTTCCCTTTCACAGTGCAGTAAAAGATAGATGTCGGTCTTAGGGCTGCAACTGAAGACTCTTTCTATTATTGATTAATCTACCAAGTATTGTCTTGATTAATTGTTTAATCTATAAAAAGTTAGCACATACTGGAAAAACAGGTTCACAGATCTCAAGATGACATTTTTATGTCTTGTTTTTTTCCAGTTCAGACCACAAATATGTTGAATCATAAAAAGAGGAAGAAAAACTGAAAATATTCCCATTTGAGCCATTTCTGCCCTAAATGTACCTTTTTAAACAGTTTATCAAAATTGGTGCTGATTATTTTTCTGGAGATTGAGCTATTGATTAGTTGCCTAATTGTTGAAACTCTACTTGGCTTTAATTGTAAAACTGGCTCCAACATGTCTGGGAAAAGAGCAAATATTAACCTAATTTATTTCAATATCCTGTATATCACAAAGAAAGGCTGACTATAAAATTAAATTGAGATTATGTGCTGTCATTAACTAAAGCCTTTGAATTTGTAGAGTTAATCACTTTCTAAGAGTGTGGCACCTCTGACATGAGACAGCTTTTGTGTTCTCTGTCCCCGCCCTTTGCCCTCCCTCACAGAATTAATCATGCTGTAGCAGCCATTTCTCATAGCCTGGATCACTTGCTTCCAGAGCTACCAGTTAAAGATGGACAGAAAACGGAAGTGGGCTTTATCAGCTGAGTGCTACAATCTCCTTCTCTTCCTCATCTTTTTCTTCCTCTCACGTGTCCTCTGTGTGTTTGTCACTGAGGAAGAGGGTACATGAGATGGGACAGCTAGACACAGCCTCAGACTCTCTAAAGGGTGTGTGAGGTTTATAAAAGATATGGGGGGGGGGACAACAACAGAGAAGATTTTACTCAGGCACTGACACTGAAAGGGGACAAGACTTGATAGTTAAGTGACTGCCTTGTCTTTTCTTTGGCCCTTTTTAAATCAACTGCCCGTTCTCTCGCCTACGCAGGCTATATATATTTGATCTGTGTATTATACATGTATGCGGACTGCACTGTTCCATGTTATCATGCAGCATGTAGCAGAATAAGACAGTGACGCTAATGTGCACATTTCCTCTCATTTTGATCTTGAGGGAACCATCATTGCTCCTCCTCCCTCCCCTCCCCTCCCCTGGGCAAACTGTAATTTTCCCATTCGACTGAAACATTGGCTTGAGCTCCTTCACTCTCTGGAGCACAGTGGCAACTGTTACCGTCTGTTGTGATTCAGTGAGGTTTGTCATGGCCAAATGTGCTTATGTGCCAGACCAGAAATGTACAGCGAGTGTGCTCAGCTTCAGATGGAGGAGTACAAATGTTGGATCAGGCAGACAAAACATGAGAAAGAAACCTGTGCAAAATCATAGATGGGAACGTTTTAACGCTATTACATTCTCCTCAAATCTAAGTTGCACTTAAACATAGCACTTTGAGACAGCATCTTAAGTCATTTGGTGTCTGATTGCTGCAACAAATTGCTGCATTTACAGTATGGAACTTTAGCATCTAGGGCTAATGGTTCATTCAGTTTGTATTATACAATGAAATGAGAAATCAGCAACTTCATTTTCTTCACAGATAACTTGGCAGATAATTGGTAGGCCCTAGGTAAAGGCGCTATGCTCTGGAGCACAACACTGACTGTAGATCATCAAGTATTAAACAAAAATTCAAAGGATAGATAAATAATTTTTCAAGTCTGTCTTAATACAACGCTCATGTTGACCATAATTCTAACCTTTGGTCATTCCTGTCCATGTTTGCTAAGTAGAAGTTCCCTCCTGACAAGAAGTGAGAGACAAATCCTCTTCCTCAAGGGAATTCAGTGCTTCAATGAATGTAACTTTGGAAGATACCCACTTGATTTGACAAACTCAGACTCACAAAGACTTAAACAAGGGCACTCAGAGAGGGTAGACCTCCGCCAAGGCCAACGTCAAACAACATACAACAGAGTTAAGAGAAAAAAAAAATTTGTGTAATCCTGCTGACAAATACTCGAGGAAGGTAGTTCATTTAGCTGGATTACAAAACACATTCTTACAGTTAGTGAGGACTGCAGATTTTGAACCCCATGACTTGTATTTGAATTACAATAAAACGGGATCTCTTTACGGCCAGTATGGACAGGAAGAACAATTACAGTGAGCACAAACTGGGCGTACATATGGGCATGTGAGTATTGTTTTCAGGCAGACTTTAAGGAATGTGAACCTTTCCTTTTTAATTCAGGAAATCAGATTCGAAATGATAGCGGCTGTGGTTTATGCCATTTTCCAAGGCAGACCGGAGAACAGGTACTAATGACACATAATGAAAAATATTGGCCTGATGTGATGCAGTTTAGTTTACCTGAAAGGTGTTTGGACTTGCCTGCTTTATTATCTTACATTCCTTTCAGGGATCTGGGCTCGCTTCCTTTACTTCCCCCATTTCTCTCCAGTATTTCCTTCTCACACCCAGTATTCACTTCATGTGCAGAGACAATTTTATAGATTTTGTAAGACTCAGTCAACACTGAGACTGTGAGAAAGACACAGGTTAGTGATAAAGGTTAGTGATATTGAAGGGCTCCTGAACTCCATTGAGGTTCTGAGGGAAATACCACTCAGAGAAAAGCCTTCTAACGAAGCCCTGTATTTGCCATGAATCCTATCTAATCCTTAAATTCTCCTTTCTCACAACACAACCAGGCACATCTGAAATTCAAATAGTCAGCACGACATTATTAAACCATATTTTTACAGTACCTTTCATACCAGAAAAGCATCTCCTACAGCTTTAGGTTAAGAGAAATACATTGAGAAATAGTTAAAAAGAGAAAACACTTTTAACGTGCATACTCACACGCACCAATACAGTCAAAAATTAAATGTGTTCATTTTGATTTAAAACTTAAGTACTGATTTATAATATAGCATGATGACATAATGCCAGATGCAAAGCAACAAGAGTTTCTTTTGAAATAACATTTTGATTTGTGTCCTGGGAAATCAGAAAAATAGAGCTTCTTTGTTACCCCCACCACCCCACCCCATCTTCCTCCTCATCTCCCTCCCCGCTTCCTTCCTCCCATCCCGCCCTCCTACTGCTCAGGTGCCTGTTCTTGTTGCAGTCTCTGGCAGTCGTAGTGGTGTGGTGCAATCTGGTTCTCCCACATTCCTCCGTGCTTCTTTTGGGTGGAAAAACTCACAAGCAATTTAAAATCTCTCTTCCTTATATTTTTCCCATCTTTTTATTTCTCATCTCCCTATGTCTTTGTCAGACTTAACAGTTTTCGGATCTTTATCTGCCCTGTATACATCTGTCATTCATTTCTTTTCATTCGCAATGTTAAAAGGAGTCGCATGTGAGCACTTCTTGATATTTGGGCACACTGACACCATATTAGGAAAAGGCGTGAGGCTCAGTTACAGTGCTAGCTCTATTGTTTACATATGCAGGCTCTGAGGCTTTCAAGGGTACTCTGGTGTGTGCAGCGTCCTGAATAGAGCAAGTACTATGTGTTGGACACTGTGTGCACTGTGACTCTCAAAGGACTTGAATTCTGCCATCACTGTATTGGGATACGTTTGCAGTGCTGGTGGAGGATCATTACCTCTCATCATCAGTGTGTGCTTAAACTTGATGATTAGTCACTTTTCCAATTGACTTTCTTTCAGCCAGAGGATCATGGTTGAAATGTTCTTTTACCATGCACTTGCCCTGCTGAACTGTCTGTTATTAGCAGCAATTAATCAATGAGTCGAAGAAGAGTAAATTCTTATGAGTTGCCATTATTATGAGTTATTATATTCTTATAGTTCAATTTAGTATAAGAATTTGCTGCTTTTCTTGGTCTTTACATCACAGTAAATTGAACATTTTGGAGCTTTGGATTATTTGTTCAACAATACAAGACATTTGAAGACATTACATTGGGCTCCAGGAAATTGTGATAGGCATTTTTGTCTGGAAAAGGCCAGGGCATCTCTGTACCACCACAATACTTCATTTCTAATGGTATGTTGTGACACATTTTACCTGCTTCAAAAAACACAGCTCCTGTGATTTGGATATTGCACTTAGCCATATTGTAATTTTAATATTTCTATTAATTGTTCAGCCTCAGACCCAACAATCCCTGCACATTTAAAACCGTGTTCACATATCAATATCTATCTACACTGCTTTGTGATGAAATATACTGTCATTACAAAGTTACATTAGGAGAGCTGCAAAACACTTGACTCTTGCTTTGATGTTAAAGTTAAATCATACATACTACAAGGTGCATAGGAAAACTCTACTTAAGTTCATAGTAGTATTTCACATTAGTATAGTGCTTTGAGTATGTAGCAATAAAAACAAAAAGTTTTGACACAGATGTTAAATCTATCAGTTTTGTAATGGGCCCTGTGCTGTGAGTTTCTTGGATCACAACACTACTATCATATTATTTCCACACATTCATTTATCTGAACAGCTATAGACGCAGTGACCCATCCGTAGGGTTAAGTTACAGTACATTACTAGTTTTGAATTTACAGTTATAGATGATTCTGCATTACATCTTCAACCACGCATCTATCGTCTATATATACACATCTGTATATACATATACATGTATCATCTATCTATCATCATCAGCTTAACCAAAGTTAGATATGTGGATGAAACTGCATTGTTAGTTGCAACATATCTAATGTTTTGCTGCATCTTCTTTGCCTTTTAATCCACTCCTAAAGCACTGTACTATTATGATCTTAGATTTGGTTACTAAGCAGCACTGTAGTTCAATGGCAAGCTTTGGGCCAGTAATGGCAGAGTGGGATGAGACCCCAAATACAAGCTTGAGAAAAGCTGTTTTGAATGCCCTTTCTTAAAAAAGTCGGTGTGTGTCGAGCTGAGCCAACTTCATATTCAGTATGATATCAGCTAATTGTTTGTAAAACTGCATGTGAAGATGTTGCAGTTTGATGTTGAAATATAAATTACATCCAAAAATACACACTGCCAGTTTTTAAGTAGTATTGGCGGTTTGAAGACGATCATTTTACAGTAGTTTTCCCTCAGATTCAAGCAGCTCGAATGTCTGTTTGTTTGCATATATTGACTACGTGGGATGCTAAATATATCTGTTGCATAAGTGCCTCCATTACTGCTTAAAATTCACAAAGACTGCAATCCATCCCACTTTTCTCCTATTTTCTCCTTCACACATCTGGGTTTTCCCTGCTTGTCATGAGCTGGTAGATGTATGAGGCAGTAGCAGAGTCCATTACTGACATCCAGACTAGTGGAGTAAATCCAGCAGTTTCCTGGTCACACAATTCACACAGTCTTGTCCATCTTTTTCTGCAGGCCTATAGGCCCATCTCTGTGTGACTCAGTGTTGCACCATGGGATACTTTAACCCCCCAGTGCGCCAGATTACATCCTGGCAGGAGTTGAATCAAAGCTTGCATGACTGTACGTGTGTGCCTGAAATCACTCACGCTCACGCACACACTCGCTCACGCACACTGTCAGCAGCTTACACACCCACACTCTTCCACAGTGGGATCCTCCTGTGTCTTTGAGAGTTCCCATACCTGTGTAATTATGTTCTGCTTGTACATTACATTTAAAACACCCATTAAGCCTCAGCTGTCCATGCAGTATACAACAACCACCTACACATTCTTTTTTCAGCCACTGCTAGTTCCTTTCTCCTTGTCTGTTAATAACCCACTCTTGTCCTGCCTATCAGACTCACACAAGTGTGTTGGAAACACTTAGACGGATACATGCATGTGTTGGAAAAAGGATGTTAGACTCAACTGTGGTTGAGTGTTCGTGCGCGATAGAGCCTTGTTTCCGAAAGACTAAGGAACAGCTGCTCGCGCACATAAACGCACATACGCACACACACACACGCCTACACACATGGCGCATACACTGTCTGGAACTGAGAGTGCCTCTATTCTCAAAGGAACAAGGCTGTTTCATGAGTGTATGACTGTCTCTGTTTCAGCTGGCCTGAAATAGCCGGTCTCACATTGAGTCACTCTACAGTGCCTTGAGGGGGTAGGATTGGACTTGGTGTGTGAACACGGCACTCAAGCTTTCTGTGGCTGCATTTGACTGTCTGAGCATGTTTGTCTTTGTCTGCGCACATGATGACAGTGCACTCTTGACTTGTTGCACTCATCAGGCCATAATGGATGTATTCGACGTCAGGATGGAAAGAAGAAGAAGCAGCAGTATACAGTAATAACCTGGAAAAGACAAAACAGTTTCTGTCCTTGTCAGTTTGCCAGTACCAACACTCTTTTGTTTGAAGCTTTGTTTTCCTTGTAGGTGCTTATTGATTCAGAGTAGATTGAATCAACAGATAGGAATGACCTTGAATGTATGTGTGTTGACTGTTTCAAGGTGTCCTGTTCTCTGAGTATTTGCATGCTAAACGGTTCTAACTGAACCTGGAACAGCTCCAGAGATAGTCTGAGGTGGATTAGGAAAGCCAAAGTGAATGTGAGGCTCACAGCCCACACTGCTCAGAGGAGGTTTTGGTTGAGAGAGGACGAATAGTAACTGAAACAGGTTCAGATCCCAGCTTTCGTGTGCTGTTTGAAGTCTTACATTTGAGCCAATATTTATAAAATATATATTATGTATATGTAAAGGATTGATAAAAGCTTATTATTTAATTTTAATAAGAGTTTAAAGTAGACATGCAAATGCCCACCTGTAAGTAAAAACACGAAATGCATCACTCGGTAAAAGCAAGACAATTTTTGAATTTTGCTATAAAAACATTTTTATTTACAAAAACTATTGAATTGGGGCTGCAATTAATTTTCTTTTATCAATTATTCTGTGGATTATTTTTACAATCAATCAATGCATAGTCCGTCTGTAAAATGTAAAAGGTGATGTTTCCACATGTTTTGTTTTTTCCAGTCAACAATCCAAAATCCAAGAAGAGAAAAGATATTTAAATTAGAATGAAGGGAATAATGATAGAAGAGCAGCAAATTGTTACATTGGAGAAGTTAAAACCAGATGAAAATTTAAAAACAAAAGGAAAAAAAGATGAATCATCGTGATCATTTAATCAATCAATCAATTATTGAAATAGCTGGTGATTATTGTTCTGTCAGTCGACTAATCATTTCAGTCCTCTTTGGCATAAGGTGGTAACTACCCAGCAGAGGCCTTGTTTTTATGCCCTGGGACTTAAAGTACTGCATTCTTACTCATCACTGGCTCTCGACCCAGGTCTGCACATGGGGGCGGGCAAGAGCAAGCCCAAGGAGCCGGGCCAGCGCTCCATGAGCCTGGATGGCACCATCGGCACAGGCTCAGACAGCGGGCACTTCCACCACCTGGGCCCCGCCCAGCAGACCCAAACCCCAAACAGGAGCCCTGCCGTTGGAACAGGCAGGCGGGGGCATCAAGGGCAGCACCAGCACGCCCCAACAAACACTCCTGAGTTGGCTCTTTTTGGAGGGGTGGACCACACAGGCACCATCACCTCGCCTCAGAGAGGACCTCTGTCAGGTAGGAAACATTGTGAGATTGGTTAAGTGTTTCAAATAGTGAACCAGATTAATTTTAATTTCATCAACAGCTCAATTTAAAGGTGCAATCACGGAAAATGTATCGTAGACGCACTTTTGATGAATGATAATTGTAAGTGCGCTGCTCACTGACAAATGAGCTGCACTTCCTGTGATTACCACAGAATGAAAGTCAACTTGTGTTTTGCCAGTTAAATGCTTTTAATGTGAATCTGCAGCAGTAGGAAATGTTTGGTTTTTATTGGCAGCAACTTAATACAGCATTTTTCCAGGAATGTTGCCATAGACACCCACTTCTGAATGCTTCAAATATATAAATGTTGCAATACTTTCATCAGGGGGCCTCAGGCTCAATCACCATTGTGTTACCTCATTCGGCGATAGGGACTTAACAGAAATTTATTTGAATGAAAATCTTTGAGATTGCCACTTTAAAGCAATAGTTCCACATTTCATACCAAGAGTTAGATGAGAAGATTTTTACACCACTCTCATATCTGCATGGTAAATATGAAGCTACAGCCAGCAGCTAGTTCGCTTAGAGTTTCAGAAAGTAGAAGCAAAGCAATCGGCAAAAGTCTGAGACCAATGGGAAAGTGGTCTCAGACTTTTGGACCAAACTATATATAAAAACTGATTTACAGAGTCAAATTCTTATGGAAAAATAATTGAAAGCTTTTTCCTACCATCAGGTGACCCACACTTTAAACCTTGTCTTTGACTTTGAATCTCTGTCCAGATTTTATTTGACATTGAGCTGTAATGTGTCTAGACCAGCCAGATGGTTAGGTTAATGTTGCTCCATCCAGACAGCGGAGGGGCTGCTGGTGTATCAGGAGAGGTTTTTCCGGTCGCCTCCTCCTGCCATGCATCTAATGACCTGATCGATGATTAGCTGGAGAGTTCCCAGGTTTAGATCACAGGTTCATTAACAGGAAGGTGTAGAAAGCTACACAGAAAATAGAAAACCATTGATATGATGGCTTTGTCCTTCATGGACGATCGGTCACAAGCAGTCTGAATGTCGATATTTCTCATTAGGCCCTGGCAAATTGTTTTATACAGATACAGTGGTATGAAAAAGTTTAGGCACCCCTGACGATTTCCATTATTTTCATTTATAAATCACTGGGTGTTTGGATCAGCAATTTCATTTTGATCAATCAAATAACTGATGGACACAGCAATATTTCAGTAGTGAAACAAGGTTTATTGGATTAATAGAAAATGTGCAATATGCATCAAAACAAAATTAGACAGGTGCATACATTTTGGCACCCCAACAGAAAAATCACATCAATATCCAGTCGAGCCTCCTTTTGCAAAAATAACAGCCTCTAGATGCTTCCTATAGCCTCTAATGAGTGTCTGGATTCTAGATGAAGGTATTTTGGACCATTCCTCCTTACAAAACATCTCCGGTTCAGTTAGGTTTGATGGTTGCCAAGCATGGACAGCCCGCTTCAAATCATCCCACAGACTTTCAATGATATTCATGTCTGGGGACTGGGATGGCCATTCCAGAACATTGTAGTTGTTCCTCTGCATGAATGCAGATTTTGAGCAGTGTTTTGTGTCGTTGTCTTGTTGAAATATCCATCCCCGGCGTAATTTCAACTTTGTGACTCACTCTTGAACATTATTCTCAAGAATCTGCTTATATTGAGTGGAATCCATTCGACCCTCAACTTTAACACAATTCCCAGTACCGGCACTGGCCACACAGCCCCACAGCATGATGTAACCTCCACCAAATTTTACTGTGGGTAGCAAGTGTTTTTCTTGGAATGCTGTGTTCTTTCGCCGCCATGCATAACGCCCCTTGTTATGACCAAATAATTAAATCTTTGTTTCATCAGTCTACAGCACCTTATTCCAAAATGAAGCTGGCTTGTCCAAATGTGCTTTTGCATACCTCAAGCAACTCCATTTGTGGCGTGTGTGCAGAAAAGGTTTCTTCTGCATTACTCTCTCATACAGCTTCTCCTTGTGCAAGAGCGCTGAATTGTTGAACGATGCACAGTGACACCATCTGCAGCAAAATGATGTTGTAGGTCTTTGGAGGTGGTCTGTGGGTTGTCTTTGACCGTTCTCACCATCCTTAGCCTTTGTCTCTCCGATATTTTTCTTGGCCTGCCACTTCTGGCCTTAACAAGAACTGTGCCTGTGGTCTTCCATTTCCTCACTATGTTCCTCACAGTGGAAACTGACAGCTGAAATCTCTGAGATAGCTTTTTGTAGCCTTCCCCTAAACCATAATGTTGAACAATCATTGTTATCAGGTCATTTGAGAGTTGTTTTGAGGCCCCCATGTTGCCACTCTTCAAAGGAGAGTCAAAGAAGAAGAACTTGCACCTTAAATACCTTTTCTCATGATTGGATGCACCTGTCTAAGAAGTTCAAGGCTTAATGATCTCACCAAACCAATTTTGTTTTCCAATTAATCAGTGCTAAGTAGTTACAGGTATTCAAATAAAAAAAATGACAAGGGTGCCCAAATTTTTGCACAGCCTTTTTTTCACGTCTGATTTAATTTCATACAACTTAATATTGCTACACTAAAAATCTTTGTCTGGAAAATACCCCAGTACTCAGCCTTTATTAGAAAATGAATGGCATGCCACTGTGATCATTTTCTGTGAAGACGGAGTAAATTATTATGCAGCCTCAGAGGGGGGCCCAAACTTTTTCATACCACTGTATGGAGCAGAGGCAAAATAGATTTATAGCTTTACAGTGGAAGGAGCAAATTATTATCATCAAGGGGCAGACTTGTATTATGGAAGTTAGATTGTGGAAGTTAATGTGAAGGGGGGCATAAAAGGGAAGTACCATCGTCTTATATTACATTGTTCCCTAAATACATATTTCCGCTGTGCGTGTGTGTATGTAACTGTGTTGTTTCTTGCAGGAGGTGTCACTACATTTGTGGCGCTGTATGACTATGAGTCACGGACAGCATCTGATCTGACCTTTAGGAAAGGCGACAGGCTGCAGATTGTCAACAACACGTAAGAATCCGTCATCCGTCTCTCTCTCCCCCTCTGATGCCACAACTTCACAAAAATCTAAATTAACAGATTTGTTGATGCACATGTGAGCGTTAGTGTGCACATCGTGTGTGTGAATGAAACAGTGGGAGTCAGTAACTGTGGAGCGATCCAGACAGCAGAGTCCTGATACTCCCCATCTGTTGACTAAAGCAGAGCAGAACGGCACTTTGCAAACACACTCACAGGGCAACTGTCATCATCATAATCTTTGAGACACTTTGTAGAGAGAGCCTGCTGTAGCAAGATTCACACTTGCATTCCTTTCCTCTACACAGATAACACCTAAAAAAAAAAAAAAAAAAAGTGTTTTCCTGTAGGATATCAGCACATGTTGATGTCTGTCTGTGCTGTGGGGTGATTTAGTTAGAAGGAACAGAATGTAGATTTCAGTAGTAGGAAGAGAAAATTGATATGCATTTAAAAGCTGCTGTTTTCAAGCCAAAGCAACTGGAATATAATTCTCACACAGGTGTTTGAAATCAGATTAGTGTTGGGTTTTTTTTTCTTTTTCTACACGCTCTTTCCATAACTTCCTGCCATAAGTCTGGTCTGCTGTTCTTTATATATAGTCTGGCACTACATAGCAGGGCTGGAAATATTATTAATTCATTCTTAATTAATTTATAACAATGAAACAGTACATCATCTACATTACAAAACACTACTTGGTGCATGGAAGTTATTATATAAATTTTTAATGTGGATAATGAGTTGGAAGCAGTGAAACTGTATCTGTGAGACTATAAAGTGAGTCCAGAAATCCTACGTGATATGAGCATTTGATCATTAATGGAAAGTAAATAAGAGATACTTCTAGAACAAACTGCACTGAAATGGAAAGTAGAACTTTAAAACTTGAAAAACCCTGCGGTTCGTGCAGCCCCACTGTGTAGTCCCACAGCATATCCAGCTCCTCTGCTATCTGTCTGTGCTGTGCTGCTTGCCTTGCTGTGTCTCCTTGCTTTGTTTTGATGTGTCTGCTGTGTCTGTTATCTCTCCCCCCTCTCTTTCTTTCTCATGCTTCATGGTTTCTCCTAGGAAAAAGTACAGCTTCAGGTCAGTAATACTTAATGCAATAAAAAAAAAATCAAAGGCAACCTTTTGTTCACAGTCCCTTCGCTGCTGCACAGATTTGTGTTGTCATGCTCATAGTGTAACTGCAGTGAATTAGAACATATTAGAGAGATACACTGAGTGGACTAACTTACTTGGTAGGCAACACATTGTTTGTCTCTGGATATACAGTCTTTAACTGTCTAAAATGCAAACTGAGGGACTGCAAGTGGAATAAAAGGTTGCTTATGTCTGTCTCTTTCCTTTCCTAACATTGAGTTTCTCTTCACATCACTCTGTGCACTAAGGTGTGGTGTGACTCAATCAAATCCAACCAATCTTTGAGCTTCTCCTGTTTGTAAAGAACATTATAGGTCTTCAACTTGTGTCAGATTTCAGCTTTCTCACTAAGACATGTCAAGTGAAATGTGTGTTGATACGATAATATTCACAGGAGTCTTCTTATTGGGAACAAATCCAGTGAAAAGACCTCAATGAACTGATCCTACTGATAAGTGTTGGCCTCTGTAGCTAAAGTCTGATGTCGCTTATTCCCCTGTGCCATGGACTGTAGCTGTTGTCCAAAAACTATTAAATATAAATGAGCCACACCGTTACACCTGGTGACCTGTTCCTTGATTGGCGTTTTAGCTTAATTTAAGTCAATCAAACATCTGCTCTTCTTTCAAATACCCATTAGCTAGTGAAATATGTACAGCATTTAGTGTAGTGTAACAAACACAGCGTTTAGTCTTGTTTGATTACCTTGACTAAAAAATGGAACTATACATTTGTGAACCATTTTTAAAGAAGGAACCAATTGGCTTGGGACTTTCACAGACAGGGTAGGGAAGTCGGTAAGTATCCAAGTACTTGTTGGTGTTGTTGGTCTTTTCATGGGATTTGTTGACATAAAAACAATGTAGAATAACAACAGTGTTATCTTTTTAGAGTTCTTCATCTATCACGTCTCAACTTGCAGATCATTAATCCAAGAAATATTAATGGTTGCCTCGGTCAGTTTCTGTTTATTGTTGACTGCCTTGCTCACTGTCTGTCTCGCTTTCTGTCACAGAGAAGGGGACTGGTGGCTCGCTCGCTCCCTGACGACAGGCGAGAGTGGTTATATTCCCAGCAACTACGTGGCTCCGTCCGACTCCATCCAAGCAGAAGAGTACATTATCCTCTAATTGTTTCACTCTTGCAGTTTTTTTTTTTCCTACAGAGATTTAAAGTCAGTTTCAGCAGAATCTGAATGTAGTTTTACTCTCTTTGCATTATGATGTCGAATATATAACAAAGCTTTTTCTACAAGCTAACATAACGAGTGAAGAGACAAAGTCCTCACATATATATCATCCTATACAGTCTTCTACATTTTCACTCTAAATGTGTCACTGCTCCAGACGCTCAGTCGTAGCTTGTCGCTGATCTTATTCTCCGTGGCCCACTTTGGCAGGTGGTATTTTGGGAAGATCACTCGGCGTGACTCCGAGAGGCTGCTTTTGAACCTACAGAACAGACGAGGAACCTTCTTGGTGAGGGAGAGCGAGACCACTAAAGGTGAGAGAGCAGACGTTGGGCTGCAGTTGTTAACGACGGTCCTATTAACTCTTCTTCCTTTCTCAGTGTCTGTTCATAATTGTCTATCACGCCATGTTGGTTTTCCACATGTGGCACTTTGTCACTTAAACATCTAATGGGCTAGTGAGGTAGCGACAGCAAGTTCTTCCCAAAGCTATTTAATGTCCAGAATGGTTCATTTTAAATGTAAACATAATGTAAACTAGTTTAACTTTAACCATAAGTAATTACTTTAAAATGTTGCACCCATTTTAGGTCAGTAAGAATTACTTGTTTATCGAGATTAAGCCAAGTTTTTGTTGCAAATAATAATAAATCAGTCAACTGAAATCTGCATCTATTTTGAAAGTTTATTATTTTTTCAGTGATTGCAGCTCTAATGAAACTATAAAATGATCAGTGAGTGTAACAGAGCAGCAGAGCTTTTGAATTGTGCTTTGCATGTTAGCAAATGCATGCGTTATCAGAGAAAATCCTCTCTACAAAACATGTTTAATAAAAAGCTTTTTATTTTGCACTCAGAGGAAGTCATGACACTTTTCCAGTGTCCCTGGAGCTTACTCCACGCAGCAGATGTGATCTTACTTTGAAATAAGTAGTTCTTCAGGGACTTAATTTAAGAGGCAGAACCTCATAATTAAGTCATTTGTTAACTTTCACCCAGGCCTATGGCGCTGTAATCTCAGTTCTCTGGGCTTGTGGCAGAGTTTGCATCTTTCTCTGAAAGTCTGCAGTGAACTGGTCTCTGTGACGTAGGTAGACTCTTTAGGGGGTTGTTTTGGATGAAGTGTGGTGCAAAGGGAAAAGAGTGGAGTGGAGTGCATTGGGGCTTGTGAATGGAAAGGGGTGAATCACTCTGCCAGAACTAGGTCAACCTAGGAGGGTGCTGGATTTCCCCCCGGCTATAAGTCTCTGTTCTCCCAACACGCACACACACACTGAGAGAGGGGAGGAGAGGCATGAAGAGGGGGAAGAACAGTAAAGGGGGGAGACTCTTAGGAAAGGGGGAGGATCAGGGAGAGGAGGAGGAGGAGCTCTGGCCGGAGGTGTGTTGTCCTCAGAATGCGTCCTTTATTAGATGTGAGTTGTGACGTTCATAGTGTGACAGATGAGCAGAAGCCGCTCATATGTTTTACAAAGTGTAAATCGTGCAAGACACATCTGATCATTTGTAAGGCTCAGGATAGAATCACACAAGTCTTGACCCAATTTAGATATCTAATCACGGGGAGGTGAAAATCCATTATTTTAGCTTTTGTTAAAGGTATTTGTGGCCTCCATCTTAAACATATGAACAGAAAAATTATGTGAAATGGGTAAAAGGTTTTCATAGTTGTGTCCATACATAGTGTGACGGTACCTCTGGTCAATATACTCTCAGTTCAGTGGATAAAACGTGTGGGACGTGTGTCTTGACTGCACTGGCGACAGAGGAATAGTGAACATCAGTCAGCAAAACTCTAGATCAAAGAGTTGAGTTTTCATTTTCTTTTACTGTGGAGCTTAGGTTTGCTAAGTCTGTTGAATCACTTATTAAAATAGACAAGTTTGATTCCTGTTGATGTATGTAAGATTTTAGTTGTTATTGATATTTTCTGATTTAATATATCTATTGCTTTTCTTGTGTCACAACCTCTTAACATTTCTTGTTTTAATGCTTGTGAAATCTAGCTTTCTGAGAAGTTGCTGAAGAAAACAAATTCTCGTTAAATCATACTTTACTTAGCAGTGGGCCATGGACAAGGACATAAAGGCTTAGCTGAATTTCCTGGGCCTTTTTAAAGGGACCAACAGAGACTTGCCCAGCACAGCTGCTAGGAAACTCCAGTGAGCAGCTGTCACACAGGCCCAGATACGCCTGCTTTTATTGTTCTAACCTGTTCAAAGTCTTTTGTCTTCTCTTGTTCACAGGGGCATATTGCCTGTCGGTCCTGGATTTTGATAACACCAAAGGCCTGAATGTTAAACATTACAAGATCAGGAAGCTGGATAGCGGAGGTTTCTACATCACCTCCCGCACCCAGTTCACCAGCCTACAGCAGCTAGTCTTCCACTACCGCAGTGAGTCATCAGTCGTGTCTTTTTTCTAACAGTTGAGAGACGTCAGTGGCTTTGATAGTTGACCTTTTATGATGCTGTTGCTCTTAACCTGCTCTTACCTCTTTCATCCTTTTTCCTTCTTTCAGAGCACTCTGATGGGCTGTGCCACGCTCTGACAGATGTGTGTCCTGTGGCCAAACCTCAGACCCAGGGACTCGCCAGGGACGCCTGGGAGATCCCCCGAGAGTCGCTCCGCCTCGACCTTAAACTGGGACAGGGCTGCTTTGGAGAAGTCTGGATGGGTGAGTACTACACACCACCTCTTTCTAGGGGAATTAGATGAATCCCTCAAACAGGTTATGGTTGAATGTACAAAATAGGAGGATGAATTTCTCTTTTCGTGAAATGTATTGATGAGTTAAGTCCTGGTAAAAGCTATTATAGCTAATTGATTTCTTATCAAAGAAATAGTTTAATATTTTGGGCAATGTGCTTATTTGCTTCCTGGCGGAAGGTTTAAGTCTACATTATGTCAGAAAGTTATATGCCAAACTTATAATGCTGTGTTTTCTGACAGGTACATGGAACGGTACGACGCGAGTAGCCATCAAGACCCTAAAGCCTGGAACCATGTCTCCGGAGGCCTTTCTTCAGGAAGCACAGGTCATGAAGAAGCTGAGGCACGAGAAGTTAGTCCAGCTGTACGCTGTGGTGTCTGAGGAACCCATCTACATTGTGACTGAGTATATGAGCCAAGGTAATACAGGATAGAGACGGTAACTACAGCTGGGTGTCCACCTGCCAAACAAATGTGTCTGTAGCAGTATAAAAGTGTTAAAAGGAACATTCATAATCTTTGCCTAAAATAAATGCTTTTGTCTTGGCATTGAGCAATATTTAAGGACTGATACTTGTACATAAGGATTTAGCTGTTTTTTTACCACTATGGGGTGTTTGGTCAAGACAAGCATCAGGTACATCGGCACAATTGCTTACAGTGTTCCAGTGTCATCCCTTTGTCTGCCAGTCTGCGTATGTGTCTGTGTCTGGTCTAAAACAGGAGAGTCATCCCCATTACTGATTACTGTACCATTACTGTAGTTAATTACACAAGACACACAAACCCAAATCCTAATAAGTGACAAAAGTAAGAAAACAGGCAAAGAGGAATCAACTGAACACAAACCTTAACTTACACACAACCACACAACAGGCTCTGTAGCAGTTAACTGAACAGTCTACTTACCTCCTGTCACAACTGGGAGGATTTACTTGGATAAAGTTCTGTCACAGTGACCAACTGGGGACACTGCCCTCTACATGACACAGGGATTTCTGCTGCCGGTCGGGGCTGGTTGTTACGGTGATTCATTGGCTCTAACAAGTACACCACCAGAGCCTTTTCTACAGTACAACTATCTAAGCATTTCTAACAATACCCAGCCCCAACTTGCACTTTGTGGTTCAAGTAGTTAATTGCCATTTAGTTAATTAGTGTTTAGTGACTATTTTCCATTGAACACATAATGTGCTACAGTAGTTTTTTTCTAAATACTGCAGCTTTGGTTTTGATTTTGCAGGTAGCTTATTGGACTTCCTTAAAGGGGAAGCTGGAAAGTTGCTTCGTCTGCCTCAGCTGGTAGACATGGCAGCTCAGGTAAAATTACACTTACATTCACTTACATTATGGTTTCTTGTGCATTGCCACATATAACCATCCAGAATTCACACACTAAAAACTGAAAACAATATCCTTCCTATACAATCTCGCTCCCCTCCCTCCGTCCAGATTGCTGCGGGCATGGCCTACGTGGAGAGGATGAACTATGTCCACAGAGATCTGCGTGCTGCCAACATCCTGGTGGGAGATAACCTTGTGTGTAAAGTGGCTGACTTTGGTCTGGCAAGACTCATTGAAGACAATGAGTACACTGCAAGACAGGGTAAGTTCACACTACCTCTTCCCACAACAGATTATTCTTTCGTTTCTATTAATATAAAATTGAAAAGACACATGGGAGAAAATCTAAACAGACATGATATTGTAGCTACAACTCAAGAGTCACAGAAGTATGGGTTTGGTTACAGATGAAAAATGATAACTAAGAAAAGAAAAATTTTAGAAAAGACATGTTCTAAAATGTAAGCATGTTTATTTTATTCTTCAGCATATTGCATTTACATTTTACTCAATATATTTTTTTTGGGGGGGGGGGTTAATTCCTGTGATCCTTTAGGAGCTAAGTTCCCAATCAAATGGACAGCACCGGAGGCGGCTCTGTACGGTCGCTTCACCATCAAGTCAGACGTCTGGTCCTTTGGTGTGCTGCTCACAGAGCTGGCAACTAAAGGCAGAGTCCCCTATCCAGGTAAAGCCTCCACTAACCAACAAAGACTAAGCATAATATACACAAACAATACAATATTAGTATTATATAGTATATTAGTATTTTCTGACATTTTAATAGATCAAACAAAAAATATTAGTAGATTAACTGATTATGAAGAGTCCATAGCCCTAAAAATGATAAAATTATAGAATGGGGTAATTTGATATTTTAGGAATGTAGATGATAAACATCAAGCATTGACTGACACAATACCAATATTTTTGATGTTGGTATTTTTTAAATTACCTCATTCCATCCAACCGATTAACTGCATTAAAAGAACTGATTTGATTTTGAGGAAGAAGCTGTGTTTGTCCCTAAATCTAACTTCCTGTTCTTCTGTGCAGGAATGGTGAACCGTGAGGTGCTGGACCAGGTGGAGCGCGGCTACAGGATGCCCTGCCCCGCGGAGTGCCCCAGCTCCTTACACGAGCTCATGCTTTCCTGCTGGAGGAAGGACCCGGAGGAGAGGCCTACATTTGAGTACCTGCAGGGCTTCCTAGAGGACTACTTCACCTCCACAGAACCCCAGTATCAGCCTGGGGAGAACCTATAGAACCACATACTAAACCGAAACCGAGGGTCAAGAACCTCAACACAGAACGACCTGCACTAACCGACCTCAGAGGAACGCCTGTGAGAGGATCTGAGCCTGTGAAACTCACCTGGGAGGAACTTGAGATTCTTCTGTGAAAGCAAAACCGAGATAGAAACCCCCCCGTCCCCCTCCCCCCTCCCCTCTGTGCCATTAAGGAACTGCTGCAGAAGAACCTTGAGAACCTCCTGCTTGAAAGCACTAACTGTTTAGTTTAGGTTCACCCCACAGGAATGAGGTTCAGAGCGGGAAGAGTAGAACTCTTGCTGGACAAATTCTGATTTGACTGAGGGACTGCACTTGCGGGTAAATGTCTTGCAACTGATGTGGGAGGAACCGAATCAGGATCCACTGATGGAGCAAGAGGGAAAAAGAAGCAGCCTCAAAGAGAGAAGGAAGAAGAGGGAAAGTCAAGGGAGGATATTTCAGTTGGGCATGAGCTGTTTAGCAACACCTCCTGCTTTCCCTCTTCTGTCATGTCTCTTTCCCCTCGTCTGGTACCTTTTCCGCCCACAGAAGAGCACTGCCACTGTGGCTCAGGTGCCAAAGGAAAGTCTGTCTTGCTTAAATTGTCCTTTATCTCCCTTCTTCCTCTCTCCTCGTTCTCTATTTCTGTCTAACTTTCAGTATCTCTCCAGTTTTCTCAAGTGCTGCTTCTTCAAAGTGTCTCCAAATAACTCAGCTCTGGAACTCTACTTTGCATCTTTATTTATGTTTACTTGGACAATATACGTCCTGTGGTTTAAGGTTTTGGTCAGTTGCAGACAAAAGTTCCTGATTTCTCTTTTATTATTTCTGTGATAATCAATAGGCAAGGTTGTTAGAACCACTACCACGGTAGTAGTGCCAGGTAAATGTACTCTACAGGCAGGTTCTGTAATGCTGAAAATTGGGTCATTTCAATTCAAATTTGAGGCCTTTATCTCATGTTTGTCCCGTCTTTTTCCAGCTGTATCTATCTACACTGAACGGTCTTTGTGGCCTGCTGGATCCAACCTCGATGATTAAAGCTGATTCTGATGCAGATAGTGTTTGATTGCTTGTTGTTTTGATTGAGCTTGATTTAACTGGAAAGTCGCATCGAAAATAATCAGCACTGTTGTGGTGGCAGTACAGAGCAGTTTTAATAGTTACCAGCTCATTTCCTCAGAGGCATAAACGGGGTAAGTGTCATCAAACATTTATGTGACCTACTAAGAGGCTGATCTGGCTACCAAACAAATCATATTACTGTTCAATATCCAACTCAGCTCAAGATGGGAAAACCCTGAGAGTAAAGCCTGCTGTGTTCTGTGCCAAACAAAAATCACATTTCTTTACTGCTGTCTATGTATATACTGTTTTATTATCAACAGGCTTTCTTGGGGGTTTTAGTTCTTTAACAGGCAGCTGTTTAGTTAAAAGATACAATTAAAGTCTCTGCACCATTTCCCCAGTAAACATCATGTTAGTGAGTGGACAGGACAGATAAACCTGCTACTGTTTGCTTAAGGATTAAAAGGGTTTTTACCCACCTCACAGCTGTTGTGATCATAAAAATATGCAACCAGGCAGCCCTAATGAAAGTGTAAAACTTTGATCAGGTAACCCCAATAAAACTGTGTTTATGACTTACTATACGAGTTGATTTTGAAACCAGTTAGCATGCTTTTGTGCCGTTCTTCTCTTGACCATTGGCTGGGTTTGTATTTATGCTGTAATGTACATCAACATGTGTATGTTTACTCAAGGTTCAGGTTAGGTTGAGGCAAGGGTGGGGGGGTCATAAACAAACATCGTAACATTTGTGCCATCGACCTATAATTAATTTTTTGATATCTTATCCACTGCTGCCAGTTCTCAATGTCATACTGTACATACTGTAGCTCTTTAGGGTTGGTTTTGTATCTTGTACGCCACTTTCAAATGGCAGATATTTATGTTGAGTGTCGCACATTTCACAGTGGTTTGGTTTATGACGTAGTTGATACAGCAACAGTAGATATGATTATAGCTTATTACCAACAAATACTATGAAACCAGTCATCAAAGTATGAGCCATGCAGCAATAAGTCAGAGGATAGCCCATGCCCGCCAAAACCCTGCAATTATTATCCATTGATGATGAATGATGACGGCTAATTTAATCAGTAACGTGGACGACCCTGAAACCACAATGAGAAAAGGAGTTTGGGTTGTTATATCGTATGAAAATGAGGTCAAAGATGTAAATAGTATCTTAAACAAATGACTGTGACTATCATGTAATTTGTTTTTGTATAGTTTTATTTGAACTGCACCTCCATGCTGAGGTTTTTACAGTGACGCACGCCTGCTCCCCAAAATGTTTTAATAATAAGATGCTACTGTAAATTAGGCTTATGGAATGTTTTTATTTTTTAAAATATTGGACTTAATATAAAATCATATTCTGTTTGAAACCTCTATATCTGCAAAAGACAATAAAAAATTCGGCTTGGTGCATATATTTCCAAGAACATGTACACGATCAGCGCTTTCCTCTTTTGAAATGGGAATTACCCGGTTTGTTCTGACGCACTGAGCCGCCTGTCAGTCAATGGGACAATGTGGAAGTTGATGGGCTCATGACAAGTGTGAGTAGCCAAGGTCTGATTGGATTTTTCTGTGCCATATTAAAGACGTGTCTCAGTCTTTTTGTTGTTGTTTTTTTATTTTTATTTTTTTTTTATAAATCTATGCAGTTTCAGTCTGGCATTCCTGCAATTTTATGGCCATTTTATTCTAAAGTCAAAAACAATGATCATAAACAGAAGGTGTGAGCATTTTGTAAGGACTTCTTTTGTCTTTTTTTTTTTTTTTTTTTTTTTTTTTTTTGTTCTGATGTAACAGGATTGAAATGGGTGTTGTGCCACTTTATGTTGATCTTATGTTGTGCAATAAATTATATTTCAAATGTGTTTTGATAAGGGTGTGTGCTGGTGTGTGTGCTGTCATGTGACCTAGAGATGCCACACTCGCTCGGGCATGACTCTGCCATTTTTCTGAGTAAGCGCGATGAGTATGCTGCACCACGAGCTGCCTGTTCAGAGAGGTGAGCATGTGATGTGAGGATCATCATGTGAGTGGAGTGAAGTATAATGAGAAAAGGTTACATTTTCTGATGTCAGATGAGGAACTGAGTTCAGTTGAAAAGGAAGCCTCAGAGAAATTGTCACTTCAAGCGCTCAAAAGTAAAGATAAAGTTATCAGCTGAAGCATGAGCACAGAAAGCCGTTGTATCACGTATGAACAGTGGAAGTTAGAAGAGCTGTGGAAGTTTGTTTTTTTGTTGTGTAGAAGTGAAGATCTGAAACCTGGAAGGGTTTGAAGTGTCAAAGTGTAGGCGATGAAAGGAGCTGAAATGTCATCTGTCAGTGAGCCTGATGATGTGCCGGTATTTCTGGGACATTGAAGCAAAGAAAAGGGTAAAATTTCATGAATGAAATCAGTTTCTTCCGTAGTCTGTGATGTTCAGATCACATTTTCAAAGGCGTACTTTCTGTATCAGACTAGAGTGGACAATACTTTCATTTCTATGTTGTGACAACTTCATTTTTCCAAGCAAACTGTCATTACAAATTAACAAAATGAGATGCAATAGTTTTTGTGTTACACATAAAAAAAAATTCTGATGTAATGCATAACAATAGAACACAACTTATGATATTTAAATAAGTTTTCCCCAATAATGTTTTATTCACAGCAACAATGAATAAAACAATATTGTGGGAGTGAAGAAACAGAGATAGCTGTTTTTTGTTTTTTTACATTCCTCTCATCTTTAATAATCTAAATTTTGATGTGATTTCCTACATTTCCTATCAATACAACAAACATCGCAAAAGTGTTTTAATATGATTCTTAATTTTTGACATAGCCTCTCATCTAGGTCTAGATCAGATGTGTACCATCAGTCCAAAGGTCTCCTATGAAAAAGAAGCAATATCCGATAATCATGAGCCATTCTGGTTTAACAAAACCCGACTGACTGGTCATGATATTGCACTAACAACAAATGCAGTTTTTCGACACAGCAGCAGCTGTCTTTGGTAATTTTACCTTGTCTGCTATTTGAAAGATTTGATCAATAATATGTTTAGACAATTTTCCGATTCTTTGGCTCAGATGTTGATGTCGGTGTAAACGCAAAAAGCAACAGATACATAACAGTTGTACATGTCTCATTAACATCAGGGTTACCTTTAAACTGATCTGATCTGTTTACAGGTCAGTAGATCAGGAGCATTTAGGTTGAGTGTCTGGTTCAGGCTCCCTCCGGGTGTGACAGTCAGCCCCTGCTTCACTCAGAGCACCTGAAGTGTTTTTGTCCACATGGGGGCAGTATTTGTCAGGAGTACCAGGGACACTCAGCGGAGGAGGAGCAGCAGGGCAGGTTCAGCTGCAGACCAGCAGCAGCAGCAGCAGATTGTAACCCACCTGCTGTGGTGGCCTTCACTTAACAACATTAACCTTTGGTCGTCATTTATCTACGGCGTGATGGATGAGGGCCAGTGACACATTTTTCACAAAATCTGACTTATGGCACTGCACTGTAGTTTAAAATTCATTACATATGGGAAGATCTCATTGGCACAGTGTTCACATTTCCTCTCTCTTTTCCTTATGTCAAAACTCCCATGAAAGTGACTGCAGCTGTTAATTGATTACAGATGAGCCCTCCTTATACTGGCTTGAATCAGTGGCCATACTGAGCCAATCGACAGCTGACGTTTCCCCACTAATGAGTAGCTACTCTTTCCTGTGGTTTTCTGCTCTGCTGTGATTAGGAGCAAAAATATATCAGTTGATAAAGTGCTTCATTTCTAACAAGACACAGTCTGATTTAGTGAGGGGAATGTTGATCTAGTGTCCGAGCCAAATGGAAACTAATTGGCGCCCAAAAAGATCAATTAATAACTTTATTCGAGCACCACCTGGGTGTTCATTTGTGTCCATGAATACATTGGTATGCACAAGCACAGTGTGTGTGTGTGTGTGTGTGTGTGTGTGTGTGTGTGTGTGTGTGTGTGTGTGTGTGTGTTGTTTTTCCCATCTGCTGAGCCGCAGTGCGAGTCATTTATCTCAGTTATCCAGACAGTGTCAGAGCTCCATCTGTGAAAACAGTAAACACACTGACTCACACTCTCTAAGTGACTGCCATTGATACTGGACAAGAAAGCACTGCAGATACACACATGGATATAGTGTGTCTGCGCGCACGCGAACACGCGCACAAACACACACACACACACACACTCACACACACACACACACACACACACACACACACACAGAGGGTTACAGTTACTGTTTGTTTTCATCTCATTACAGTGACAGGAGCATGGCAACCTCAGAGACAAGCTGGATAATAGTGGTGTTTTGTTTTTCTTTTCTTTTTTTTTCCTTCCCACTAATGGTCCAGGTTGCCCCTCTCTTTCAAACGATCCTTGGCATACAGTCAGGGTAGGAGAAGATATCAGAGCCGTTTGCTGCTAAATGACCCGTTACAGTGAAATGATGGTTTTGTCAAAGTTTCTGTTTTTTTTTCTTATTTCTAGTGTCTCAAGTGTCAGTCATCTGACGTTCACAGGAAAAGATTAAGTTTGCACCAGTAAACACTTTGGCAGAAAGAGACTGGCCGTGCTATTTAGTGAATTTTGATAAAATAGTGGTTGATGTTGATACCATAAAACTTTACATAAAGTGTATCAGGAATCAAAACAATTTAAATAAAATTAATTAATAAAATAAAATTAATTAATAAAATAAAATAAAGGAATAAATAAATAAAACCACCCTTTGCGAAATGATTGACAGCAAAAGAGAATAAAGCCCTGCATTTATACCTGCATCACTGTGCAAAATAAAAACAGATAAAACACGAATGAAAACGTACAAAACAAATTGTGTCTTTGAACAGACACAAAAGTGTGTTCCCCCCCCCCCCGTGCAGGTTACTAATTGCTGATGCCGGTCAGCTGTGCTGGATTGCCCAGGTGTCGCTGATTGCCGTCTGCTGCCTCAGCCTACTTAAGCTCCCTGCGTCAGTCAGTCAGCGCTGGAGTTAGTTCTGTCTCCAGCTCCTGAAAACGTCTTCTAGTTGTCTCAGTCTGCCGTACACCCATTCAAACCTGTTTCTCCTGCCCAGGATCACCTGCACTACCACCCGGCCTCCAGCTTCCAGATCCCCTTCCCGGCTCAGCTCTCTTGCCTGTCACACTCCTCCAGCCATCATCCGCCTCATCATCTGTCCCTTCATCTGCCCTGCACCTTCTCTTACAATAAAACTCTTTGAAACCGCCATCTGCCTCCAGTCTCTGCCTATTGAGTCCACCTACCTGGTCTGTAACACAAAAGGACAAAAACAACTACTGACTGATGCGCGAGATATACAACAGAACAAATAGCAGCCATTGTAGCGCAAATTTTCTGTCTGTGCTCGTCTATGTGTGTAAACGTGTGCGAGACGCGGACACAATCAAAAGAAGTCAGACTTTCCTGAGAGCTCGCAACATATTTCATTTTATGGAGCATCTTCACCAGAAACTTTCAACTTCACCGCCACTCTGTCACACAGAAGACAGACAGACAGAAGGTTAATGGTTTCAAAAACCATCATGATGAATTTGTAATTATTGCAAGAGCAGCTTCCAAAAACAAGATGCAGAGCATGAGATCAGTCTACGCTGGATGGATCAGAGGATACAAACTCTGCTCCAGTATAAACAGCGGTGGAAACTAACTACGTATCATTCTTTTACTTGAGTGTTTCCATTTTCTTTTCCTTCTCCACCAGATGTCAGAGGGAAATGTTGTATTTGTACTTATTTAACAACTGGAACTTTTACATGCACAACCTGTTCATAAAATATGATGCACTGTGCATTGATGAAACAACCCAGCAGTATATAGAGTCATTAAGGGTTATATATCGCAGACAGGGGCCATTCTGCATAGTGAATACTTTTACTTTTGATACGTTAAGCACATTTTGCTGCCAATACTTTTGTACTTTCACCATGTCATTTTGAAAGTAGGACTTTTACTTGTAATGGAGTATTTCCATAGTGCGGTATGTCTACCTTTGTTTCTTTCTCTCAGCCACTGCTATTATAACTGAGGTAAAATATCTCTCTCTCTCTCTCTCTCTACTTTTCTTTTCCTCATATTATTCTCTGCTCAAAAGGTAAGAGACTGCAAACTGACCCGCATGTTCTCCATCATCAACTAACTTCAAACACAGAACATCACTCGGCTGCGCGTATGAGCAATCCTTTCAGTTTCCTCTGTGCTCCACTGCTCTCCATGGGATATACAGTGTGCAGCCTGTGAATAGAAACAAGAGATTCTTTTTGATATCACAGGATGAACAGGTGTGCCCCCAAAACTTTAATCAGTCTTCCTTTGTTGTGAAGTGCCGTGCTGTGTTGACAGAGCTGTTTGGAGCCCAACCGGCATGACTGCCTTACAATTTGCCTGCCAAGTTACCACAGGTAATGGAGCTCTTTGTGGCATGAGGTTGTACCCTGTAGCTATTACTGGTATCAGCCGCCGTGGCAGGAGAAATTAGCCTGCGGCTCAGTTCTGACTTGCCGACGAGAGCTGCGTAAGGACAGTTTTGATACGCATGAAAACCTGTACATACATTTTCAAGAGACCTGAAAATATGCCCCGCGTTTTCCACTGTTTTGATGTCACAGCAAGAAGGGGATTTAATCTCTCTTCAATATGGACTCAAAGGAGTTATCTCACGCTTTTTCATTGCTTTTCCTTGGTTTGTTTTGGGAAGTTTAGGGCCCAGGTTGAACAAAAAAATAGTCTTTCTGTTTGTAATAATCGGTTTGCATGGTTGCCAGGCAAACCTGTCTGCTTTTATTTCATCCTATTCTTTGCAGCATGCTTGTGGTATCACGGTATATAGATGGATTTGTACGTGCATGCACCCACACACATACACACACACTTAAATGAATAACACAAGAAATCTGCTCAATGCATCATCCCATCACCACTCCCTCCTGTCTTCTTTCTTTCGTCCTTTTTATTAGCCATGCTGGCGGTTTGTCCAGAGGTGGCAATGTCAAGTAGATCCACCGCTTTCGGTCCAGACTGAAATATCTCAACAACTGTTGGATGGATTGCCATGAAATTTTGTACAGACATTCACAGTCCCCAGGGGATGATTCCTACTGACTTTGACCTGCTGGTGGTGCTGGAGGAAAAGTCAGTGGATCGCCAAAGCTTCATCCGTGGCTGCAAAATGAACACTGAAGTGCTTAAAAAACTTGCAGAATGGCTGCAGCTGATGTTAAATTGCCCAACTCTACAGCAGAAATAAACATGTTTACGGCCTGGTTTGGGTCTGGTTTTATTTACGGCGCACAGTCATGCATAATTGAGGGTGTGCCGCTTTGAGTGACAGGTGGGTGAGCGTATCCTTGCCAGCAGGCACCAAGGTCTCGGCTCCACACACGCCCCACCTCTTTGCCCATATTTCAATTAGTTGCCAAGATGGCGATGGCGGAGCAGCCCACACTGAACTTTAAAACCGCTCTTCATCTATGAGTAACGTCTTTATTTACAGTACATGCACCAAATTCATGGTCTCCAGAGGACGAATCCTTTGGAACGTCACTTTTTTTTGTAACTGCTTTACGACTATATACTTACAACATTAATGACATTCCCATTAGTTTCAGCTGCACTAATGACCAAATGTAAGCATGCTAACACACCAAACTGAGTAAGTGGATATGGTAAGACCAGCATGTTAGCAAGCTTTCTGTCTTTGTTTCTCCCCACTCTCCCTGTCCACTTTTCTCCCTGCTCATAAATCCTCCCTCCCTTTGTCAGCTCTCCTCCCCTCGCTAACATTTTGTCACATTTCTCTTTCCCACTCTCGCTCCTTTTTCCCTTCACTTATCACTGCACACACACTCTCTCATTCCTACCTGTCTCTTCTATCTTTCTTTATCTCTTTCCCTCTCCCTCCGTCTTTTTCCCCTTGATTTTAACATCGTGCTGCTACATTCATGTTTCGGGCCTCACTGAGACCATCCGTTCTTCATCCGCTCCCTCCGCTGTTATCCATCATCCTCTATTGGTCCATTCATCACTTAGCCAGGACGCTATTGGTTCATTCATCAACCAGCCTGCAGCCCCACAGCTGTGGACAGCAACCAGCACACAAGGCCAGGAATGTATAAGCTCAGAGTTTGGTCTATAATGTTGCACGGCACTTGAAACTGTGCAGTGAGTATCTAGGGAAATTTCCCAGAGCAAGACTCCTTTGATGGAGGCCATTATAAAGTACTCAATATTTAGAAATAATAGTCTGATAAAGAAAAACAATAGTGAAACTCTGGTAGTTACGATACTGCAGAACCTGTGTTCTTGCTTTTATTCCACCGGGGCTCTGAACGGCGAAACTTGTAGCTGATTAGTTTATCAGGTAGTTCCATACGTTTCCCTGAAGCCGGCATGAATGTGAGTCTAACACTGGGTGGCGAGAATTTATCTGCATTTATACCAAACATATACTTATGTTTTGGCTGCCAGGCATCTGTTAAAAGCATCGAACAGAGCACCTCAAACATGATGTTGCCGTCAAATTCAACTTGTGAGGTCGAGGTTTTGGCATGCATTCTCAAATACACAATATGCCTGGTGTTCAAGTGATTTAAGACGGTTTAGCTGAGTTTTGTTTATCTGTTTCACAAGCTGCAACGCCGTGTCCTCAGGCAAAGACGGTCACTGGAAAACATAAATCTCTGTCTTTGTTTTGTATGACACCAGATAAATACAAATATGTTACTGCTTATGAATAGTTTAAAAAATAAATAATTCAAGTGACATTAAATACAACTGATAACAAAATTTTTTGTTTATTTATTGTTCGGCAGAATGTTTTTTTGTTTTTTTTTTTAACCAGATGGTTAGAGGATTTGAGGATTGTGGAGATACCTTCACAACAGTAGTAAGTGTTGTTTAAAAACCAAACACCGTCAAGTGTTTTTCAGAAAAACATATTTGAGATGTATCGGCTGACTTAAACGTTATGCTAGAGTAATGTGGAAGAGTCATGAACTGGAGTAAGCTGGGAACAAGAAAAGCATTGGCAACTAAAGTGATTAAGTAATTAATTTATTAATTAACCCGACACCTGACTCTGTGAGACTGTAGACACAGTTGTCCCTCTACATTTTGGAATGCCAACATTTACTACTTAGCACTAAATATACAGCTCAGGCTGATGGGAAAGTCCCGAGTTTTGCAGGTATTTGGTCATAAACCAAAGTAAATTTGACCTGAGGCAGTAAGTACCAGTGTGAACTTGATTTGTATCGAACTCGCAAACACACCGGTAGAAACGATCAGTTCGCTCATTCAGCGCCAGAACTGATTAACTATCAACTACAACTGTGATTTAGAATGACCACAAACAAAAAGGATGTCAGTTTAAACATAACTCCTCTTTTTGACTGCAGTAAGTGAACGTGGCATAAGTGCAATTACACTAAGTCGTCCTGATAAAGAAAATATTGATTATTAACTCACCTCTGCCTAGTCAATTATTTTTGTTTAAATAAACTAATATTGCCTACAGAGAGGTTTTATGGATACAGCTGGTCAGTTGAGGTCCATCCTCATAGAAAACCATCAAATTTCCAACACACACACACACACACACACACACACAGAATCCTGACATGGACAGAAAGGCAGACCTCTGGATGAGGAACCACTGCATTCCTCTTGTTGCACATAAATGTTTGCATGTGCTGAGACCAAACACAAAAACACACACATACTGACACAGATAGAGGGTTCAGGGCCTCTGGTAAAATACACACCTCTTCATGCACACGCACACACACACACACACACACACACACACACACACACTCACAAGACAACTAAAACTACTAAATAAGGTGGACAGGGATCCTAACAAGCTCCAACCCGACACAGTTTCACAATGCTACACGCACAGAAACTCTATGTAAACTACGCCAATATCCCCAGGTGATATCAATTAAAGTGTGAACATTTTCAAGCATCTACTAACGCCTCCACTCTCAGAGGACGCAGCCGTCTCAGTCTCTGACAAACCGGATCATTTGCCGGTCGCTGTCCTTGTCTCATTCTCACCGGCTGAACCATCTGGCCCCCCAGAGAGCATGGACAAAAGATGGACAGAGAAATATATACACACACATGTGAATGTACAGTTTATTATTTGTCAGCAGAGAAGTGTCAGTCCGGAGGGTGGTTTCACGTCATCACAATCAGCTCAAGAATTCATAACCCGCTCATGAACTCAGTGGTCCTCACTGAAGGTTGCCAAAATTCTTTAACCCTTGGGTTTATTAAACCTTTTCATAACCAATTAAATCTTAAAGATGTCAGAATATCGAGCTAAAAACAAGGTGCTTTTTTATCAGTTTCAAACATTTTGGAGGTGGATGACTATTTTTTACCAATTAACAGTGATATGTTTGCATGATTACCAAATGGGGCCACAGCTGTCAATGCCAAGAATGAACCACAACTCTCAGCTCACAAGATAAATGAAAAAAAAAAAATCTGCGGGTGGTGCTTGAAGAAAAGTCATCAAAGTCAGTAGGTTTCATCCTTTGGAGACAATAAAGTGTTTGTGCAAAATTCCATGGTAATCTGTTCATCCGTTGTTGATGTTTTAGTTTGGACCAAAGCAATGGACTGACCAACCCAGACAGACAGACACTGTCATCCATTCACCACACTATAAGTGCGGCTAAAACCTATTTATGACTTATAATTCGTGTCTAGCCGTGCAGACAGTTCTGGTTTTATTTTTCCAAATTGTGAGATGTCTCAATCTGCCGGTTATGTATGATAAGCCCCATATTTTGCTTAGAAGAGTTTTCTTTGGAACCAAAGAAATAGTCCCTATGAAAATTGTTGACTCCATGTTTTGTGGTGTTCAAGGCAATAAAAATTTAATTGAGCAGCAACGTCTCTTCCCAGAAACAGAGTCCCTTGTTACTTCAGATAATCCTCACCGGGGAGGAGGCAGAAAATCTCAAAGATGACCATTTCTTTTCTGGACAAGTGCAATAAAAATCTACATAGTTAAACACCACAAGAGATAAGTTGTTTTTTATTTTTCCTTCTGAATTTGGCTTAAACATGTCAAACCACACTGTCTTTGGATAATTAATGAATATTCTGAATATGTTGACATATCAGGGTCAGTACTTGCTTTTACACTTGGACAGAATACAGAGTTTGTCTGTGCTCACTCCTGCACTGTTACTCCGTAATGAATGAATGTGATGGCGTGTCTGCTCCTATACAGCAGCCCATATATCAGCCTGTGACCACACAGCCTCCAGTGGTGCGACACAGGGCACAGCTGAAAGTCTGGTGCCAACATTAACAAGGGTCTCCTTCAGCGCCACATACCCCCAGCCCCTGCCGCACCTGTCGCTACATGCGTGTGCATGTGTTTGTATGTGTGTGTGTGTGTGTGTAAAGCATGTAACTGAAAAGACATGTGGTGCTCTTACACATTCCTTCTGGCCCACTCATGAATCACTCTGCCCCCGCCTCTGCAGCCACTGGCCCCGGGGTCCTGGGAGAGAGAGGAAGGAAGATGGGAGGGCGAATGAGGAGAGGTGTAGGAGGCTGAGGTATGAGCAGGGTAACAGCCATGCTTTATGTATGTGCAGTGTGGTGCTATCTCCTCATCGTCATCAGATTCGCTGCGTTGATATTACATATGCATGTCATTACGCAGGTTTTACTTGAGGACAGGTTTTATCTGTGCAGGATGCAGAAAGAACAATCTGATTAGGGAGATATAAGAAAACACACATGCATACCTGAAGTATGTTTGAGGCACTTAAGAGTGTTTTTACTGTTGACAACAGATAAACTCCAGCTGGCTGTGATGTTGCCTCAGAAGATAATGGAAGAAGATAGCATGCTATGATATATATACAGTTATACCTCGTTAACATCTACTTTCCTTTAATGTCCCCCTGTAAATAGCTTCAAGGTTGTTAACATCATCTTATTCCAGAAACATACAGTGTGTATTCTTCACAAAGCTATAATTGAAATACTGCGACCCACAATGCAATACAGTCCTGTATACTGATGTTGTGAAATGTTTCTTATAAGCTATGATCTGTTTTTGTGTCTAGAAGATTCCAAGAGAATCCCATAGCTTGTTTGGATTTTTTCTTAGTAGAAATACATGAAGGAAGATTTATTGAAACTATATTATATAATGAATATAATACAGAAATATATTTAGAAATGTCTCATATGTCTTTTTAAAAACACTGATTGTTTTGCACTGAATTTTCAGTATGTAGATTTCTCCCCTCGATGCCTTATTCCTTTTTCAAGTTCAGCTATTTGAAAGAGTGGTCAGTGGTAGATCTCAGTCACAAAACCCCCGAATAAGAAAAAAAAGTCAATGGCAGATTTACTAGTTACTCTGGCTGGTTTGTAAATAAGAAGATAGAAATTGAAAAAAAAAAAAGACGTGATTGTCATTGCTGACTCTGTGTGAATTTTGTCCATCAGACAAATAATTTATACAGCACATTACATCAGTATCAGGTGGCTAATGCAATAATCTTTTTACCATTATGAGATGAGATCTCCTGTATACACACTGACTCAGCATCTGTATGGTTTATAATTTAAGTAGGTCACTGGCACCAGTTCAAACTACACTATTAGTCCAACAAATAAATCATTCGTGTTATCTGCCCACATGTAGCATAATATCTGCAGCTCATTTCTGAGAATGTGAAAGGATATTTTGCAAAACAGCCAAACTATGTGAAATTGTGCTAATGGGAATTCTAGCAAGAATGATGAACATAACTTCATTGATGTCTTTCTCTTTTTATGAGATTTGTTGATAATTAAAAATATAACACAATGCCAGTTCTTATCCTTTAAACTGTCCACAGTTACTCCTGATAAAACTCACCCAAGACTGTGCAAGTCTCTCTGGAAAACCCTGACACTGGCTGCATCGCGTCCACTCACACTCTCCCACCGGGGGCCCGACGTGCCCCGGGACACAATGTCAAATTCCACATGGCTGAGCTACCTGGCCGGGTTATTATTGGACCACATGCCTGACAGGACTGTAGCAGACAAAGAGCGACTGTGGGGCTGATTAGCAAGGTGCTGGAGACAGACAGGAGGTCGGGGAAAATCCCTGACAGTGACGAGAGACAGTCAATACGACACAGGGAGAGAGTACAAGTGGTATGTAGTTTGAAGCAAACAGACATAGACAGAACAACCAACCAAAGTGACATGATCTGTAATAAAAAGGGACGAAATGATACAGAAAAAGTATAGAAGTAGTAGAAGGTTTGACATTTTGTGTTTTATTTGATGTATATTTTTCCCCTAATGTCAAACAAACTGAACTAAAAACTTGTAACTTTGTTATAACTTGCCGACCAGTTAAAATACTTTGGCTGCTGTTTATACTCGCTGGTTTAGTTTTATGAGGAAAGTTAGTATCAGCTAACATATGAAAAAAAAAGTGGAGCTCAGTGTGTTAAGCCACTACAGTCGTCCTGACAGAGTCCATGATGTATTTAATCGTCTTAGATGAAGACAGTTGAAAACCACGTAAAAATAAAATAAAATGTGACAGAAAAATGACATTTCATGTTTGTTTCATGAATGAATTAGAAGAACGTTAGAGTCTCGTCACTGTTCCGCACATATGTGATGTTTTCATCTGCTGCTGTTTTTCCTTCGGTTCAGCAGAAGCTTCGGTGGATGATTACATCGATGTTTCACGTACGTCATAATTCATTAAGTTTCCTTTGCACTTTTCCTTCGTTGCATTTTGCTTTTATCAATAAAGCTTTTCCACCTCAGCTACGCAGAACATTTTTTGTGATATCTTGAGGTTTTTAGTGTTTTCACTCAGATCTTTTTATGTGCAAACTGAAAACGCATATAACATTTTTGTCTTTGTTGGTTGATTTCTTATTTGTTTTCACTGTTTCTTCACTGCAGATATATAAAAGGTTTCACAAACATCCAATAAGGATCTTTGAAATTTGCCATATAACAGACGGTCGTTAACAATTAAGCTGACCACAATCATTTTATATTCCACAAAGGAAAGCATTTTCATGAAATCCCTATTTAGCCACTTTCAGAGATGTTTTTACTGGACGGACAGTTCATTTTTCTGTGCGTCATGTGTCCAGGAAAACAAGAATCTGAGATGATATTTAGGACGGCTGGAAGATAATCTACTGCCAGAGGAGCATGAGATCATCTCTGAATCAGCAAAGCTATGATCCATAATAACCACATATTACAGCCAGACGCTGTTGTGTTTGGAGAAATATGTGACGATCCAGTGCTCTTGTTTCCGCGGGGCAGCCTCTTCTCACAGAGAAGCTCATATATTTGTAACCTCCTCTTCACGTTCAGGCCCCCCTCAGTCCTCTTCCTCGTCTTCAGCCTCCTCCAAGGGTCAAAGATCTAGTATATGCAAGAGATGAATAAAACCTTTCTTGTGAGGCAGGGTCAAATGCTTTGTCGGAGAGGTTGGGTGAGGAGGAGAAGAGAGAAGGAGAGGAGGCCAAACACAACAGATGTTCGGCTGCGGACGTTTGCGTTTCAGCTGCAGTGGGGTGTGAAACAGAAAGATCTCAATGTGATTTACATCCAACACTACTCCCCCACCCCCCCTTCCCTTCTCTCCTCTCCTCTTTTCACTTCGGTTCCTCCTCCTTTCCTTTCCTTTCCCCTTCTTCCTCCTCTGCTTTCATCTCCTTTCCCTCTCTTATTCTTCCTCCCCTAACTCTTCCTCGTCCTCTCCTCCTCTCTTCCACTCCTCTCCTCTTTATCCTCCTGTTTACTATTTTCTTTTCCTGTTCTTTCATCCTATTGCTCCTCCCCTCATCTCTTTTCCCCTCTTCTACTTCCTCCTCCTTTCCTCCTCCTCTTTGATCTTTCATTTGGATCTGCAAATATTAGAGGGCTGCATGTATTTTCTTTCTTATTTGTGGAACAAAATCATCCGTCTTTGCTAAAACAACTACACATTATTATATTTCATGGATGTAACTCGGCTACAAACGTCTTTATTATTGGCTCAGAGAAAATAAAGTCGGTTTGAGACCACTTATCAATGAACTGAGGTCTTAAGTTATCTCTGGTTGAGTCTTGGGAAGTGATGTGTTGAGATAGACAGAACGTCTCCCTCCACTTGCAGCTAGCAAATGGAAATCATTATGTGCGACTGGAGGGTTTGGCTGCCTGAAAAAAAGAGCCTGGCTGTCTCTGTGACTGACACACCGGACTACCCGCTGGCTCTCAGATGGAATTTGTGATAAAGCCACGGGCCCTGAGGATCATAAAGGCCTCTGCGCTCCCTATCAAGCTGGACCACTGTTAAGTTTCACTATTGTGTTTGGCAGCAGTTTATCTGTATTTATCCCAAATGCAGCTATTCCTTGTGTTTAACGCCGAAGATTCCCATCGCGCAGACAGTAATGTCTACATGCCAGAGTCTGATAAGGTCTGAAAAGAAGATAATTAGCTCAGACCTGTTGTTTTCTTGTCACGCTTTCCATGCAGCCCTGCTCCTGACCTATACTTTCTCTCAACCTAATCTCTGTTTCCCTTCTCTCCTCATGTCCTCACCCCTCCTCCCTCCTTCCTTTGCTCTTTGCTTTGATGTACCTTGTCAGCATCACTCCTCCTTACCTCCTCCTCCCCTCCCCCTCCCGCCAGCACCAGACACCCTGGTTAGCCAAGATTACAGGGTGGTGGAGGGGAGCAGCCAAACAAAATAATCATTTTCTATTGTTGTCTATACATGAAAAGTCAGATTTGTGTGTGTTTCTGTGTTTAAAGGGTTGCTTCACCCAATTCCAAAAAAAGAAAGAAAAAAAAACTGCTTGGATGCCCACGACAAATTCAGAGGGAAATATTGGACTTATTTCTCTACTGTATTTATTTGAAAACAACACAAACTACTTTACAAAGGCAGATTTTGCATAAAAAACACATGAAGAGCTTAAAATATGATGAATTGCTACACATGAAGCGCAATATACCCAACACATAATTAAAACTATTTAAATCATAATCATAATAATCATCAGTTGCAGCCTGATAATATAAAATGCTGTTTACACTTTAATGCATCGCCAATAATTCAGTCAAAGCCATTTTTTGATCTGTAGATTTCTGCTGCTGTGAATATGAAAGTAACTTGTTTTTGAAAACTCACTAGTTTGGAAAATTACATTAAAATATATCAATATCTCTTTCCAGTAACAACATCCTGTCACTGCTGTCACATCCTTTCATTTTCTAAACAGTTCCCTCAGAACTGTGATGAGCAAAGAGCGTGATTTGAGCCGGTGGTGTGCAGCTGTTAACAGAGAGGCACAAGCTCAGGGTGAAAAGGTCAAACAGGTTGGGATTCAGTAGCAAGTGGGACAGGGAAGGGAGCAGTAGAAAGAGGACTCGCTATGAGTGTGTCTGTTTTTCTTTCTTTCTTTTTTTTTGTCATTATCTCGACAACGATTGCTACACATGCTGTCTAAAGTGAAGTCTTCGAACGGCTACATCATCATCATCAACGGTCATTTTGTTAATTGAGGTGTGATCTGTTTCTCGGCGTGAGTCCTTTTACTTTAAAAAACAAGTCTGTTGAAATATATACTTTTCTTTTTGCAAACAAATCCCATAAAAAGATCAAAACCACCAAAGACTGATTGAGTCTATCGACAAAGTGTTGCAATCCTTGTTGTCCAGAAACAATAAAAAAAAGTGACATGTTCCTTCATTACATTGAAGACTGGCACATTAGTTCATTTTGAGTCAGTCCCACTTATGCTGTCCTGCTGCTGGAGATGATCACTACACATCAAATCCACGGATGAAAATAGTCCCATGCAAATTACTGCTGTTTGAGTAATGTTTGCTGAAAATTATTGTTTCCAGCTGTTTTGGGAAAACAGTTAGGTAATTTTTAAAGAGTAAAAGATTTTAAAAAGATTTATGTCTTCAGCAGGAACAAACAGACCACAGAAAGGCTGGGAAAGAATTAAAAGATGAACTATTACATTGATGGTTTTGGTCTTTTATAAGGAATTAATATAAGAGCAAGAAAAATATTTCCAGCCTCATCTTTTAACTATGAAGAATGTTGCACTTCTGCAAATTTTGAGTTATATAAAGTTATAGTCAGATATAAAGAGGCCCTCTGAAAAACTGACACACAAAAGGGCCAGAATCATTTGTCCCCCACATGCAGGTGCATCAGTCAAAAAAACCTTTAAACTCCAAACTGACAAAGACAAACCAACTAAAAGGAATAAAGTACAAAAATAAATATGATTTAATGTTTGCAGTGATATTTTTGAAGTTTTTGCCTCATTTAGTCTCCCCCCGTGTGTTGCTTTGTTAATGAAATTCCTAAAACGTGGCCTCCTGCAACATCCACACAAAGCCTTGTTACTCAAATCCCCCCTTTAATAATGCAAAGACTTGGAAAAGAACAAGTGAGATTTCTTCAGCGGCTAGACTGCTGCCATGGAGCTTTATCCCTCTAAAACCCCGCAAAAATCTCCTTATCTTCAATCACCTCGTCTACACCGTCCACTCTCCCCCGACACCCTAATCTTGACCCCAGCCCGCTCGGCCCCACTCCCCTAATCCTGACCTCCCTCTCTCCCTCCCTCTCCTCCTGGCCGTGTCAGTATAACGAATGCACCTCCGTCCTGAAACCCAGCATGCCGCCGGGCCGTGATGGATGTGCACATCACAGCCGCAGTTTACAAAGCCTCCGTGAATACAGCGCAGCCACCCCAGATCCTGTCAGCTGAGTCCCCCGCGCTCGGCCCTTAACGCTGCACACAGAGGGGCTCCCTGCTAGGAACAACTCTTAAAACCTGATAGTAGAGATGGTGGAAAACCTCATCCATAAATGTCAACCCCTTCTCTCTCTCTAGCCCCCACCGCTAACACCAACAGCAACCATGGAGAGTTTTAGTTCACTCAAGCACTTTATGGGGGTCTTTACACGGGAAAACTCTGGTGTGAAATTGAAGATGAATTGTCGTCACTTAAGAATGTGCTGCGGAGACGTAGAGAGAGTGATTGCTTATTTTGTTTGTGCAATAAAATTCTTTTTTTCCCCCCACACTTTTTCTTCTGTAATGGCGTTATTCATGTCTCCAGCAACAGGCCGTTAAACTGTAAATCAAGCAGGAATCCTGAGGCAGTCTGACATATCCCTCAAACAACAAAGCCTCCATCAATAACCCTTCACCTCTGTGCGAACTGGCAGAATATTACATTGACTATCTGTTTCATCCCATTCCGAACTTTCCACAACCAGACGGTAACCTGAGCTCTGCCATGATACCGCAACTCCCCGGAAACAAGAATTGTGTTTGTGTAGCTCTGTGTGTGTGTGTGTGTGTGTGTGTGTACGTGTGTTCATGCGTGCATGTGTGTGTGCGTGTGTGCAGAGTAGGAAGTGGTGGATTGAGGGACAGCGTCAGACTGTAAGACCCAAGATCAGCCACCTGTGTGTTATCAAGGGCAGCCTGATAATCCTCTCTGCCCTGTATCTGCCCTCTTCGCCTCCACACACACACACATACACACACACACACATATAGAAATGTACATGCTGTTTGACCTCACGTCACTGGTTCACTCCTCAACACACTTCTGCACGTATAATATCACTATCGCTGAGCTCTGGAAACACGCTGCAGATGATGAAATGTGATTATCGGAGCAGTCGGTAGAGCAGAGTCTGCTTTTGTGATCCACTTTGTATTGCGGGGTGTTATTATCAAACGCAATCAAAATATTGCTTGTGTGAATTTGAAGTTCAAAAACCTCCCAGCTCCTCTAGGCAGCAGAGAAAATAAACCCACTTCACTTCTGATGAGAGGGGAATTTTTTTTTTTTTTTTTTCCACCGCATGATTCGAACGTGCAGAGAAGCATGGGAGCAGGTGAAGACCTCAGGATGCAAATCAAGAGAATATGAGCCTGGCTGTGGACTATAATTTCCTCATCAAGAAGAAAGACGTACTGTCGCAAGAGCTGCTTCAATCCAAACCACATCTCAACAGGTAATTAGACATCAGCCGTTCCCCTCTTTAACCAAACCTACAGCAGGCTCTCTCTGAGCCCAAAACACAGGAGCCAACATGTCAACCGCACACTGCAACCACAAACCACCTCGACACTTAATTTGGAATTTTTCACTTGCTCCCTCTGACCTGTTTTTGCCATTTATTCCTGCAGACATTTCCAAGGGGGGAACTCCTTTGCCGAAACATAGGTAAACCTATCCAACAAGGGAGCCCATTCTTTTGAAGGATCACTAAATTTGGGGTGTAATTTAATTCCCACATGCCTCCTGTCCCGTATCACGGCTGCGTGTCTCCGAGGTACAACACTGCAGTAAATAATGGCCTGGGGGGCTCCGCCTCCACTTGCCAGGCTGTTATTCCTTTACAGTAGAGAAATCATAAAGGGACTGCAGTCATAAATATACATCGTCCAACAGCTCTATAAAGACTCCACAGATGGGAAATATGGCCGTGCAGAGGCGTCTGCATAAATTAAATATCATAAAGCCTTGAAATAGGATGCTTATTGTTATAAAGTACAGAATTGTGCTGTATAACGTTATGGCTGGAACAAACAATGGAGAAAGCAGCACTAGTGGACAAAGCAGAAGACACACTTGGACTTTGAGAGATTTAAAGATAATTTCATGCAAATCAATGAGCTGCTTTAAGATAAACATTGAAGTCTACAGCCTAAAAATCACCACTTTGTTTCAGATGCCTTTACAACCTGAACTACAGAGTCCTGCACCGAGTAGGGTGCCTGCTGGTACATGATGGGTAACCAGCAAAAAGGGTGTGGGTTAAAATTAACTGAATGCGGGCGGGTAGTGGGTGAAATAAACATCAGAGCTGAGAAAAAGAAAAACAGAAATGAAAATAAAAGCATATCTGAGCTGAACCAGCACAATTTTATCAAGCCTCATTAGTCGCCGATATTTTTTCTTACTGTGAATCCCTTCAACACCCTCTCATCAGTTCATCATCAGTGCAGAGCCGAAGAAGCAGCTGAGGATATGTGGACAGACAGTCAGTTACTTTTGTGTCCCTTTGCATTACATCAATATAGAAGTGGTAGCTGAGCGACTAAGTGAGTGCTTAACAAGGTAGCAATGGACTGGATGAGTTTTGAAGTGAGTGCGTGTTTCATTGGGGTCAGCTCTATGTTCCCACATTTCTTAGAACTTTTTTTTCACAGAAATTTTTGAAAATTAGGGTTAGGGTTGTGGGAATATAGACACGCTCCCATTTCATTATGGATTGGATCGAGTCCAGATTAGATTTAGAGGTGATTGCGCGTACTGGGACGGTTCCAGTTCGAAAAGTGAAGGTGCAGGTGAAGGAAATGTCATCAGATTTTAAGTGCTGGACAAAATGAAAATGTCAAACCTGATGATGGCTCTAGATGAAAAGTCAGAGGATCACAGAGGTTATCACATTTCACTCTGAGCAAGGCGCGAATGTGTGAAGTTTCATGAAATCTATCGAATAGTTGTTGAGACACTGGAAAGCACAAATGTGAACCACCTGCCAGCACAAGAGGAAAACTCAGCGGATCACCAAGGTCAGTAGGATTCATCCTCTGGGGACCACGAATGTCTGAACAGAATTTCACGGCGAGTAAACCTGTAGTTGTTTAGATATTTCAGTCTGGACCAAAGTGGTGGACCAACCTAGTAACAGACTGACACTGTCATCCTGAAGGCCCCCTGGCTAAAAAGTAATCCATTGCTGTTGCATTTTCATTTTTATATCGTCATATATTGTTCCTGTATCTCTAAATGAATACATGGACTATTGTAAATAGTAGATAATGAAAACATGTCCCTGATTTCTATCCCCGAGAGACATTGGAGAAGATCATACTCAGGCGTTCATAGTAGTATTAAGAGAATTACAAGGGAATTCACCTCTTGGTTTGCAGATTGCTCATTTTGATTGCGAGTGTTGTGACGACCCAAACAAGTCCTGCATTCTGGTCTTAGTTCCACATCACATCCTCAGACCACACCCTGGTAATCCGACACCACTTCCCCTCTTCAGGAGCGAAAGCAGGAATGAAATCTATCGTTTCCAGATCAGTGGAGGAGGGAGAGCGTGAGCTGGGGGGGGTGGGGGGGGTTGAAGCGGGAGGAATACCGTGACCTTCTTTGATCCCCTCTGAAGGTCCTCCTTGTTCCCACCCCTCCCTCTGCCCGCCTCTTCCACCCTCACACGCATGTTCTGCCCTGCCAAGCACCTGTCTACAGGTATGAAATTAGAGAGTCAGAAAGAGATTGAGGGCCTTTGCCTGCATACAGTGTTTTCTCTGGTGTCACATGCCTGTCCTCATCCTTGCCCCCGCTTATCTCTCAACCCTTATCTGCTCTCACCACATCTGTCAGCATAAATATCTCTTATAAGTAAATTATAGACTTGGAGTGGCACAAAATGGAGGCAATGATGATTACAATCAGACAAGGGGATCCGCAATCCAGAGGTGTTTAAAACCAAACCCCCCCCATTTAAAGGCTTTTCGATAAAAACAATAATCCAAAGCTTGATGTACCGGCAGCTTTCCTCCTTTCATCAACTAGCCTTCTCTACTGAAATTCAGTCACTATGTTCAACAAAAACCCTTTCCTCAGCTCCTTATCACCTGCTGAGTGTCAGGAAAATCCACATGATGTTAGAGGCTTTGTTTCGCAGAGTCAGAAAAGTCAGAGGAGACGCAGCTGAAAGAGAGAGGAGAGCTGCAGCCAAGAGATCAAGAAGAAAATCCTGTCAGTGGGATCCAGACCGAAGCTCCTAGAGCAAGAACAGTCAGTGTTAATGTCAAAGTTAATGCCCTGCCTGTGTTTACATCAACCCACACATATCAATGTATTACTGGTGATAAGGCTGAGGCTGTTTAGGCTAGTTAAAAGATACAAGTTGTCAACATTATCAAGATCATGACAAATCCCTGCTCCTCTTCGGATTTTCCGTTGTAAACATGTTGATTCTTCAGTGGCGTTTTGTTGGAAGCTGTTAATCAGACACATCCTGCAGAGACGGGCGGTACAGTCCACTCATAACATACTTCTAACACTGTGGGTTTTGGGTATAGTGCAGAAATAACTGGGGGGGAATTGGCCACTTGGGAGGGGGGCAGAATAAGGTGAGAACACATCACTGACAAATTATCACCTAATAAAGTTGTCACGTTGAGTATGTTAGTGTAGTGGGTCCAAGTCTGCATTGTGTTGTGTAGTGGGTAAGTAGCGCACTTGCCTGGACTGTCAACGTGGCAACATCACAGACACTATCGCAGACACTAAAAATTCACTGGCTCTCTCTCACACAAGTGCTGTCTCTGATACCATGAACAGAGTCACTGAACGCTCCAGTGCATGCATGTATGCATTAAAACAAAAGCAATAGATTCACTTTAAAGTAATTTACGTAACATATAAAGCAAAAACATAGGAAGTAAACAGAGGGAAGAGGATGCCTACTTTCCGAGGGTCAGGTGCAGGAGGAAATGAGAAAGCAAACAGCTAACCGAAAGTTGGAAGACAGAACATTCACTCTTGAAGAAAAGTTTAAAAAATGTAACATTTACCCTCATGAAAATATATCAACAACACTTTAAGAAACACAGGTAAAAATTGCAAGTGTCAACATGTTTCTTTCAGACTGAGAGCCCTCAGATCTGAAAACCAAATGTTAAAAGTTCCACAATCCAGGCTTAAGACAAACAGGGATCAGGGCTTTTACTGTTTTAGCTCCAACACTGTGGAACAAATTCCCCCTCGGTATATTTTTTCACCTGTGTATATTCACGTGTATCTTTTGCATATGTGTAAACAAATAAATTCAATTCTGCCCGAACCTTCCCTACAGACCACCACCACAGGAAGTGAAACTGCTGTCATTGCCCCCAGAGGTGCTATCAGTGGCCAGGATCAGCTCTCACCTCGGCCGGCGTCCTCATGTCTTCCTCTAATCTCTCATACTGGGACCAGAGGCCTTTGCGGAGACCTCCAGTGGAATGTGACAAGTCATGAGACCGCCACTGCTGCATCCCTCCCTCCCCGGTTCTCTCCCTCTTTCATGCACAGACTGTTCAATACGGCAATAAACTGGAGGATATGAGACACAATTGTAGCCGACCCGGGTCACTGGAAATACTCGAGGTGTGTTTGATTTACCACACAAGGTGTACAATGGCATTGCTGTAAAACTGGAAAGTCTGTGTGCCAGGCTGGATAAATCAAGTAAACCTTGCATACTATAAATCAAAACACATGCTTTTTTCAATATTCAAAAATGTGCTGCACGTGTTACATAATGATCCACTTTTGCTATTTCATAGGAGGTTGATACTAAAAGAATGTGATGATTACGTGTTACATCGCTCATAAATCAGCGGCAGCATATGGGTGGTGTCAACATCTTAAGTTAGCCTGTAAAAGGTTTCGCTGGGCCTGTGGATTTAATCCAACATGACTTTTGCATGTCAGGATCCCATTTGCAGCCCGGGACAAAATTTCTTTTGCCAGCTGAGGTCCCGTAAAATAATATGTGGGCAGATTTGCAAAGGCAACTGATATGGATCCAAATGGCAGACGACAGCAGCAAAAGAACGGAGCGTTAATGTGTGCGAGTGTGTTTGTGCATGTGTCTAAAGAGTGAGCCTGTGTGTGTGTGTGTGTGTGTGTGTGTTTGTTCAAGTGTTTCCTTTATACGTGTCTGCGTGCATGTGCCCACACATTCCCCATAGCAGGAGATCCATCATCTGGGTCATATTACAAAGCAGTGGGGATCCTCGGTCAATTCCGGCTGACGGATGAAAAGAAGACCTAAGATGGCAGCTATGTCAATAACAGGCGCGGCCTCTGCTGACATCTGCCAGCCTCAAACCCTCACCCTCTCACCCCATTAGCTCCATTTTGTATGCTATACCAACCAGATGTGACTCCTGCCCACATCTGTCACAGCCATGACCCCACAACCTCACCAGGGTTCAAATTTTAATTCACTTATTTAGTTGCCATTTAGCTGTTAATAGATGGGGAAAAATTATTTATAGCTTGCAAAACTGCAATTCATCCCTTACACACATTTTTTCACCTTCAGTTTCCTGCCAAAAAAGCCCCTGAAAAAGCAGCAGTGCTGAACCATACAGTATATTGCTGTAATTGAATTACTTTTGCTGAAATGCTCTATCTAAATTACAGTTTGGACGTGCTTCATGAGAGCATTGACTTGATTTTCCATTTTGGAGGACAATGACATTGCAAAGTGTGTGCGAAAAGCAGCATAAATCAAGAAATCCTCACACAGCGTAAATTGAAACACATGTTAAATCCAGGCAGAGGCTCATTTAAACATTAAACTAATAAGAAACACTTGTATTCGGTTACAGAATGCTGCGCACACGATAATGTATCTCAGTTATTTCACAGGAGCTTAATGCAAGTTGAGATATGAAGATTGTATGATGAACAACAACAACCTGAGAGGCTCCA
>NW_019525073.1:1112291-1206929 GCF_002814215.2 Seriola lalandi dorsalis
CTCTACCTGGGTGTTTAGCTGCCAGAGGCTGGACTATTTTCAGGAGCTACAAACAATTCAATGAGCCACTTCTCGGAGATTGAACCCAAATAACATACTGGAGCGCACGATTCACATTAGCAAATTATGAATTACGTTTCCAACAAAACAATTTTACTGTTGCAGTTTAATTGCATAGAAACGTAATGAGACGCTGGGTTCCAGAGACAGCCTGAAGGGTTGGCAACTGGCATCTCGGCCTTGATGCTGCGGATGTTCCACTCTTGAATAGGCATTTTTCTTATATGTAACCTAACATGATGATGTTGTTAGCTAATGACATGCTCCTTGCCTTTGTAATGAAAACCAAGTTACTGCTGTGGGTAGTAAGCAAGTTCACTTGGTATGCTAATGTTTGCATATTATGTTCGATCAGATAAACACAGTTGAACCCATTTCTTATACTTCTGCTCGTGTTTTTTTTTTGGTTTTGGGAAGGTGATTAAAAAACTTGCCAAACTTAGAGAGCATTATTCTTACTACGGCACCATACACACCATTTTCGGCTGTGGAGATATCTAAAGCTTGACAGGCCTGTTGTGCTTAGTTACAATTGCTAAGGTATGATTGGAAAGTTGCTGTTTGGGAACGGGGTTTAGCGAACAGTCAATCATCGATTTAAACAAACATAAAGAAATCATTTTGTTTTGACCCCATGCTTGATCAAGTGTTAAAAAGCAAAACTTTGCCGACATGCTATCTGTGCAAAACCGCTCTGACATGTTCGTTTCACTAATGGAGATGGAAACGTTGCAAAATTGGAGTGACAGCTGTGGCAACCTGCAGCCTGGGAATAAAAAAAGCCTGTGGCTGGCAGCTAATCATCTGCTAGCGATCAGTGCTTCTGAATATTTGCTCAACTTTTCCCTGAGTGTAAATATCTACCAGAGACACTCCATCTGGCTCACACTGTCACTGTCAGGAGACACTTAACCGCTCTATCTGTGTCTCAGCTGCCAGTGCTCCTTTTTGAGTCTGTGTTTGTGGTATGTGTGTGTGTGTGTGTGTGTGCGTGCTTGCGTGCATGCGTGTGTGTGTGTGTGTGTGTGAACTGTGGTGAAACTGTCCTTGATCTATGCACCAGTCCTAATGCATGCCTGTATGTACATAAATATAAACTAAAAGGACGTCAACAACCAGGAATATTGCAGAGGAGGGATCCAGTTCACCGCTTAGTGAGGTTGACTGTGACCTACAAATCTATGTGATGACAGATCAGTGTGTAAAACCAACACACAACTCTACAGCTGCTTCATATACCAACATCTAGTCCCAGTGGTGTGTAGGCTATGTCTGTGACGGGTGAAGCAGCACAGTAGCACACTCTGCATTTGTCAGCATATGAATGACTAACAGCTTTATTATCATCTCACCATTCTTCAGTGGTGTCACCTAGGACCTTATGGACCATTATGCTTTTCCAAGTTTTCCCTTGCCTATAGTGGGTTATATAGCTTTTTGTGCATGAAAATGGTCTACAGAGTTGCAATAGTCAATGTACACGTAAAGGGAGTACCTGTCGGCACCAAAACGCTTCCATTTGCATGAAATGCCTCGTTGGGGGTCCAGGCCTTATACCTTCTAGACCTACTGACACCAGTACATCCCTCAGTGCTGCCCACCTGCAAGCTGGACACTCCCTGCAAGCTGGACAGGCAGTGCAGCACAAAAGTGCTTAAAATGAAGGCCAGTAAATGTTTGGTGTTTTTTCCTAAGTTTTTAGGGTATGCCGAAACGACAGTGTTCTCATGGAGAAATCTTTGTATGCTCTGCCAACGACAGAAAAGAACCCCATGGCTGGAGGTTCCCTCCACTACTTCAAAAAACCCATGCCCAGTTCAACGCTGGATTGTGCAATGGTTATTTCTGCAGGATGGGACAGTTCCCACTTCACGTCGCCCAATGGGAGACCCACAACTGTTAAGTTTGCATGATTGTTTGTGGACATTTAACCTGGTCGCCAGTGACCTGATGCATTAGTGCTAAGCAGCATATCAACAAGCACAAAGTTTTACATGCCTATTACGTTTGTCAATATTGACATGCTATACATCTTTAGCTCGCATAATTTATCCACAATGTAACCACCATTTGATTCTTCAGTAACTATCAGCACAAAAGTAAAATTGATTCAGATTTACCACCATGGTAAACCAGCAAGAAGCAGTGTCGATCCCCACCTTAGAAGCCTGGTGAAGTCCGACTGTCTGTTTATTCCTTGAATGTTTATATTCCTTTAGTCCAGAAGTGTCCACGGATAAAAGGGTCATAAAAGTATTCCAAGCCCATTGCACACGGTCGACTTCCCTTTCACATTTCTGCCACTTCCCTCCTTCCAACACGATCGTACTCTGCATCAAACAGATGAGGTAGAACTGACTCCATTGTCGTAGCCACAACAGCTTGTTTACATACAGCGGAACCATTGACGTACCTGTTATTTGGCGCGTAACGTGGCATTCCCGGCAAGACCAATCGGGGGAAAACTGGGCTCTGATTGGTCAGCTTCAGAGGGGGATGGGGGGCCTTAAAGAGCTCTGAGCTCTAACAAAGCGTTTAAGAGGGTGAATTAAGCACAGTATAACCATAGATTGTAAGTTTAACATAAGAAAGATCATGTCTTTTTGGAACATTGAAGCTTGTACATTTATTTTAGTAGACATCAAGAATAAAATGATGAACACTAAAAATGGCCATAATATGTCCTCGTAAAGTTTTTTTTTTTCATTTTTAATTAAAAGAATAATAGGACTGAGGAATGAGTTACAGAATAAAATTTTGAGCAATTTGAGATTATGTGCTATGAACAATATATATTTTACAAGCAGATGTTGCATGAAAATTCATATAGTACAAAGCAACCGGTAACTAGCCTGTAGCTGTCAAATACATGTAGAAGAGGAAAATGTAGAATATAACAATATAATAATAATAGAAGGAGTATGAAATGGAAATACTCAACTAAAGTACAAATTCCTTTTAAAACTAATTAAGTGCAGTGCTTGAGTAAATGTACTTGGTTACTTTAGTTAATTTACAAATTAAGAGATAGAAAGGGTGGCTGAAACTATGAAAATAAAATCCTGGCTGTAATAAAGAGAAATTACCCTTTAAAGACCAAGTTTGTCAGTGTTTACATCCATCAGTGACTGCATTAAAAATCCACCATACTATCACAATATAGTAGCTAGATGTTGATAGTTGTGCATGTGAAAAAATAACTTGACCAGAGTACTTGTGTGCTCCCAAGTCGCAGTAACGATGGCAGACATGATGGCATTCCTCCCCTTGCTTGCTCTGTAACGTGTTTAGACATCTGCAGCAGTGTGGGATTACAACATCAGACTCAAACATAGTGCCTATCTTATCATCAACGCATTTAGGAAACATCAAAACATCACAGTATCTCAGACCTCACCTGGTTACACCACCCAGCACTGTCAACAAACCCCTTGAATGTGAGCTGCACTGTTTAGCTGTGGGTGACAGCTGGAGCAAACCGTGGCACCGATGCATTCTGGTTTAGTTTCTTCACAGTGAAATTTTGTGGACAAAGGGCAAAGAATATTGTGAAAGAGATGTGGGTGTCTTTCTTTTTGTGGCTGAATGTTTACGCATCCAAGAGGCAGGGATATGAATGTGTGATGATTAAAGAGCAGGGTCCTGTCTGCTGCAGGCTTAGTATGTGTTTGGCTCTATGGTTTGGCTGTCTGTGTCGGGAAGGTGGGTGTATATCCTGTTTGATAAAACACACACACTTACACACACAAAGACACCACACTACACTACCGTCTGATCTGCAGTGCTAGCCCTGACTGTAGCCCCAGTTTTTGGTGGAAAAGCAACATTATACAATATTTGTTTCTCTTCAGTGTCAGTAAACACAACACAGTGGCCCATGATAACTGTGACATTGTTGGATAAAAATCTGGTTAGAACTGATGAAAAGTAGCATCAACCACAAAAAACAGCAGGGCCATGCCCACATACTGACACTCCCCCACAGGCACACACACCAGAGAGTGTTTTGCCATCAAGGTCTGCTACAACACAGATTGCCACACAGTGACTTTCTCAAAGACAGAAATGTGACTGTCAGTTCCACCAGACATTTATGTCTTTCCAGCAGAGACACAGAGAGTCTCACAGTAGCTTCTCATGGCTGGTTAGCTCTTAGATCAGTCAGTCTCCCCTGTGTCCACGTCACACACTACCTTCACAGGCATGAGGCCAGTTGTTGCTCACCCACTCCTCTGTTGCATTTTTTAAATGTGCTGGATGGGAGAGTTGTTTCACAATCTGAGGGTACACCTGCTGACCACCCGCCCACCAAATTACAAAAAAGAAGAAAACATGGCTCACAGTTTGTGGTTTGTTAACAATGTTGTGGAAAAAGTAATAAGTAGGTAAAATTGTTTATGTCAGCCTCCAACTGTAAACTCAGAGTTGGAGGTATGAATGATATGTGATATCTCCCACTTGATGAATAGAACCACAGACTTGTCAACAAACTGTACCTGTAGCTGACATTACAACAGCACATGCTGATGGATTACTGTCTCCTGACAGTATGTTGGTGTTACCATGTTTCCATCAATTAGATTAGCAGGAACATTTCTGACTTCCAATCTCACACAGCTGTTTTTAAAAAAAGTAGGACAAGCAGCTTTTCCTGTGGAAAAAACTGAGATATCCAGTTTAAAATACAACAACGTGGCTCCGGAGGACCTGCAAGTTCACCCAAAACCAGTAGTTCATTGTTTAATCTATGTTCTTTTCTCTTGTCACTTAATTTCTGTTTTATTCTCTTCTTTGTTGTCTTCTGCTCAGATGCTTTGATGCTCATTGACTCTCAGTCCTACGGGGGGCGCCACTAGCTCGTAGAGGGACCTGATAAAGGGCCACGGTCCAAACATCCAGAACACAAAATGTCCAGTATGAATGAACCCAGTCTAAAGTTCTGTGTGAATATACAGCCCGTGTGTACGTGTATGTGATTATTCAACTGTGTGTCTGTGTGTGTTTGTGTGTGTGTGTCATCGTGTAGGATATGTGCCTAAGCAAACACACACCACACACATAGCTCACCACAGTTGATAGCTCGTGCTTGGCGGAGGGGTATTAGTTACAGGATTGAGAAATTATTTGATTATAAAATAGCGTCGACTGTGTGTTCTTAAGCAACTCATGCCAGCTCCTATATGTGTGTGCCAGCAGGCCGGGCCCAGTAGTTTGTGTGGGAGTGTGTGTGTGTGTGTGTGTGTGTTTGTGTATTAGAGACAGGAAAAGGAAAAACGGGAGTGAGGGTGAGATTAAAAAATTGTGTATGCATGCATTTACATAAACATCAGAGTGCAGTACTTTGTATGTGTGTCTGTGTGTGTGTGTGTGGGTGTGTGCATTCCTGAGAGGACCCTGAGTGGATCAAAGCCGCTGACACCCCAGGCAGTGTCCTCCTGAGGGAGCCAGCTGTCAGATCTGGGATCAGAGATCAGCGGCATCTGTCCTCCCTCCTCTTCGCTCTCTGTGGGGTCTGTCACAGCAAGTTAGCACTTAGCCAGAGGCACTGATCAACAATCAGATTAGGCTCTCCTGAAGTAGTCGCTGTGACGACTGGGCAGCGAGGACGCGACTGTCCAAGGGGGAGTAGCCAAAGAGGGAGAGACACAGCGAGAGACATGAGAAGTAGGGCAATCAGACAGGTTGTAAACAAACAGTTAAGCCTAATTATCCTAACCAGAGGATCCCAAACATTAAAACTTTAAACCAAGGTACACCTTTAACTTTTTCTTTAAAATCTTTACATCTTTTGCTCTGTTGGTTGCTTTTTCTGACTGCTGTGCACCGAGAGAACTCAAGTGTTGTATTAAAATTAAGTAAATATTTCCAAGTTTTCCAAGAATTGCATTTATATATTCCTGATGTGCAACAGCAAATACATTTTAAAGGAGACATAAGACCAAATAGTTAGGTTTTGTATGAACATAATGAGTAAAGATAATAAGTTGTTAATTAACGAATCTAGCGAGTCACAAAATGTTGATACTGAACGTATCAGTAAAGTGTTCACTCACAGCACTTGGTCACGTTTAGGTTAACATTGTGATTCTTGGTTCAATACAAAACCACGACTCAGGATGAAAACCCAGGACTTTGATGTCAAAGTCTGGCGCTTTTATATTCCAATCATCCACCCAACAACCACCCACAGCGACCCTCTCCCTGCAGTTTCTGTGTGGTACAAGTAGTGTTTCCTTAACTTGTAGAAATGTTGCCTTTGAACAAAATGCAGGCAGCAGTAACATTTCTTACCATAATGTAATAAAAAAAATTAAAAAAAACATTGTTAAATTACATTATTAAAACTAAACATAGTTCGTTGGAGACATGGTTGGTTGTATGATGCTGTATGTTGTGGTACATTTGGCCCATCCGTAAGTCACCCACGTTGGTAACCACTGGCTGAAACCGCTTCCTTCAGAGGTGAAACCGAAGGTGAGCACACAGGAATTTTGTAAGAACCCCTCATAGCACAGAAAAACTGTGCATGTCCATGACTATAACAGATATGTCGTGCCTGCATTTAAGCAGGAGGTCAGTTTGTGAACTGTTTTGGTCAGAACTTTGGATGATATTCTCACATGGTCTGACTGCTCACTGAACTCGGGGAACACAGTGTTATTATTATAAATAGGAACAATGGCTACAAAAACTACAAAAATAAGACCCAGATTGTAGAATTATCCTTTAATACCCGCCCATGTAGAGCTTCATGACCTTGAGAATGTGGCATAAAAGCAGTGAGAAACTCTGGGCCAGTGCTTTGAACGTACGGTTCAGCAGGAGGAACAGATTCAGGCGGTCCGACAATTGGCAGAGAAATGTTAATGTTAGCAAGATGATGCATTACAAATCTGCCATATAAAACACTGCACTCCTGGTAAAACTACTCAGCCCAATTTCATTGGTCATTGGCTGTGTGTGTGTGTGTGTGTGTGTGTGTGTGTGTGTGTAATGGTGTCGGGTGTGTACGCACCCCTGACCGTGTGCCAGGGCTCTGGTCAGCCCACCCGTCCTAGATGTGCTGCCAACTCTCACTTGGCAGGCACTTTGAAACCCTTCTTTACCTCTGCAGTGGTCAACAGTGTCAACAGCTCCGTCGGACCACATGTGTACGCGGAGCCTATGAATCAGTGTGACTGGAGCGTTTGTGTGTTCATGTGTCTTTCTAATGGGGTGTGATATGGGGTTTGTGCAAACTGTGTGTGTGTGTGCAGCTGTTAGATGTTTCTTGATGCTGAATTTCTTTTCAGTTTAAAAGGTCAGTTCACCCAAATTACTTGACACAAACTTTACCACTCACCTGCAGTGAGAGAGAAACATGTAGATAGTTTTGATTTTATGTGCAACATTTTTGAAATATCCATCTATGAGATTTTAGCATCCACCCCAGTAAAATGTAGGCGAATGGAATTTCGTTTGTGGTGCTCGGAGCATTAAAAATAAAATATGTTTAAAAATTCAATAGTAACATCTCTTCCAAGAAACAGGGTTCCCATTACTCTCAATAAGCCACAGATCTGACTGTGTAGAGCTTTCACTGGGACTATTTCTTTAGTAGAATTTAAATCCAAAGAAAACTGTTCACAGTGAGGTCTGTGTATTATTCAGAGAATCTGGGACATTTAGACATGTTGCTGTTGACTCTTTTTAGCTTCTTCAGTCCCAATACAAACTCATGCTGTGCATCCAAGCATCGTTCACTCCAAGAGAAGTTTATTTTAAAATCTAGAGAAGATCCCAAAGTTTCCAAGGGCCCAATAAGTCATGCTGAATTTTTTGGGGGAAATGTGTATGAAGTGAGGCACAAGACAGAAAATATTTCCATTTGACTTCCCGTGCTGGCTGTGGTTGTAACACAAACAGGGAATTTGGTACTAAAACGATTGTATCTTTGGAAAACACCCACTTGAATTGTCTAAATTGTCAAAGTGAGGGCTGTAGATTTTGCCCCACGTGGCTTTCATTGAAATATCATCATAGTCAGCATGGACAGGAGGGATAATTAAAAGGGAACCCCTCCAAATTCACACATCAAAGTGTGTTTACAGGTCGTGGGGAGTTTTACTGCATATGTGAAAAGTTGTATAAAGCCTTTTGTGGCTCTGGAGGGAGCTGTATGAAGTCTGAAGACTACAAGTTTGAAAAAAAAAAAAAATCATTGTTCTCAGTCAGAAAAAGACTGTTTTTGCTGATTGGTTCAAATTACCAAGGGAAGTTTTATGAGATTTGGTCTCATTAATGTTGTAATTATGTGGTATTTTATTTATACTATGTGCCTCCTTTTTGTTCCTTTTTTTCTCTTATTTTATTGGTTCTACTTATTTTACTTGGATTAGCCACTGTGTGCACCCAGATTTGTGGTTGTTATTTTGTATTTTAATTTCATTCAAGTCCATTATGTCAGGGTGGAGGCAGAAATCTCAGAGACAAATATCTCACAACTGGACCAATTAAAAACAAACCTGTCAACATGCGAGGGTACGGTCAGTCAGGAAAAGTTTTATTTAGTGGCTGCAGTGTTAACTCCTATCCACCGCTGCCCTTTTGCACCTTGCTCTAAAAGCTCCCCAGAGCCTTCACTTTAGGAAGTTTGAGGGTCAAACCCCCTCCTCCACACACATGCCCAAAAAAACACAGACACACACTCTAAAACTTTCTCCATCTCTGCCCTCCCTCCATCTTGCTCTCTCTCTCTCTCTCTGCCTCTACTCCCTCCTCTCAGCTCACAACTATAAGAGCCAGACAGGACTGAACACACACACACACACACACACAAAATACTCTCTGCTCTCATGCACGCACACACACATGCTGCACATGCATCGAGTGGAACAGATCCACAGTGCTGCACAGTAGTGACCCAGCAGTGTGTGATTGAGAGAGAGGTGGGGGGATTGGGGGGGGTGGGGTGGAGAAAGGCAGAGACAGAAAGAGAGAGGGAGAGAGAGAGAGAGAGAGAGCATTTACTCTCCCTCTCGCCAACTGAAGGGAAGCACCAGTGTGGAGAAGTTGCATGAGGCGAGCGGTTCCAACTGAGGACTTTCTTATCAGACCATGGAAGCCAAGAGGTGGAGGTAGAAAGAGAAGAAGAGGAGAAGAAGAAGAAAAAAAAAGTCCCTGCTGCCTGAACAGGAGACCAAAGTTTCATCTGAGGGATAACTGGACATATTATATATGCACTCCTGTCATGGTGATATCCCACCTGATCGTCTCTTGTTGACAGGAGCCTCTCTGTTTCTCGGATTTCCCAGGGATCAAAGTTTGTTTTCAGAGCAGAGCGCGTGAATGAAGTGTGCGGAAGCAGGAAACATGTCAAACGGACGTTTCTGTCACCTGTTGAGGGGAGCCTGGCTGCTGTGGCAAGGTGAGTTCAGCCACTGTCTGCAGGATGGCAGTGTGTATTCCACCTGTCGAAACGGCTTTGTGAATATTTAGTTAATGTTTAATTCCTCCCATGAATCCACAGATTTCTGTCCAGGGAACAGGTTGGAGATTTTGTCTGATTAAACTTAAAGCCTCATTTTTTTACCCAGATTTTGATCTAAATTTTGATGTTGTTTAAAAGATAATCTTAAGAAAAGCTTAAATTGACACTGGTGTTGCTTTGTTATTGTCTGAAGTGTAAGAAAATTTGAAGTGTAAATCTTGGCGTTAGAATCTGATCTTAAAAGATTGCAGCAGATTTCCCCCTGTGCTCCAAAGCTTTTCCAGTATGAAAACAATGAGATAAATGCTCTCTCATGTGAGAAATCAGCTGAACACTTGGGGATTTAGCTTAAAGAACACATGGCAGGACACAGACACAAAAAAGGAAGAGATTATAACAGACAAAGTCATAATTACAAGGAAGTTATTATGTAATTTGTCACAATTCAAACAATTTCCAAAGTTTAACATGTGGATCAGCACTTTGAAAAATAAAAAACACAACCTGTGCTGACATTATGAATAGCCAGTCTGTTTTCCGCCTCTGCTCCTCTGAGTGTCTTCAAAGCGTCTGTGGCCGGTGGAGGAGTCTTAAAAAGCAGCTCTGCTCTGGCTGGTGCCATTAAACAATGGTTCCCTAGGAGCAGGGAAGCGTGGCCCTGGAACTAATGTTGCCATTATGTTAATGGTTAGAATAACAGGAGACAGCCATTACTGACCCTACCTCAGGCTGCTGTGCAGAGCTGATTGTCCAGCCGCCACGGCCCCGATCGCGGAAGTCCAGCGTTTTGGCCATCAGGGCTGGTTAGGGTGATGGGCGGCAGGAGACAGACAGGAGGAGGCATCTGCCCGGTTATAATCATCCTCCGGCAACTCAATGCCAACCTCCTCCCCTCCCTCTATCCTTGCTGTAGCTGCTTCAGTGGCAGACTGGTATCTGTGAACTCTTTCACCGCTGAAGTGTAGTAGAGGAGACAGGAGAGGTTGAGTCATTGGCCCCAAACAGACAGTTCAAACAGAGCTGAAAACTGATTTGAAATTAATTTAAGGGGTCATTGATATCAAAGTGGAATTGTTTGGACCACAAAATCTGTGTTCAGATGGATTTTGACAGGTGTAACGTCATTGCTCTGCCACAAAAAAGAAAGCTTCTCATCTCATCTCTGTTAAATCACACTGACTATGAGATGGCTCCACAATACTGACTCCATATTGAGGTGGACCTTTGAAAAGCTCTTTCCTGAACCTACCTTTAAATTGCTGTCTCCTATGTTCAAGATAAAAGTGACCAATTTTTCTGTATGGACGAGACTTTATAGTAAATATTTGGATAAGGTCTGGTGTATCCTTGGACAGAAGAATTTCCTCATGTGTGTCAATAAAGATCTAAACTGAACTGAACTGAACCGGATGGGAATAATTTGTAATCCAACCTTAGATCCTATTCATTTAAATTAAACCTTGGATGCAATATTCCTGTTTTGGCCAATAACAGTCCCGTTTAAACTTGAAACTATGTGAAACCGATGCCGACCGGATCTCCAAAAACGTCTCCAAACCGAGCTTTTGGATTAAGGTGAAATTGATGTAATCTCAGCTCCAAAGCATCAATGGACCATCAACTTCCCCTCTTCCGCTATCTACAGCTTGACTGCCACAGCCGTCCACAGAGAAGAGACACCACAATGCATGTCAGGTGCTATTATAATGAGGGATCCTCTCTCGTGTCTGATAGCTCAAAAATCAAAGATGAAGGCCAACGTTCAAGTTTTAATAACAGCGGAAATTGTTTTCTTTGAACGTTATATGAACTAGTAACGCAGCAAATAACAAAGATGAGAAAATGGTGGGATAGCTGGATGTGTTGGCTCGATGTGGCAGCCCTTCTCTTCATGGTGAGGGTGTGAAATGCAGCGGGACCATCTGTGCCGTTGTTGCCTTGTGAGCAGGAGCCAGAGTTCGCTAACCACAGTGGAACTGGCAGCAGCGTCCACTGGGCAAACCCCTGTAGATCCCTTGTCTAAATAAATGAGGCCGCTAGATTAACCAGCTTACACTGTGATGAAAAGACAACAGTAGTCTACCATGCATTGCCCCGAGGATGGAGGGATACTCCTCGTCCGGGAGACCGCTATGAAACACTGGGGTTTAAGCTCGAAAAGGGGAAGGGGGACTGAGGGTTAGAAAAACACAACAGACCTCATGTTCTTTGAAAAACCTCTAAATCAACCTGACCTTCGCCTGACTTTGGCGACAAGGGTGGAGAGAAGGAGAAGAGAAAGAGGCAGGCTACAGCAGCAGCGAGGCATAACTAACAGTTATTTTTCTTCCCTGTTTAATCTTCCGCTTATTTTTTTCAATGAATCCCTTAGTCTATGAAAAAATATCCGAAAATTTCGAAATGACTGAAACGATGAATCAATTATCAAAACAGATGCTGATTATTCTTCTTTTAATCATCAAATGTAAAGGGGGCTTTACTGAAAGTTTGTTTGAGGGTTATTAGCTAATTCCTTCTGCAGTGAGACGTGTTAGCTCGGGGCAGGGCTGGAGGTTGTGATGAGGGGGTTAGTTTCAACCAAAACATTTGGTTGGTAAACCCTCAGTTGACGATGAGCTGCACGTGGTCATTCACTGTGTTAATGGACACTACATGGTTCAAACATCAGACTGGCTTCTCGTTAAATCATATCATCTTGTTTTCTATATGTTAGGGTTAGCCCTAACCCTAACCCTAACCCTGTGTAACATTTTCAACTCTGATTCATAATAGGTGTTTTTTCAATATATACGTAGCTACTGCATGACAATAAAACAGGCCTGAAGAAGAGGGAAATAATTTGAATAGTCCCATTGTGGTTAACTTTATCTTAATAAAACAAAAAAAAGACTAAGAATAACATGCAATAGTAGCACAGTGCAGTGTGGCTGTTTCCACTGTAAGAAGTTGTTTCTTGCTGTGGTCAGCAGTGAGATATTTATATCCTGTGTTTCTGCATGCTGACCTTCTCTGAGTAGAAAAAAAAATCAGACAATTACACAGGATATGGAGCTGGTCATATATCATGAGGGATGATGGATAATTCTCCAAAATTGATGATAGAAGAAATCCATCAATATGTGGGTGGTGGGAGCTTCCCCCATTAGAAAACCAATCAAGATATCTTATAACTATGGTTCTGAACTTTGGGCTAGGGACCCGTCTTCAGGGTTAAAAGATGAAGTTGAGTGGTAGTGACATAAAGACTGGATACGGAAAAAAAAAACAATTTTCAATTTATTATTTGGACTTTTTGCTAAACTTTGCTCTTTTTTCTTGCTAAATGTTGAATTGTTGAATTGAATTGTTTAGCCTCGGCCTGTGACAATTATTCACATTAAATGGAGTCATAAGATAAATGAGGGATTGTCAGATGATGAATATGACAGAAAAAAGAAAAAGCTAACCTTTGCCCCATAAATATGTTTTTTTTTTTTTATCTTGACTTTTCTCTAAACTTTGGTGTTTTCTTTCAAAATGTTGATTAGTTCTGCTTCTTTTGGCCTGTAGCAGCTATTGAAATGAAACAATATGAGATGTTTAGAGGGGAAAAATACTCTTTGTCACTCACTGCCCATAATTCATACAACTATGCAACTTGTGATGAGGGGTAGCAAAGAGACACTCTTTCATTGTAAGGTCACACAAGCCAAAAGAAAGTTGGGAATCACTGATATAACACCTATCCGAGATCTGGAGGACAGCTCAGCGACTCGGAGAGACTGAAAAAGCAGCTGTGAACTGTGAATAATGTCCAGCAGTCACCTAAATATGTGAAACCTCTGAGCTACTGTAGCATTTAATATTTCTGCTCGCACACACAAAAACACACTTGTGCACATCACTTGTCATTGCAGCACATGAAGACGCCTCACCCTCCCACCCCCACCCCCCTGACCAACTTCATTCACCTCTTCAACCACTCACAGACAGAGAGAGAGAGTGAGAGAGAGAGAAAAAAAAAACAAAGACAGAAAAAAAAGAAGGGGAGGAATCTGAAATCCATCCAGGAGAAATGAGCCGTAAACATCATGGCTTTTTCATGAGGGGAGGGGGAGGTGGGCCAGGAGGGCACGGGCGAATTCGGGGACAGTTTGGAGGGTTTTGTCCCGCAGCACTGGCTTTACAGTACACAGGGGGTAGCCACACTGAAAGAAATGGGATGAGGATGCAGTAAAAAAGTAGGAAACACATGAGGAAGTAGTTAAAATACCGGAACATGGAGGGCTTTGCCATCAACTCAGTGCACCAACAACATTTTCCCTGGGACAAAATAGATTTTCTTTCACCTCCACTGCCTCCACTTTGGCAGGTTTAGTTATTCTCCATTAAAAGCCTCAATAGAAGTAGCTACGAAGCAGACAAAGGTGTCTCTCTCTAATGAATGAGGCATTGGGTTGACTTAAACGTCAAGCGCTTGATTCCCTCCACAAGCCCTGAATCAAAAGTGCCCGGATCTTGTTCTTGTTTTTACAGGATAGCTCCAAATAAAGAAGTACATAAAACTCTATTTTGACTTTGGCACTGTGGATGAGACATGAGAGAGGAGACCGACGGCTGCCAAACCGTAATCACAAATGCAAACAAACAAACAGAGTGCAGCCTGGAGGTCCTTCATAAATGGTATCCCTTCTGCAGTCTACTGTAAATCAATGTGTGCAGTGTGTTTTTGTGAACGTGCGTGCGTGCGTTTGTGTCAGTGGAAACAGGATGAATATGGGAACTCAAAGGCAGGTAGATTACTTTGGCCGGTCATCAGTCGGATGAAGTGAAGGCCAGTGGCTGCGGCAGAGTTGGTGGTGATGACAGACCGACCGTCCAGACCACACGCAGGTCACAGGCTGCTGCACTGACCCCTTGTGGCAGAATTGTAGAATGTGGACAAATGGGGAGGGGGGGCCATCACAGTTGATTGTAAACTCTCTGTGTGTCGTTAAGGCAATCCAAGTGACACATGCACATCCATTTGTTTGTGTCCCATTCTAGTAAATGGGGAAATAGCCTGTAAAGATTTACTGGTTCTGATGCTTTAGCAAACTATTAACATACTAGGTGTTGACCCTTGACCTTTTTCGGGTGCCAAAGATTAGTAACATTTAAAACCTGAGTAAAAGGATCTTTGATTTAGGGCCAAAACCAGGAACTGTTTTTATTCTCAATTAATCTGTCAACTATTTCTCAACTGCAATGATTTCTCAATAAATCAATTGTTTAAATCAATTGTTTGGTCAATAAAACATCAAAAAAGGGGAAAGTTCCCATCACAATTTCTTACAGCCCAAAACTATGTCATTAATTGTCTTGTTTTGTTTGAAATATGATGAATTTACTGGAATGTAACTGATATTTCAGAAGCTGGGACCATCAGGTGTTTGACAAATGGTGCTTGAAAATTATTTAAACAGTTAATTGATTATCAAAATAAAATGGCAATCAATTTTCAGACTATTGATTAATAAATTAATCGATTGCAGTAGTTATGAGACAGTGTGACAGTTGATGTCAGTGAGCTTTCATATTTGTCACCTTCAGATTTATAATAAAATGCATTTTGTTTTGTTATATTTTCTAGGCAAACCTGAATTCTACACACACTGTATATACTGTACAATGCATCGTAAAGTTAAATGCAACTATTCATATCAGGGTTGAGTTTCATTCGCAAAAACAAAACATAAAATCTATTTTAGATGCACTGCGCACTACACAGTGACAGGGAGGTGCAGACTGCATCGGGGGGATGTTTTAGGGGCCATAGTGGAAAAATAAATCAGTGGGAACCATTTCAGGGTAAAACTAATGATATTTGACTGCCTATGTAGGAAGTGAATCAACTAAAATAGTCCCCCAACTCCTCCAAATTGAGATGGGGGTTGGATATTATCATATGTATTACAACATCGCCTCACTTGTGGTTGGAATAGGCTCTTTTGTAGAGGAATAGTTAAAACCCCACGATGAGCAATTTTGTTTTACTAAGCTCTGCTTTTATGAGAACTCTTTTAGTAAATGCAACCATATGCCCAACTGGAATGAGATCCAAGAGAGGGAGAGGGGCTGAATGACAAGTGACCTCAAGAATCACTCTATAGAAATGCTCTGGCAAAAACAGAAACTCAAATATAGCAGCCCAAATGACTCCACATCACATACTGTGACTCAAGCCCCTCTGTTCATTCATTGTAACCACTTAGGCAACATGTTGCATGCAGCTACAAAGGCGGGATAACACAAAACAGGCCGACTGAATGACTTGTAAGGAGCAGTGGAAATTAATTAATCCTGATTAGTATTTCTGCTCCGAGTTTTCCTGTGGGAGCGCAGCTGGGTCCGAGTGACCGGGTTCCCTCGCCAGCTGCAGTGACATGGAGCATAAACAAACACATCACTGCGTGGGGAAAATTGCAAACATGTTTCAGTGCCAGTGACAGGAAAAAGAGGTATTAATCATATCAACAAATAGACTCAAAGGGGGAGAGATGTGCCTTGAGCTTAAATCTGGTCTGTGACTGTATAGTTCAAACAATCCAAACTGTACATATGTGCTTGTGCGTGTGTGTCCATGTGTGTGTGTATCAGGTGGAAGGATGCTTGGAAATGACTGAGCTGCACACATGTCTGTGGTTGTGGTCAGCATATGGGACGCATTCCAAGAGTGAGGGGAACAAAAAATATCCTCCATCTGACACTAACAAGGTTAATAAACGCTGATCAGTCAGCCACCATTTTGGAGCCTTTCACAGAAAAATCCAGCGGCAAGTCCGTGTCACACACTTTCCATTCAGGAGTCCTCATTTTCCCTCTGCGCCATCTGCTCAGTCAGAAGTGAACAAACTGATCCACAGCTCACTCGCTGCTCAACTGCAGGCTCGACAGGTGATGTGCTCCCCATGTGCATCTAAAGTCAAAGAGAGAGAGAAGTGGAGTGAGATTACACCCATAAAGCTGTCTGTCCCGGGAAAGTTTAGAAAGTGAGAGAAGGAATGCAAGAGCTGCAGGGATAAGAGAGAGCATGAGGGAATAAGAGAGAAGGAAACAGGGGGAAAAGCAAGCTGGAAACCCGGACTTTACGGCTGCAACTAATGAGTAATTTCATTATTGATTAATCTACTGTTTGTTTTTTTCATGATTAGTTCATTAAAAATGGTGAATACACAGTATTTACAATTTCTCAGTGACCAAGGTGATGAATTCAATCTGCTTGTTTTGTCCAACCAGCAGTCCAAAACCAAAGAAAAACAGCTGGAACCAGACAACATTTGTCATTTTTGCCTGAAAAATGAAATAATTAATCCATTATACACAAATTGTTGCAGCTCTGGCTGATTTAAAGCAAAAGTTTGACATTTGAGGAAATACTCTTATGGCGGAGAATCAGATGAGAAGCCCAAATTCAGAAGCTGGCTGGATTATTTTAGCATAAAGACTGCAAACAGGTGGAAACAGCCAGCCTGGCTTTTTTGTCTACAAGCACCTCTAAAGCTCACTATTAAACACATTATATTTGATGTGTATAATCCATACAAAAACCAAAGTTTAAATGAAGGAAGGAAAGCGTAAAAAAGTACAAGATGAAAACAAGAGAAAAAGTCAGAGAGAAAACAGGAGATGGAGGCATCTGTAAAAACTCATCCCCCTTTGCTTTTTGACATTTGTTTTGGGAGGATGAAACTGAAGCAATAATTTTCACACACACACACACATACACACACACACACACAAAAATGCACACACAAATTTGCTCACACAGACCCCAGTGGGTTTCCTCATTTTGCAACCATGAATCCAATCAGAAAATCTTCTTGCCCTCGTCTGGTCTGGAACCAGATCGGAGCGCTCGGCCTCGCCATGTTGCCAACGCACACATCTCTGTGGATTGAGCAAAAAGTGCAGCCGGTTATGACCAATGACGGGCAGACAGACTGCAGATGTGCACACGCCAGATCGATCAATGTTATACTCAAGCGAGAACATTCATCATCATAAGTGTTTTTTGAGTCAAATTTTCAACAGATGTGTTTTGGCTTGGTCGGCTGCTGCTGTCAGTGACCTACTGTGACCCACTGATTCCTCTCAATGGCAGAAATGCATATTTACTGTACAAAGAGTGTACACTCACCTACACACACTCACCTACACACACACACACACACACACAAACACACACCTCCTGCTTCCAAGGAAAACCCCAAAACAAAGTGTGTGTGTTGCAGCTGCAGGCCGATTGAAGTGACAAGCCAAAACTGTCTGCACTATGGCCAACCTGATTCACTGCAATGTATGTTTCCTATAGCACAGACTCAACGCTCATTACATGGAAAATTTACTAAAATTACAGCCTGCAGTCAACCAGAATTGTGTTTATATGTAACAGACAGAAGATGTGAATGTTCCCCTATGGCTTTTTACTTGTTCCTTTCATTTTCTGATGAAGGAAGCTGATAATCATCTCTGAACTGCATATTTTTGGGTTTTCCTGTTTCCCACGTCCACCCTTAATCAGCCTGGAAATCTAAATGAAGCCTGTGATTATTTACTCACTGTTTTTGACTTTCTTTTCCTCTGTAGCTGTGTTTGTGGCGGGGGCAGGGAGCAAACTTTGGGAGGTGCCCACAGCCTCCTTCACTTCCTCCTCCAACCTCAGTGAGAGCCTGCAGTGGGCTCCTCACTGTCAGTACCGCCACCTACAGGACAGAGTGAGAATCACAGCAGATATCCCCCCAAGACTGGATGGCACATGGGTGTCAACAAGGTGAGGTTTCATGGAGTTGTTGTACCAACAATGCGCCTATACAAGATTATCCAGTTTCAATTCATGCATTTTTAGATCACTTTAAGAAGCAGACAGGTGAATAAGTCAAATATGAAACTGATTAGATTAGTGCAGATGCTTCCATAGAAAGCATTAAGGGGTCACTAAATGGCTTGTAGCATGAAAATTATGTGAATCACATGCTATGACCTTCACAAATACCAGATGTCAACCTAAATCTGTGAATTTGGACAAATATGTTGGACAGCGCTCTCCTCCGCCATCATCAAATATGGGGAAAATATTTTGGAAGAGTAACGTTCATTCCTCCAGTCACACAGATTTGGAAGATCGATGCCAAGGAGCATGAGGCACTTTATTTTATTTTTTTCCTTAAATATGTCACCTGTCTGTACACTGCTATAATATCACAATTACTTTTACCTCATCTATTCATATATAGTGTCTTTTTTAACTATTAAACTTCGAGTAGATTAATATCACTTTTTATCAAAGTCATTATTTTCCAGCATTTTAATTGAGGCAGATGTGGCCAGAGCTTTAGACTTTGACTTGAGTCAGACTTAAGTCACACAAATGAAGACGACACAACACTTGGAATTGACTCCCTTAAGGACTTGACTTGACTTGAGACTAGGAGCCGTATGTTTTGACATGATAAAAAATAAATAAATAAAAAGTGCAGCATGATGCTGGTGTTGCAATATCATAACTCTTAATTATCAGGCCAAAACACTGAAAGGATTTGGTTTCAGTTACAAACACTATTAAAAGATTTGGATTAAACCTGAGCAGCTGTCATAGATTGTTTGCTTAGGCACGTCAAAAGTATGTCTTGGTGGCCAAGCAAAGCTCAGTCCCTGGCTAACATGTGCTTGGTGATGCTGGCTTGATATGAAGGTGCTTTGATAACTGGCAAGGAGAAGCGTTTTGTTGGCACAGGTAATATGGGTTTCCAACATGGTAGCCAAAGAGTGTTTTTTTTGCTTCGGAGGGCTGTGCTGAGTTGGACTGCAACTACTGATTATTTTCATTATCGATGGTGATGACTGGCCAGTTATTTTCTCAATTAATCAATTAAACATTTTCTCCATAAGATGTCTGAAAATAACACAAAATACCCACAATCATTTCCCACAGTACAGGCTGACATTACAGATGTCTTGTTTTGTCCAAGCAACAGTTTAAAACTCAAACATCTAACTACCTGCTTTTAACCATTTCTATCCCTCTGTGCTCAGATGTGAAGTTCGGCCTGGTCCAGAGTTCCTCACCCGCTCCTACACCTTTCACCCCAGCCGTCACTTCCAGGCCCTGCAGCACTACTACACCGACAGCAGCTGTGAGGACCCGGCCTACACCCTGATGATCAGGGGAAAGCTTCGTCTGCGCCAGGCCTCCTGGATCACCCGTGGAGGCACCGAAGCTGAACACCACCTCAGCAAGGTGGGCATCATGGTTCACAGCCTGGTGGCCAAGCAGAGGCTGGCCTCCAGGCTGCCACCGACCTGTGTGGGTCTGACCCTAGGTCGGGTGGCGCCGGGGAAGCTGTATGAGCTGTACAACACGCGGGCAGGGAGAGGGTGTCTGGCAGCACTGGGCTTCTCCATGATGGAGATGGGTCTGGTTCGGGTGGAGACGCAGCACCACAACAATGGAGGGAAGATCCAGGAGCTGTTTTTAGGGGATATCAACACTGACTGGACTCAGAGAACTCAATACAGACCGACAGGGTACCAGCAGCCACTGCAGAACGCCATGGTGAGACATATATGATGTATTGTTTTTTTATTTGTGTATTTATTTGACTAAAAGACTGAATACAAGAACAAGCAGAGGTATTAACAACATCTTATACTGTGTACTCCCAAATTCAGTTCATTCATTACTATCATAATGACAAATTAACACAGAAAATCCTAACATCTGAAAAGCTGAAACCATCAAATGATTGTTCAAGCATAAGATAAACAATTAATAATCAAAACTGTTGCTGATAAAGTTTCAGTCGATTAACCAATCAATTAATCATTTGATTGACTAATCATTTCAGCTTTAAATAATAAATAATAATACTACATACAGTGTATGTAGTAATAATACAGGATTTTTGCCTGAACATAATAAACCATTTAGAGACAGTCCCTTGAGCTTGAGATTTATCATCCTGACATTTTATATGAGATGAAGCAATTTATCAAAAAGATTAATACTAATATTAATATCAAATAACAACTTGAGTGATAATGAAAATTAGATTAGGCCCTAAAACCCACTGTCTCACCTCTCCCTCCCTTTCTGCAGCATCACATCCACCCCTGCCCTGTGTGTGCGCTGGTGTACCGCTCCTCAGAGCAGCGCCCCCCGGTGTTGCCCCGCAGCTCTGCAGCTTCTCTGTCTCTGGCCGGCCGCTGGGTCAGCCAGCACTGTGAAACCCGTCCCACTGTCCTCTTCCTCACCCGAGACTTCACCTTTGACCCTGACCAGCACGCATGGGAAGGCATCTACCGGCACTACTCGGACCCTGCCTGCTCTCAACCCACGTTCACCCTGAGAGCCTCGGGCCACTACGCTCAGGGAAACCCCTCCGCCAAGGTCTCAGGAGCCACTGAGTTTGTCTTCAAGGTCACGAAAGTGAGAGTCACAGCCGTGGAGGAGCCCACAGCCAAGCTGCTGAACGGGACCAGGCCAGGAAAGTGTGGTCGGGCTGGAGGCTGGAAGGTCGGGGTGGAGCAGGACCTGACCCCCACAGACGGGTGCACGGTGCTGGGGATCAAGCTGCCACATAAGGAGTACGAGCTCTTCAAGACTGAGCTGGACCACAAGAAACACCCGCTGCTGTTCATTGGTGAGAGGCCGACTGATGGGTCCAGTCCTGACAGACCGCAGAGGAGGCCCACTTCCTTTCAAGCCCCCATGGTGCTATGCGGCGGGGGGGAGACACAGCCCTCACATCGCTATGAAACAGGATTTAACAGCAAGCAAGTCCAGTTAGTAGCCAATGGGACAGAGAGACTGGCACAGCTGGTGTTCCTGGTGTTTGGATCTGTGCTGTGCAGCTTGTTCTGTGTTTATTAGAGACATTGTTCACAAATGAAATCTGTTACACAGCTGAAGTCAGTGATGGACATTGTTTTTCTGGCAGCTTACGTTCACTCTCCATATGATGACGACCACATGTGTGATGGTCAAGAAATATCATGAGACATTCAGGAGAGTTCAGTAATTTTCGATATCTGGCCTTCAGATGCTGCCCGTGGGTTCACTTCACTTTGACTCTTAACTTCAGTCACAATTCCGCCTAAAACTAATCTGTATATAAACCACCAACATATTCAAGCGCCATCATTTCAGCATGTAAAAATATATTCTTTTAAACAATCTTCCTTGTGTATAATGTTCAAATAGATGCTCTCACTTCACAGATCAATACTTTTCTCATTTCTGGGTAAACGCTGTTTTCACAGCGTGTTGTTGTTTTTACAACAAATCAGTGCTGGAATGTGGATCACTTATTTCCACATCAAAATGAATGCCATGGACATTCCAGTGGACTATTCACCAAGATGCAGTAAAACTAATGCACTTTGTACAGAACATTTTTTATCAACATACTGGAAAGTAAAGAAACCAGAAAGTAGAAAATGTGTTGTCTGCAGCTACCAGCTTGATTAGTCTAATGCCACTGTGGTGTGAAATGTTGCTTTATCTCTGTCCGTCCTTCAAAGCAAGTGCATTAGTCTGCTTTTCTATCAGCAGTCAATCTAAACAAATCAGACAAATATTTATTTTAACCATTTATACTGTACTTTTTGATTAAAAAAGACAGATGTTGGTCTAATATTTTAGTTAGTTTCGCCTTTGAATAAGTGATTATTTTGCACGTATGTGTATTAAAAATGGCTTTTCATGACATCTTGTGTTCAATTAGTCTTTAAAACAAGACTATGCCGATTTCTCACTCTCCACTCTGCCACACCTCCTAATCAGCTTCACTGTCTTCACCTGTTGCCCCCAGCTGCAGTCGATCCCCAATCAGACCATTATATATACATCCCCGGTTCACTCGCTCCTTGCCAGATTGTTCTCAGCGTCATGCTTGACTTTCCAGCGATTATCCCCAGACTGACTTTCTGTTTTCAACTCTGCTTGCCCATGACCATCCTCCCCCATCCTCGACTCCTCATACCCACCTGTGTGTGTTCTCTCTGCTGGTATTACAATAGAGCTCAATTCCAACTATCTATCTGTTTAGTTGTGCTGCATGTGGGTCCTATCACACCCAGTTACAGTTAGCTGCTTTGTGAGGCGCAGGATCCAAGCACATCAGGGCTTTGAGCTAAATGCTAACATCAGTGTGGTAACATGCTCACAGTGGCAATGCTAACATGCCGATATTTAGCAGGTATAAAGCAGATTCACCCACTGTTGGGCAGACTGGGAGGAATTGGAAAACCTACTGTTATTCCATCTGGAAATGTTTGCATATTATTCCAAGATGGTTAGCCACACTGTTAGCCTTGTAGTCATATCATTTAAACAGCCTAAATTACTGTAGCTACTTTTGTGGTGTTATTTGGAGTGATTTGTTCTCAAGTAAAACCAGATATAAACAAACTGTGTATAGCCCCTTCAAAAGTAGCTGAATTAATTTTATTACAGATTTTATTGAATGTAACTGCCAGCAATATCACAGCCCTTTACCAGTGTTTTCTTGACACTTGACACATTCCCAATATCTCCAACTCAGAATTACACCACAGATGTTGACATGGAGTCAATTTTTCAGTCTTTCGTAATTACAATCTAAACAATATTATCTAAGTAATATAATCTGGACCAACCGACTGACCCAAATAAAAATGAAACCTTACTTATGATTTGTCCCAAAGCTGCTGTTTTGTTTCAAGAAGCAGACAGACAATTTGGATTGTAGCATCAGCTGGATTTTGTGTTCTCTGGTGTTCGTACCATGGTCTGAGTCAAAGCCCAGATAGTGGGTAAGCATACTGCTGTTTGATAAATAACTGTCATATGGCTCACACATTACACAAGACATTCCTGTGCAGGTCTACCGGCTGAAAACACACAGAAGGATATCAGATTGGATGCATGGCGTATCCTGAGAACACACAGCCCATCAGCCAAAAAAATATATATTTTGCAGTCGCTCTGATAATAAATGAGCTAAGAGAAGCAGCAGTTAGGAGTCAACAGAGGAATATATATATAGATATAGCTCTGGATTTTCAGTGTTATGACTGAAGCAAGTGAAGCGTCGCGCTCCACAGGGAGACATCCTCCATTTGAAAAATCCTTCCACCTGCTTCTACAAGATGACTGCAGGCATTTCAGTTCAACTCAATACAACATAGCAGAGTAATGATCGCCAGTCACCTTTATACATAAACCATTTTGAATTCACATGCAATAAGATGGAGGTGTGAACAAATGAGGAATTTAAGTGAAATACCACAATCTTCCCTAACCTTAACTAAAGTGCTTCTGTTGCCTAAACCTAACCACTTTGGCTGCTAAATGCTCCACCATGTTTACCAGCTAATTGCTATCTTTGTCTGTTAAATGTTTGGTGATGGGCAGTGGTGTGGTCAGGCCTTGGCGCCCAGTGGTTCTCCAATGTTTTTTTTACACAAGGGGCACTATTTATGAAACAAGCATTTCCAAGGCACATCTTTACATATGTAAATCATCATAAATAAGACTTCATTCCCAGGCACACCTGACCAGCTCCCACACCAGTGTGCCAAGGCACACAGTTTGGGAACCACTGGTCAAGTTAGCCTGCACTCACTGTGATATTAATGAGGAACATGGGCTAAGCATAGAAAAGAAAAGTGATGACCTTAGTTTGCCTTTGTAGAATCCAATTGATAAGTCTGAAAGCCATAATTATTTTCCTCTAAAGTATATTTATGAAGCATAACATGCATACATCTTATATTTATATTATTCTTAAATACTGTAACTTGACAATGGTGCAATTATTGGGTGAAAACGTAAAGATTTCTGGGCTGAGCTAAGCCCCCAGTGTTTCAAGATCTCAACAACACCTCTGTGGGCAGTTAGAATGGATGATTTTTTTTGCATGCTGCGGCCGAAAACGAGGCTATGAGAGCGATGGAACTGAACCAAACAGAAAGAGAAAACAATAGATAAAAGACACTATAAAAAGCTTAGTTGAGCGTATGTGGGTTTGTCACTATTAGCGCCTGCTTTCACTTCAAGTGATCATGTGATGCAAAGTCAATATGAAAATATTGATATAGATGCTTCAAGAAACTTTGGAATCAACTTTTCAGGGGCTGTAACATTACACCATTCTTCCTTGCAGGCTCATGTGATGCATCTTTTAAAATGAGAAAATAATTGGGAAGTAAAAAAAAAAATGGTTTCAGAGAAAAGAAAAAAATGAACATGAAAATAAATACTGAAGGAAGGTTAAATGATGTTAGTTGGCCCTTTAGTGTTGAGCTAGTGGGGACAAAGAAAGAGAAAGAAAGAGAGTCCATTCCAGAGGCTACATACTGTTCCTATTAACTCCTGCGAGAATGGTGATGGCAGCTGCTAGCCCCGTGAGGTCATCCTTCAGGCTTGGATGGAGGATATAGGTCTGTAACCCCCACACGCCAACACAAAAAAGAACAGAGACTGATTGAAAGACAAACTGAGGCTGGATGACTTGCATTTATCTGGACAATAATGTACAGAATCTGTCACTGAATGGACTCCGAATCTGGATAAATCTTTGTTGAAACCAATAAATCCAGTAACCACATAGATCCACCCATCATGTTGTCTGCTGGAGATGGCTGGGTGGTGATGATAACTGAGAGAAGGGCTGGGGGCAGTGCAGTTTTTCATAGTCTGTTTGTGGTTTCTGTTGTGCGCCACAAAGTAGAGAGACTGTCAAGGCAGAGACGAGTGCAGACCCAACCTGTTAGTAATCAGGCTCAGTGGCTTATTGAATGCATCCATTGAACAACAACAACAACAAAAGACAGAACCAATTTTGTTAGTAAAGTAAAATGCTAGCATGATTGCATTCTGGATGCATTTTTGCATCCACCAGATTAATTGGAATCATTATCTAAAATAATGGTAGTAATACACATGAGCTCCTGAGGCCAAGTTGATCAGTCTTTATATAATTCTGGGAGCATGTTGAGAAACATGCCTATTTGCTTTCTTGCCGAGAGTTAGATCAGAAGATTGATAGCACTCTGTAAATATGTGGCTGTGGTGAGAAGGACTGACATAATTTACAGTTATTACAGTGAGGTAGTTTAGTTAGGTGGTTTCCAACCTGAGGATCGGGCCCCCTCCAAAGGGTCACAACATAAATCTGGGTGTTCCTGATCCAGAAAGGTTGGGAAACACTAGTTTAATGTACAAGAATCATCTTATCATATGTTTTGTATGATGAATATTAATCTGAAGAGTAACTAGATGGAAGATGTAGTCAGATCCTTAAGTAAAAAGACTGCAATGTAAAAATACTCTATTAAAAATAGAAGTCCTGAATTCAAAATGTTACTTAGGTGACAGAAACATCAGCAAAAGAATTATAAATATGATGCATTCATGTGAAAGCAGTATTTTAGTGTTGTAGCTGGCTCCAGTGGAGCTCATTTTGACTACTTTATTTACTTTATATGTTTTTGAGTGGTTTAATTTACTGTACAAATACTGTTGGATGTATTTTATATGCTTTAGCCTATATGTTTTTAAATTAAAGTACAAGTAAAAATTCTAACAAAATCCACCTAGCAGCACGCTAAAGTTCACTAATTAACTCATTATATGTAATTTGTTAAATTCATACAAAACTCAAGTCTTGAGTGCCTCCAGTCTTTAAGCTAAGGTAAGCTAACTGTCTACTAGTTGTAGCTTAATATCTAACAGACTGACATGAGAGTGGTGGCATATTTTCCAAACTATTCTGTTAAAACAAAATAATAATGCTGTTGCATTGTATGAAACTTTGAATTACTTAATATTTTGGTAGAAAACCAAGTAACATGAGAATTAAGGGACACATGTGGTCATACATAAGCAAACTGGCCAAAATTCCTTCACTGAACAAGCAGTTGAAATCCTCCAGACTAGAAATCACATCCAAAATTATGTCAATCCAGCAACAAATGTAATGAGGAAATTCTTCAGGGCCACAAGCACAAGAGGGAAAGCAAAAATGGCCAAGTTGTCCTCTGTGCAGTTCACATTGCTCACAGGGGTCTCTGCAACACATGTAAGGTTTAAGCTGACATTTTCGAAAATAAATCTCTTGAGTTTGTTGTTTGACTTTCTGCAGGCTTCCCTGAGCTGGGACTGTGAAAGAACCAAACTTTTCATACAACTTTAGGAAGAATGTTCCTATAGACTGTAAAAAAACAAAGAAAACAAAACAAGCCCAAAGGAGTTTCCTTTCAGCTAAACCAATTTTCCAAACCACAAACAGTTTGGTGGTTTAGTCTGATAAATGTTCTGGTAAAAGAAAGACAGTGCTGCTTTTGGACAGAGACTCAATAGAAAATACAGCAGAGGTATGTTTTTTTTCTCTCTCTCCCATCTCCTGCCTTCCCATAAAAATCTTGCATATGCAGTTACTGCACACACACACATCACTGAGATGACATCAGTGCAGTAGTACGGGTAACTTCCAACCTCTCTCACTCATTCAAATTTCAGGCTCTGTTAAGAAAATCCCATTATTTCTATAAGAATATGAGCTGCAGCTGCCCCATAAAAGATAACATCAGCCATAAGTTGGCTGGATCAGTAGAAACAAATGAGTTTCTATTGAAAAATTGGTCTTTTTGGCTCTGGGACAAATGAACAAAGTGTTGTGTGTTTTGCCCACAGAGCTGCCGTGCAGGGCAGCCGCTACACTTTCCTGCTTGATCTCATGCCAGACAAAAAACGGGCTCCCTTTCTGTCATGACCTCATGCTCATATACTTAACCAACTACTGAACAGATCCAACACCACATACCAGCCCCAAATTTTCTTTTTCTACTTTGTTAACACAATCTCCTCGTCTATCAGGCTTATTCTGCAGAAAAATGGCTGATGTAATTGATTGCTCATAGTGATGCATCAATGTGTAAGCAGCATTTTGGAGCTAATTTAGTCCATTGGTTTCCAACCTCAGGGTCGGACCCCTTTAAAGGGTCACAAGATAAATCGGGTTGGTCACAAGCCAAAAAGGTTGGGAGCAGCTAGTGTTATCTATAATAATGTACACCTGATCATGTGTTTTTATATGTTAAATATTAATCTGAAAAGTAAGTGGTAACTATAACCGTTAAACAGTGGTGGAGGAGGTGTTCACATCCTGTTGTTAAGCAATAGTACCAATTAAACACTGTAAAAAAAATATTCCATTATAAGTAAAAGTCCTGCATTATTACTATTACTACTAATGTAGTAATGTGTAAGTAGCATTTTACAGTTGTAGCTGGAGGTGGGCAGCTAAGGGTTGGGCACCTCCAGAGGGTCACAAGATAAATCTGAGAGTTCATGAAATGATTATTGAAGAAGGAAAAAACAACAAAATCTGAATCTTTTGGTGAAGTGTTTTTGTGAGGTTTACCTCTACAGGCCTCGGTCATTTGAATTAAATCATGACAGAACTGGAAATGTCCGTTTGATGGAACTGCTAAGGGACTGCATGAAGATTTTTCATGTGAATTTTTGTGAGTGCAGAGGAGAGTCTTATAATTTACTCAGTGGCAGTAATTATTGTTTACTTAGCAGTTCTGTAGTTAAATATGGAGAGTGGCTGTAGTTTTGCCATTTTGTTATATTTGCCATTGATGTTATTTTGAGATACTGAGGAGGCTCCAAAGAATCCCTAACATCTCGAAGAACTTAAACCTAACAACGGGCCCCAATCAGATACTACTTATCTGTAACGTATCACAAACAGAATTTATAACAATACAATGTTTTTATGTAAAATCTTACTCTGAAAATAACCAGGTAATTAAAGTGAAGTAAAAAATAGAATATTTCTATCAGTGGAGTAGAAGAATAAAGTAGTAGAAAATGTTACTAGTACTTCAGAAATGTACTCAAGTACTTGAGTAAATATACTTGTTTACTTTCAGCCACTGCAGGACACATCAAATCCCAGAAAGAGACAAAATTAAAAAAAAAAACATCTGAGCTACTCTTCACACATAAAAACATAACAGATGGACAGTAACTTACAACTTTTAGTATGAGACAACCTTTTTAACATACTTGTTGCCTTTGGGATTCATTTTGACAGAAGCATTCCCCTGAAAGCGATCTGTCAGTTCTGGTGGCTTGTAAAATCAGGTCATGTTTCTGCTCTAAGGTTAAGATCACACAAATGATTGAAAAGGTTATTGCTGGAGAGATCTGCCACAGGCCGACTCCTCCAGACTGCACCACTCGCTGCCAGTTGTCCCGCCTCCAACCTCTTTGGCAAGCTGCGGGTCCTTTTCAAACTGTTATGGCTCCAAATACTCTTACAGGGACCTCTTGTAAGTAGAAAATTTGCATGAAATTTGGCTTATTTACATGCCAAGCAACAATGCCGTGAAGAGTATTCCGTTTCACTTGTGCAACTTTGAGATGGAAAATAAATTAAGGGTATATATAAATATGCCAAATATGTAAAACCTGTTGATAAAGCAGGAGATGGATTGTTTTCTCTGTGTACTTTAATAACAGTGTAAAACAATACTTATCACGCTGCCAAAAGTAATAACACAGTTAACACCAAGAATAGGAGTGTGTCAGGCTAATGCATAATTAAATGCTTTATATGTTTTTCAACTCGGAAGCACAGCCAGACATCGGGTTTATTGTAGAGAATCTCAATTAAGATGATTCACTGAAACACGGCGGGAGTGATGCAGGATGGTAAAAGATCAGTCACAGCTTCCAAAAGAATCTGTGTCCTCCCAGAAGACATCGAGTCTGAGGGTCAGAGGTCAGCGTCTGGTGTGGATTCCTTACGGTCAAAATGGATAATAAGATAGTGCAGGTCAAAGAAAAAGTTAATTGAAAACTTCTAAATCTCACAAATTGATATGTAGGATCTCATTTGTTTACTTGGAACAAAAAACAAAATGTTCAAACGATAAGGTTTGGTTTTATGGGGGGGTTATGTGCCGAATTATTTCTTGGCGAGGAGCAGTGGCTTCCTGGAGAATCTGCTGGTTACCTGACAACATTAAAATCACAGCAACAAAAAAGGCTGTTGCTGCCTCTTTGACCTTTTCTTCAGGTTAGCAGCAAACCTCTGGACCTCTTGTTATTTTCATCTTCTCAGTATTTTGAAACATTCCTCTGTGATTTACCTTGGAAATGGATTATTTCCCAACTGGATGTAAAAACGTAAATTAATATTGGTTGTTTTCCACCATTGAATTCGCAGCTGTGTTTTGCTGTGGCCAAGCCAAACAGCTGAGGAGCTACCAGGCCCAGGTGCACACCAGGGGGTTCCTGACACAAACTCCACTCCACTGCCTCCAACCACGAGGTGCAGACAGAAACACTGTCTGGTTGTTACTGATACAATAACACTGGATGAATCACCAGGAGTTTATTTTATTAGACATCACAGCTACAAATGTAGAAAACCAAGGGGTAATTAATGTCCTTGCAGCTATATATTTTAACGCTCTTATCCCACTGCAAATTGTGGTACTGCCAACTCAAGCAAAGTGGTAACAACTAACAAACCAGCCTGGCCTTGGGTGTCAGTGGCAGCAGGTCTGGCTGTGAGGAAAGTAGTAATCATACAGCATGTCGGTTTTCTGTCTCTTAGCAGTCAGTGTTATTCTTTTTGTGACGGGGCGTGCGCAGTCCTCAGAATCTTTTCACCTCATAATCAGTCTTGCAAACACTCTGACAAGCTGATGTGACAAAAAAATAAATAAAAACTCATACAGTTCTGCATATATACTGTATATACTGGATTTGCAAGCCAAGTATAACAGGGTTAAAACACCCAAATGTAATTTGGACCCATGAGCTCACAGACCAAAAGCAACTAGGAAACCAAGAACAGTGCTGAATATAGCCCTGTTTGCCTATTACCATCTGCAGTCACAGTATCTGTTTTGCAAAGAGATAGACATGCTGGGATATTTACCCAGAAGGTAATTTTTCTGGTGATATCTCCAGAATACTCAAAAACTCCTCTAACCATTTGGATGAAAACCAGTCTGTCTGCTCCACAATAAAAGATTTTTAACCTGTTTCCCAAGTTGTGACTCTGTTTCCTAATCCAAACAAAGAAACGCAAATACAGCTGCAACTGAGGAAAAGGGTTAAAAATCTTTTTTTATTGTTTTATTGTGAAATGTTTTTGGAGGATTTTGGAGACACCTTCAGAGCAGCAAGAAGTGTTGTTAATTAACCTTGGTTTTTCAAATATCACTGCATATTTCATGCGAGAAGCAGACACCTGAAACTGCGACCCCAATGTGATGCTGATACATGAAAGGCACAAACTCTGGCTATGTTGTGTTGGGCTATGACAGGTGGTTTGAAAGACATCTGTATGCATGGCCTGCTCAGATGTCGCACGCTGCGAGGATGTGATCCGGCCTTGGACCACAAGACTCAGTCACTTTTATCTACTTGTGTTCAAGTGTCAGACTGCTTGATTCTCTACTTTTACTCTTGAATCAAGATACCATGAGGTGACATTTTCTATATGATTATTAAATCTTTTTAGACTTCACACAATGACTAAAAGTGAAATGTATGCATTTGTGGTCTTTATTAAAGGGGAACTCATTTTTTACACATCAAAGTCTGTGTGCAGGTCTTGTGAAAAAAGTTGCCTCAATTGATGTGACCTGAGTCAAGTGCAACGTTTCAGCCAGATGGACCTCGTCTTCTTTTCACAAACAGCCTTTCCTTTAACTGTTCTTATTGAAAACAGTTTGTTCATCCTGAGATCACTTGGACCGAACCTCTCTGCTAATGGCTGTCTGCAGTGAGCTTAAGAAAAAAAGAGAGACCTGTGCTACCACAGATGTACAACCAAATCACACAAGCAAGAAACTACACTTACATTTCAGTGCATAAATTGACCTCTGAATTGAACTTTAAGTAGTGCTGCACAAGTCGTATCAATATGAGAACCTTCAAATTCTTTCACTTCCTTCCATGATTCCTGGGGGCGCCATTTTATTAATGGAAAAAACACCTTGTACCCTGTGTGCATAACAGGAAATGACTTCACACAATTAGGTATGGGCTTTATTCATTTAATTTATTAAGATGCTACATAGTCCAACCAGGTTGGGTTGTTTTTATACACCAGAGAGACTACTGTACTAGGAATATTAATCTTCTTCTCAGATAGACTTATTTATTTATTTATATACATACAAAACAGTTTTCCGACTGCTTACATTGATCACGGTGATGGTCAGAGACTCCAGGACAGGTCAGTGTAGTGTGTTTGACAACTATGCCTGGATCCATTAGTATTTACATGTAATTATTTTTGTTTCTTTAATCCTACTTGGAGTACCAACACCGACGTAACAGTATATTCTGGTAGGTGGAAGTATTTTCCTTGTGTTAAATGTTCTGATACTCCACCCAGGATTAACTGAACAAGAATAATTTTCTGTAAGTACTGTGTGACCCAGGCCCGACAACCCAAGATGGGACTGTAGCTCAGGTCTGCTCTGCCCTCCCTCTAAGCAGCAAGTCATCCTCAACCCAACAACTTTACAGAGATACAGTAGAAATACACGCTCATGTTTATTTTCATCTCTTACCCGCCAGCCAAATCTATTGTCTCCTACTACGCTATAAATGAAAAGATGGTGGATTTTTGTAATTTTTTTTTTTTTAATTTTCAGTTTAGCAAAGTGGAATACACTCCTGCCTACTCATCTTATGAGGATACACTGGGATAAAATGTAACCGACTGCCTTCAAATAATGCAAAGTAGAATGACACTTTCCAATGCATTATTCTTCAATATGCAAATTGGGAGATGAAACAATTTGAGTATGTTTTTCTTTTGTTTATTTTTGACACAAAAATAACCATTGGCTCTGGAACAGTACAATGCCATCATGTGATCCCCTCACGGCTATAGCTAGGCTGTATGCTTTTTTCCTCTTGCTTGAGAAAAAAATATGTTATAAGCTGCAGGAAGATCAAAGGAGAAACACTCGTAACTTTAGTGCATTAAAAATGAACACAACTTCAAATGCAGTGAGGATATAACATTAATAAGCAACAGATAAATGCTGAACAAACACCAAAAACTGAGCAAAGGCCTGCAGTGGAGTGAAAGAAAAACAGACAAAAAAAAAAAGAACAGCAAAATGAACAGCAGTTGAGAACTGCAGCAGCCATCTTAAAACACTTGCTGTGTCTCAAATCGGAAACTTCGTTCAGTACTTACATGTAGTACACTGTGCACCCAGTATACTCACTGGTGTAGTGCATGTAATCCAACAGGGTAGTGTTGTCTCAAATCAAACACTGTCATTGTGCACTTAGCGGAAATGACGATCGCATCATTTGAATGGGATTGTCGGCCGCCAAAATTTCTGCTGTCTTCTCCGCGCATATGATTTACTGTTTCCTGTTTCCTGCGACATATAAGTAAGGCTGCAATCGGCAAAAGAGGTTGCGTTAGACTTTTTTCTTTGTATGTCAGGGTGGTAAAAGTCGTCAAACTCAAAGCCGAGCCCGAACCTTCCTCCATGAACTTAAACCGGGTGCTCCCTTGGACATAACCAGATTGCTGCAGAGGCAGCTGTCATTAGGTTTTGGATCTTTGCCTTGGACAGACAAAGTCTCATGGCCGTAATTTTATTTTGAATGGAGACTGGAATTACCAGCGCCATTTCAGCCAGAGTTTTGAAGTTGGGAAACATTTCTCCCAGGGAAGTGATCAGAAATCAGCAAGACTCCCTGAATGTGGGATTTTTTCCGATCTTGCAAGCACTTGCTTCAAGAGCAGGGACGTGGCTGCACCCCTCTGTGACCCATGGTACATACACTTGAAGGCCTCCAGTCCGTCGCTCTTCAATGCGCTGGCAGCACCCATATGGTTGAGTTTCAACCGTAGGAACTTTCGCCAGGAACCATTTGAGGAACTATGCGCATTTCCACCGAAGGAGCCAGGGTCTAAATTTAGTTCCGGGGTAATTGATCGACCCCAAAAAAGGTACCTGAACAGGGGGTAGTACTTCCCAAAGGTTCAGGAACTTGGGGGGGGGGGGTCTGCAGTGCTGAACAAAAAAAAAAAAAATTTCAGTGATGGAAAATATTTGTTTAATACGACCCCTGATTGGCGCAGACCACTTGTCCTTCCTAGGCCACCATTTCCACAAATTTGAAAAGTCGTTGGTGGTCCCTCCCCCTCCACTATGTAGCGGCGTGAGTATGGAAGTACGTGATTTGAGACACAGCAACTGAGTCGATCTCTGACATACATTTGCCCAAACAAAACATAATGTCAACAAATGTATGGCTCAGTAGGAAAATATGAGGAAACAAGGTCCTTTTGTCAGGACAAGACCTAGTTGGTGTTGATGTTGTCAGGAAAACCCAAAACCATTCGCTTCTACATGCACCTTCTGTCCATTTATGGTTTCTCTCTCACTATATGTATGCATGCTTTCCGTGTGTTTGTGTATGTGTGTGTATGTATATATATATGTTAATGTACTGTATATATACCTCTGTCTTGGCCTGAGAATAACTTGCCCAAGGTCACAAGGCAAGGCTTTCATCTGGAGAACATTTACAGAAACGATCTAATCCTACAAATCTCATTTCAGGTAGCTGCAATATTCTTAAATGCATCAACCCTAACAACAAAAAAAATAATTAAAATCATAAAAATGCCAGAAAACAGAGAAAAAAGAAAATCAGAAAATGTAGTTGTGCAAACCTACAGCCAAATGACATTATTATTATCACCATTATAAAAGCAATTAAATTAGATTCAAAAGTCCAGATGCAACACTCTGTGTGAACGCATGCAATCAAACATCCCCCTCTGACAACTGGGGGTGTGGTGAACACCTAGTGACAGGTGGCAGGAATAAGGTAGACTGAAAATAAAAAGGACACGAGGAAAGAAAATACCTATTGTATAGTGTTTCATACACTGATCAAGGTTCTACAATCAAAGACAAGCCGATTTTACAAAGCCTCTGATTGGAAGAGTCAGTTTGATAGCCCTGTGTGAAACCCCGACTTTGTGGATCATCGCTCTGGTAAATCCCTTCCTTAAAGGGGGTTTAGCTGGAAGGAACACCTGGATATACTGTACAGTTGGGGGGATTACGTATACATATACATACGATCTGGCCTCCGTCATTTAGAAAAAGAAATAGCAATACACTAAAATGACATTCACACAATTGCAAACTGACTCAATCGCACCAAACACTGCCTCGCCGGTGTTAGAAAATCCATTGGTCTGAATCACTAGCATTAAGTCATGTTTCCATTACCCCCCACCCACCCAACCAGTCATCTGTATACATGAAACTTTGGGAAGAGGGCCAGAATGATTATGTGATGATTACGTAGAGGCAAGACCTGTAACAGTAGGTTTGTTCATAAGATTATTTTTTCTTTTTTTCCTCATACATTACCTTTTGAAATTTTTTTTTTACATAAATTAGACTGAATCAAAACTTGTACCACCCCCCACCCAGCGGATATGGCGTTTTCTGATCCAAAATCCCACATTCTGTGATTTGTTTTCATCCCCCGAAAGCATGCTGCGGCCAACCGAACTTCTCTGCGCTCTACAAGACCAACTTGCCCACGATGACGCCCACCACAAAGAAAAGAATGATGAGGGCCACCGTGCGGGCGCTCAACCCTTCCTCTTTCTTCATGCCAACCGAGGTGTGCTGAGATGACATCACGTTACTCTTCCTCATCCGCAGACCATCGTCCTCCTGGAACGGGGAGGAGTGGACAGGAAATAATTGGGATAAGATGAAAGAAAGGAAGTGTGTGGGAAAAGGAAGAGGGGTGGTTGTAGTGGTGGGAGTGTGAAATAAAAAATGAAGATGAAAGAAGACAACATGGGGAAAAGACACGGTCAGTTTGTCAATCAGTCAACAAGATGAGGCAGTATTTATTTATTAGCTCAAAGAAATAGAATCTGCTCAAATCTTCATCTGACCCAATCCCCCGAGGACTGCAGAAGGCGCCAGGCTTTAACACACTTCATTTCCCAGCAGCGGGTGGGGGGGCTCTCTGTTAGTTTAATCTAAGCCGCAGGAGCAGCCAACAGTCGTTCTGCCTCTGGCATGAGCTCAAAGGGGAGGAGGTGCTGGTGGTGTTTGAGGGGCTGTCTGTGATGTGTGTGCATGTGACTCATTTCCAACCAAACCTTAACAAAACCCAATAAACCTTACTTCATTGATCGGTGTGATTGATGGCAGACTCATTGATCTGCACAACTGCTTTACGAGCATCGAACCCTGAGGTCTGACACTGATTATAGATATGAGCAGTTTCACTTAATGCAAACCTCAATCTTGAGTTACTGTCTCTGTTCAAAGAAATACAGCGAAGGGTGGAGGACGCTGCAGAGTCATTTGGAAGAACAACTTTGTGTGACTCAAATTTCCACTAATTTGCTTATCTTGATTGTGAACATCAATCAGTAGAAAAAAATAATCAAGAAACACAAATGAGACTCTGGATGTTCAGTGATGTCATCTGCAAATTTTGATGATTCAGATGAAGGGAGGTTTTTGTCTTTGTTCATTCGGTGGAGTAACACTTCCCCTCTGTCTTTGATTCAAGCCTGAAGCTACACTGACTGAACTAAACCATATGCTACAAGATTGAATGTACAGTACATATTAGAGGGGAAATCAGGAAATTAATTTATAAAAATTTTGATAATCTATTAATCGTTGTAGTAATTTTTTCAAGCAAAATGCCAACGACTGGTTCCAACTTGTCTAATATGAATATTCGCTGCTTGTCTTTGTGCCTAATGAACATTTTTCACTATTTTATAACATTCTGTCAACTAAACAACTAATTGATCAATCAAGGAATAATAAATTAACAATAATGAAAATGGTCCATGGTTATAGCCCTAGTTGATTATTAATAGCATCAATTAATTAATCAATTATGAAAGTCAGTTTTTACAATACCAAAATACGCTGGTTTTAGTGTTTTCTTGGACTTCTAGGATTGTAAAGTGAACATCTAATAGTACAAAAAAAGTACACAAAAAGTACACAAAATAAAACTGTTACTGATCTTCAGCCCTTTTGATTACAGGCATTGTCCTTGTCTCCTTTGAAAAGTAACTTTTTGAATTTCACAACCAAAAAGTCAGAATCAGTACAACAGATCCTCACCCAAAGTTACAGAGGCACAAACATGGTAGAAATGTTTGGTTTTTTTTGCCTCGTCTATTTTTTTTCCCCCCCTTTGGCATATAAAAGGGAATGTAAAGCCTGTAGTAGTAGTAGTACCTATTGTGTGCAAACACTTGGAGCCCTAGCCACAAGTCTGAGCCAACTCTGTGTCAACAGCTGTTGCAGTGATATGGGATCCTAAAATTCATTGCACAGACAGAATCAGTTGACTTAGAGCTTCCAAACAATGAATAATTTGTCAAGGTTTGTGAAGACTGAGCCCAGTACAGGACAAAACACACACTAAAGTATTGCTACCAAGGCCAAAGGGTCCAGTGGATGGGATGGGGTATTTTCAAAGCTTAAATATGTCAGCTTGGGTTTCTGGGAAAATATAATAGGCATTTTGCTCAACGTTCTGATGTTTTATAGACCAAATGATTGGTAAGTTGGTTGATAATTGGTAAGCAATTGTAGGCTGGAGTTATAGTATATGTTGACTGAACATTTGATTTGTTGACAGTAACTTGTATCCAGTATCTACCTATTCTCCAATTGGATCGCACACTCACACACCAATAAAAGTGCCCAGCAAGCATGTGATTAGTGGAGGACCCACTCCTTAGCCACAGCCATGATTATTACGTTTTCATAAGATATAATCTTTGGGTGGATTAAGCTTTAAGGAAAACAAGCAGTGGTACTACATCGCACAACAAAGGCCACAGATTTAATGAGTGAGGCGATTGTTTAAACCATCATGTAACGTGGATAACAAGATGCATCAGAATCTGTCTGATTAAGCTCAGCAGGTGACTGATTGATCGATGCCAACATAGGTAGGTTTGTTTTGTTGAAATTAAAAAAGAAAAACTTGATGATTGATTTGATAATCAGTGAACAGCTGGATTTGTATCATCAGTGGTTCACCACCTCCAGTAAACAAATTCCTTGGGGAAACCATGCACATCCTTTATCATCCCTGACAGGGAGACTGGCGGGGTACATGTGTCTTTAGTGAACCACTGCACAGGAGAATAAAGCAAAATGAATAACAGAAAAATGAACCGACTCTGGTCCTTGAGTCATCTCACTCACCCTGATCTGTTTGTTTTCTTCCCGTAGCCTCTGAGCCTCCATCTGCAGCCTCTTACACTCCTCCATGATTTTCTTTACCTCCCCGTCATCAAGGGTGGAGCTCAGTGACTTTGCAGGCAGCGCAGACGAGTCTGACTTCAGCAAGCTGGATGACATCATCTTGTTGGACTCCATGTCATGCTGTGAGTGGGTTAGATGGGCACAAGTTATAACGTAATATGTAGACTGTTGTTTCTGAAATGTTTCTATGGTAACTCTGAGCAATGGTTTTGCTGGCACACAGGTACAGTTTACATTTGGGGGACTTGCAGACTTTCATGTCTATCATGTATGGAAAACACAAGCCTACAGAAACAGAGCCTCATCTGAAGCCTCCTAGCTCTACAGTCCATTATGAGGCCAACATGCTCCAAAGTGTAAGAAGGTCAGTTAACTGCACAAGATGTCTTAAAAATCGAAGACCGCTAACAAGCTTCAAAACTAAGTGTGCACTGTGATAATATGTTCAACAGCAAAGTCTTCTTTTATCCCAGCAGGGGAAAAATAAAAAAAAGCAAATGAATAGCTTCATAAATTGCAATCCTGCTAATGTAATTTAAATGCTCAAATGACCATGTGGCATGGCTTATGTAGGCCAAACAAAAAAACCTTTCAATTACATATTGCAGAGGCAGTCAAAATCTTTCCTAAAGGAGATATCATAGCCAGACTTAAACAGAGAGGCGCCTATTGCATAAACACACTAGACGATATATATACACACACTATATACACATACAGTATGTACACTAAATGACGATTTCTCTTTACCTCGTTCCTATTAATTATTTCAAAAGGTCTATTAGTAGGGTAGTAAATATAGACAGATTCTCTTTATTTATTTTTATATGTGGCTCAGCACTTACAAATGGCTCTTGTTTAGTGTTATTTTATTGCATTGTAACAGCTGTATAATGTATTATGACGATGTTTACTGTTCACCATTCCCACAGTCTAGTTATTTAGACATTTATGCAACAAGACTAGCTGGGGTTACATAATATTTATGATTTCTGTTTTCACCTTAGCCTAGCCTTATATGGATATACTCTTATGTATACTGCACCTTTCATAGCTGGTACTGTTCTTTGTCGTGTGCTACTTTAGTAACCCTGTTGTTTACCTTAATACTTTGTTATATGCATGGTTATGGAGTGTCTTCACTTTGTTGTTTTGCATATTGCTTATTTACATATTATACTACAATTTCTTTCCATAATATTCTTCACAATGTCACAGTGATAGCATTTTCAGAATTTTCTACTGTCAAATTGTAAAGACAGAGTATTTATCTATTGATCTACTTTGTATTTTCCTTATACATTTGTACTTTTTTACATGCATCCATATTGGGTTACACTCTTTATATTGAAGATAATAGTCATTCATTGTTTTCTTGGTTTTTCTGTGGGAAATCTACCCAGATTATACTGTTCACTATATGTAGTGTTGAAGAATATATGTGCTGTGCTTTCTATACAGTGTATATAAATTTCTGTAAGATTTTAAATATCTGGAAGCTTTAAATATGATATTATTTGTTTTAGTCTTTAAGCTTTGAAAAAGGCATATTTGTGCCAAAACATCAGCTTATGGAGGAAAGTCTGTGCTGCATAACCATCAAATGTGCTCCAGCCTCTCTGCAAGGTTTAATGCTTGTTCAGTGCCTCCTATCTCTGTGTTTGTAGAAGAGTTCACCCAGGGGTGCCTTTCATAAATGGATCAAGCTGGTTTCTATCAGCATTATCTCCCTCTAACGGACTCTGTGGAGCGCAGTGCTGACTGGGAGCCATGTGTATGTATCGCACAGCTCATAATGAATTGAAAACAACTACTACAGGTCCTTTTCCCTCCTGGTGTTCATGAAGCCCGTAGACTCAGCTCATAACATGACGAGATAATGCCTCCACAGTTGTGTGGGGTCTGAGAGGAATCGCAACAATAATAAAGCGCATGTGAGACTGAACAAAGTGACCCTCTGAAGGGTTGTTGATGCCTGAGAGTATGGGTGAGGAAAGGAGAGAAAGGTGGAGGTGGAGGAAAGTAGGACAGGGTGGAGAGAGAGAGACAGCATAGACAAGATAGAAAGATTAAGAATGAGAGAGCAAAAAGAAGAGGAGAGATGAAGACTGAGATGGGACAGCTGAGACAAAGGCAGAGAAAGAGAACGCAGATACAGCAGCGGAGTGCTGGAAAACAATAATAAACATTGTACCCTATAAATAATGTAGAACCTCCTTAGGACAAATATTAAAGAAATGTTGTACTGTACAGAAAGAAGCATTAAAATAATTATTTTTTACATTTGATGAAAACCAGCAGCATGATAAATAAAGAATTAAAAAGAATTAAAATTAGTTTGGCAATGAGATGTAGTCTCTTTGATATACAATCTGTAGTGACAACAAAAACCAACACGGTCCAATAAATAGACAAGAGGAGCAAGAGCATGTGCTTACCGTTTTTTCGTTCTCCACTGGCATCTCAAAAACACACCTCAGCTTGGAGTCCATCAGCTCCTCTGGCTTAGCCTCCTTCCACTGGATTCATGTGATCGAGGTAAAAGTGAAGATTGCAATGGTTGGTGAAAAATCCAAAACCAAACTGGAGTAACAGCAACATTTATAAATCTATCTTTCAATGTTACATGTTTAAACAGGGTTTCTGTAGTGGTCCCACATTTGAAGACCTTTTTAATACCACTTAGAACGCAATTTAATACTGTTTTCATACTGGGCAAAGACTGACAGAAAACCAGTAGGAACAATAGGGACACTTTAGATTCATTAAGTGTAAGACAATGGATGTTGTATGGATGTTTTCTAAGACACTGAAAGGTAAATTTTAGATATTGATAGGATATGCATGTTCTCAAAAAGAGGGGGAAAAAAATCATTTCATAATTAAGCTTTCTAGAATATGTTAGCCCCTATAAGACAGTCCAAGGGGTTAAATGTAAAGTTTGCCAATCTTGCTGTTGTTCAAACTGGGTGGCAGAAGCCTGATGTTTAGAAAAAAACCCTTAAAGGCTTGTAATCCCAAGGTTGCCTGTTCGAATCCCACACCAAATGGAAATTTCTTCAGAGGAAAAGTGGTAAAGTTAAGCCGTAAACGTACACCACAACTGCAAAATGCTGTTTAAATACTTGTAATTACTTCTCATTCAGGCTGTGGCTGTAAATGTGACTGTGATCCTCAATGTGCATTTTTCACATTTTATCAACAGCTGGACTGTTATCAGGGAGATCTGCTCTGTCCATTGTTCCCCGGCTCCACATCTCGTGTGAAACAACAATGGACATAAATTTACCACCAGGAGGACTGTACTCTCTCTCTGTTGTGCTCCTCTTAAAATCCAACTTCAAAAATCTGCTTTCAAGTCTAACCTCTGCTACAATCACAGGCTTGCACAATACCCCACTGGGGTTCAGGCTCTGCCTCAGTACAGTGTCTCTTTTGTAATCGTTGCTCAGGTTGTGTGTGTGTGTGTGTGTGTCACAATAGCATACCAAATTCTTAAAACCATTGTTAGCATATTAATAATGATTTACTGTATGTATGTTGGCCAGTGACTGCAGAGATGACTTTGAGACAACACATGCTGTTATGACTAAACTGCGTTCATTGTGTTTTTTTATTGCTGTGTGTCAGCACTGCGATGGAGGCTCTCATCAAGGCGGGGAGATGCAAATCAACCACCTCTTTCCTTAATGTTACATTCATTGGATATATTTCCTGTGTTGTTAAGGGTCTGCCCCTGTGAGAAATTCTTTGAACCCACTCATCAGAGTTTCTGTAGTGTTCACTAAATTAGATGTAATCTAAAACTGACACTTGCCCATTATGATTTGATGAACTCCCTTCCTACTGTGGATAGCACTAGTAGTAATAATGCATATTAACTCCATAAAAAACAATGAAAAAGCCTCATGCATGAACAATCCACTGTGACACCAGTCTCACTTGTTGTGATGTATAACATCTCCTGACTGTCGCAGGCAAGAAAAGATATTAAACACCTTTGTAACATTTGTAATACGGTTCAATACTTTCTTGCATTTCAATGCTTTTCAAGACCTACATATACAGTGAATGATGGTGAAAATTAATTTCAAGAAGATGAGACACACTCACCACTCCCTCCATGTCAGTCATGTCAGGAGGCGCTAACATGGACTGGACCATGAACTTGTGTTTGCTCTTCTCATTGGGGTCGTAGTCAAAAGGCTGCAGCATAACTGAAATACAAAATGATCAGTGTCAGCATAGGGAGGAAAACATATGTCCTATGCACCTGACGTAAAGATTTCAGGATTTTCTTCTTTGCTATTATGAAAAGAAATGTTAAGAGCATGCTATGAAATCACAGCAAATCTGTAGGCTCTGTAGGATTATTAAAATAATACTTAAGGGCAGTAGTTCTGGGGTTGGGACCCCTCCAAGGGCTCCAAAGATAGATCAGACTATATTGTTCTGCTATATTGTTCTTTATTTTTTTCAGACTTTTCTCTAATCTTTGCTTATTTTGTGAAAATATTTATGGACAAAATCCTTATTTATTTGTCTTTAGTTAACAGATAAAATTAGGAGTGACAGAAAACATAGGGATGATAAGTGACAAAGGTGACCAGGAAGTCCCAACACAGAATTAGTATTATAATTTTGCTTTGTAGTGACTAGCCTAATTTTATTTCCCCCTATTTTAAACCTCATCATCAGGAGGTTCAGGAAAAAGTGTAAAAAAGCTCTTATTAGTATCATCCAAACTGCAGCAGACACACAAGAATGCAACATGATTTGTGGGTGAATCTCAATGATAAAAAAAAAAATCTTCTGTCCCAAGTATGAACACTTACGGAGCGCCAGCAATTAGGCTCTTCCTTCTTCGTTGTCAGCAACTTTCCATCTCTTTCCCTTTCTAAACTCTTGTGTTGGCTCCTCAGATTTAAGAGGAATTAGTAAGGATCAAATACCCATGTATTTGTCAAACGGTAAACTAAGGCCTCCATGTCTTCAAGAAACTGGGCTTGCCCCTGCTGCTTGAAAAAAAAAAAAAAAACATGGTGGGGATGATTTATTTCTATGTTCGTGTTACCATGACGGTGAAACACTGACAGATCTACAAATTCCCAAGGGGGTAATCTTGCTAACAGCTTCCAACCCTGCCTTTTTCTTTCTTAACATTACATATCACTCTAACAAAAAGCAGGTGTGGAGTTGGAATACAACTTTAACCCATCACCACATCAGTCGCTTCAGCCTATGGTGTGTTATTTGATGTCATTCCAATGACTGAGAAGGTATTTTAGAACTGCAACGATGATTTACAATCACTTTTTCATGTCAGCGTTCAAGTTAAGTGGGCTGGAAGTGCAGAGCTGATGAAAATGTCTATTGATGGCTGATCTTTTTGTCCTCTTTTAAATGAGGTGTAATTCAAAGACATATTTTGACATCAGTACCAACTATGTCTGCAATGCTGGCATGATTCTTTGGCTTTGACAAGAAACAAATGACCTCCTAATTTCAAAGCCGGTGTAGCTATCAGGATGGTTTTCATATATGGCACATGCCAATTCTCCCTAGAGTGGAAAACCTCAGAGATGTAGTGCACCATTACAGCAATCAGGGCAGTTCAATATCGCAAACCAGAAACAGACGGCACGAACAGATTGAGAACGTCCTGTTTCAGTCAGACCCAATTTGCACGGCCATCCACCTTAGGGTCCAAGGGGACAATAATAGAGAATGGAGGCAGGAAAGCATGTAAGTTCTTTGAGCAACATAAAAAGGTCCTGAGCCAAAGCCTGAGATGAAAAAGACATTTCCACAGTAGGGGAAAAAATTATAAAATTTATCTTTGATTTACAGCCTTTGAACACACCTTTACAAAAAGCTACTTCTGCTAATGGCGTGATTTAGTATTCTTACTTTATGTTGGACAGACATTAATAACACTCACAAAGGCTAATTGTAGTTAACATGATGGTCAAGCGGGATGGTAATCGCCTGCCTGCTTGTTGATAATGAATGGAACGAAGGGTGAGGGAGGGGGGTAAGAAAACTTTCGTTTCCTGTCACTAATTGACTATGTCACACGGGACAAGACGCTCACAACAGAATTACCGCTAACTTTTTACCCTGGAGAACTTACAGAGGTTAGGGTTAAGCCTGCAGATGATTCTTTATAGTAGGGAATACATGATCATTTAATCTGAATTTAAAAAAAAAAAACTAAACAGCTGTTATCTTTATTAACAAATTAACTGTCCATTTACAGTTTTATAAAAACAGACAAAAGCAGAACTAAGAGGCTAGAATCACAGAAGGTTTGGTATTTTTTGCTTGAAAAATTACTTGAACCTTCAATCAATTATCAAAATAGTTTGGTTTAATTTGTTTAGTCAAATTTATGTTTCATCACCACTCTTTAGCTATTGGTTTAACAACAAAGACATTCATCGCTCAGTTCAGTTTAAAAACTATGGTGCCATGTAGCTCATATTATGTCACTTAGCGTCAATAAAAGAATAAAACATGAGACTTCAGCATTTCCCTGACCCATTGAAGGTGAATTCTCAGCAGCATGTAACACAAAACAAAATCTATATTTGAAAATATACAGACAATAATATGAGATAAATTCACCACTTGTCAGTCTTTACTTTACTTTAACTGAACATTATGACACATCATGATATGAAATGAGACATGCCAAGACACATGACACCATACAGCTCAGTATCAGTGACCTTTTCACACCATTCAGAGAAGCCATTCAGAGAAGCCTTACGTGTAAAAGGGTGTTTCCTGTCCACTTTGTTCAGTATTACTCAACGCAAAACCTGGTCAAAGATCAGCAAACCTACTGAGACAATATAGCGTGGGAGCGGGGAAGAGAGTGAAGTCAAGCATAGCTGTTCAGATACAGGTCCGGAGGGAATACTTGCCGACATGTAACAGCAAACACTCATAAAACGTATTCATATTCAGGCTTCTCGGGGAAGCGGGGTCTCACACTCCTGAGCGTGTTCTCCTGGGTCCTTCTTATTCAATATAATTCAAAAGGAAAAAAAGGTACTGACTATATACCACCAGGCTTATTACAGGATGGGAAATAACCCACCATTCACCAGCACTTCAATCCACCACACTTTTGAAGGAATCTGCTACTACTCAGATGTCAAGTCCTGTTATAAGAATGTTGTTGCTGGGTAAAATAGCAAATGAAGTTGGAAAATGGAGATGTACATACAGCATTACTACACCACTTTAACTTTTACCGTAATTGATTATTTGCATTTTCAGAAGGCTCCTGTCTTTTATGAAAAGTTTTATTTTGTTTAGTGTGTTTTTAATCAGCCAAACAGCAGCACCAGAGAACCAGGTTTCTTGTCTGTCTAGCTCTAGCTACACTCCCTATGACTTGCTATGCTAACATCAGCTTGTTGACAAACGATCACTGAGAGCCACATCTTACATGACTGACAAAGAGGAAAATCCCTGTGTCAAAATTGGGCAAATTATGTTCTTCCTCACATGGGAGCTTCAACTCTGGCTGTCTCTCTGACAACACTATCCTGTGGTACATCTTAATCATGTTCTAAAGCATTAGCATTTTGCCTCATGAAGGTCTGAGGGCCATAAAAGTCGTAAATAAAGTACAAATGATCATCAGTGTACAGGATTTTTTGGCTCTTTTACAACTATTTACATGTATGAAAACATAAATGGGTGCATGTATAGAATCACATATGGTGCATTTGAAGCGATTTCCAATCAAATGTATTTAACTTTAAACAAACAACCTGCTTTTGTTTAGGGCGTTTTTAGTGTATTTGATGTTTGTCCAACAAAGCTGCAAGATACATTTCACTGTTCAGTTTGTTTGGTTTGATTGAATGCAAAGACATTGTGGTATGAAGTAATTTTACTCCATTTCAGCACTAATAGTAGTATGTCAGGAAAGTTTGATCAGTTCTATGATAATACAGTTTACTGTGATGTTTTTGGCCACATTAACTGCAGCATGAAAATGTGACAGCAGCACATAGTTACTTGTGAATGTTGGAAGAGACCCTTTGTGTGGAATATGAACATGAATATGGATGTGCTAAAGAAGCTTATACTGATAACTGCAACAAAAGAATAGTTATTTTTTAATGTGGTATACTTGCTTTCAGACTCTCTTGGAATGATAATACGACCCAAACATGTCAGACAAATGTCTGACATGTTCCCAGAAGAAGCTCAATATTTGTGGACACAAGGATTTTTGAAACATTCACGCCACATATTTTTCCACTGGATGCTGCTACATAACACCAATCAAGCTCAGCAACATTCCTGTGGTCTCGGCTACATTCTACATATAAAGTTACAGAAGGGTTGAGCTTCAAAAGCACTGTGTCTATCCTCAGCTAAGCCAGCAGATGACACATCTTGGGTTTGTAGGTATCCTGTGGCAGACAGTTCTCTCTCACCTCGAGTAGAGTGCATGTCTACGTAGCTTTTGTGTTGCTCTGTTAAAAAAATTGCAGGTCAAAAATGAGACAAAATGGACCACAGCAAGTTACAGACCCTGTCCTCACAAACACTCGGTATAACAATACTTTTGCCTGAATACATCAGCATGGATGATGTTATTTTGGGAAGGACTATTTGTGCTTTCAGAATATCTTTAAAACAAGAACATTTTTATTAATAATGCTGGTAAGACAACCAAGAAGGGTTTATTTCACTCAGCTAAACCTGTCCCATGTGTTGTGAGATTTTCAACAATTAGCAGTCATCCAGCTTTTTAGACCAGGAAGAAAGAACAAGGCAGCGTTGCCCCGTGGAGTTGTCTTGAAAACAAACAAAAGTTGTGTTTATATTTAGTGTTACACAAAAAACATTGTGTGTCTCTTTGAGGTCTAACATTTCCTTCCGTATAAAAACAGTAGCAAGTCCGATACTTGAATGCTGCATTTTGAAACCTGCATTGTCCATGTTTATCTGCTTACAGTCTTCTTCTTCACTGCTTTTGCTGGTTTATTGCTGTATTTTACCACCTCCTGATGATCACTGGAATAGTGTGAATCCACTGGCAGGACTGGGTATGGCATCACCTGCATCCTCCAGCGTACGCACTAGTACCCACAGGGTACTTCAGCTATAATGCAATGTTACTATAACAAAAGTCAACCTTGAGTACTTGAGTTCTCCCTGAAGACAGATTGGACAGAAAGAGGTTACAGACCGTGCCTACATGCTTGCCGACTACATTTGACTGCATTTGACTACCTTCTCAGAAAAGCACTCTTCTTTTGGGACTCAAATCTGTGACGGCGACTGACAGAGTGGATGTGCTGATTTTTTCGCCCACTGCTGACAGCAGGCCCCACTGACACACTTTGCAGTTGTTGACACCAGATAGGAGAGGTTGTAAAATGAGTCCGTGGCTGTAAATGGCAGAGGAGGCACAGGGTGGAAACATTAGACTGTACCTGTCTCCCTCCAAGTGTATGACTGAGAATAAGGCCTGCCAGGAGGGACTTGAGACGACAAGGGGATACTTCGTAAAGAGGAAGAAGAAGTGTGGGTGTTTATGTAAAAAGAAAATACCCATATAGGATAGGAGGGAGATAATAGTTGGCCTTCCTTCCTTACACTGAGCCATTCTCACATATACTTGTATTTTATTTTAATTAAGACACAAATAAATCCACAGTCAGATGTACTCAGATATTCAGTCTCATAAGTCCTTGCTGTAATGACTAAGGCTGCAACTCATGATTATTTTCATTATCAATCTTGTAGTCTAGACTTACAGTGAAAAAGATGTATACAGAAAAAGGAAGAAGACCCTCATGTCCAAGAAACTGTAACAAGCAAATGTTTTGTATTTCATCCGATAAAGACAGATTATCTAACCTGTCAAATTAAATTTCTAGTGACTGACTAATGCAACATGCTTAAGTTGCCTATAGGTAAATAAGTAAGTAAATAAAGTTATCTGGAAGACTACTTGCTTTACACTACTTTCATGCCTCAGTTTCCTCATTTTTTACCTGATACGTTGATTGAGGTGCCTGCATCGATGATTCCGCTGTTTGGCCGCACACAGTACCGGCGCGGTGCTGTTGTCTTCACCTTGAAACACACATTCCTGTCTGTTGGGTTGGAGAGCTTGAGATTTGTGGTGACCACGTCTGAGAATGGACCTGTGAAGAAGGGAGACAAGGTGGACACTTAAAAATCAGTTTTTGAAAAGATCTTTATGTTCTCTTTCACAATTATATATAATGTCCTCTAAAGAGTGCAATCTTTAAGGATTATCAAAGACTGAAACAGGAAAAAGGGGGACAAAACTTAAACTATACAAGTCACAGAAAATGGCAACAAATCAGTTATCTCATTTAAAACTGGACAGAGATCCATTTAAATGTTGATGTTAGCCAAAGCCACTCCCTCAAAGACACTGATCTCATACAATTGTTTGAATGCCAAAAGGAAGAAGAAAACAACACGTGTACATGACTGATGGCGAATGAATACAAACTCAAACAAGCACATAATGTGTGTAACCTGCGCAGTGAGAAAATGACATACAAACCAAATCAAATGAGTTTCCCTAAGTGAACTGATCAAAATACTTCAAAATGCAAATCCATCATACACTGCTGCAGAAAAAGCACCAGGAAGAAAAACAAAAAACAATAGTTAGAGAGCTTCAGGTAGACACAGTTCTTAATATTTTATTTTAAATGTCATGTCTTAAACTGACATCACAAAGAAGAGTGTAGAGTGGGAGCTTAATTTTATTGAGCAGATGTCATATATGTCAAATAATTGTTGCAGCTCTTAATATATGGCAGCACTAACATTGAGACACTTTTTTGTCACAATAAAAGACCAAATTTAAAAACATCAACTAAATATAAAACACTGATTCTACCAAAAACAAACTATTATACTGTGTACACAAAGCATACCAAGGCTAATCAGAGCTTTTTAAACAATGGGAATGTTTAGATAAATTAGCTGACTGAAATACCATTGGGCAAAAACTGTAAAAAATATGTGACATGTATGCTACCACATTTAAATGTGGTCTACCAAAGCTTTACTGGATTTGACTTTAATTATAACAAATTTTGTCTGCTACCCAGAGTTTGGATCTTCTTTCACATATTTTCTTTATTTGATCTGACATTCAGATAAACATGGTTTTACTGCCAATTCAACTACTGCAGGTTTTTAAAACGTTTGACTTGAAGCTGTCCTCAAGATAAATAATTCCAATCTGTTTCTCGCATTAAAGTCCCAAATATTATGTCTTAGTAGCACGGCATAGTGAGAGCTGGGCTACTGTAAATATATGACAAATGATGCCTCATCTGTCCTCTTGATAAAGAAAAGGAGTTCTAGTATCAATTTACAAAGAATAACCTTTTAAACCTTTAAAGAATAAACTGTGTGTACAAATCTATAAATCACAGACTTCAACTACTGCACTACCATGAGGAGAGTAGCTGATGCAGTTTGGCTTTAACTAATTACAGCTATCATTGTTGATGCAGGCCACATCTCACTGAGGCTCTCACAAGGCCAGATGCATTAAGCTGCTCTACAGATTCGTCAATAATGCAGAAAACATTTACAACAAAAGCCACAGCATAGTAACACTGTGCCAAATCTAATCCATCCACAATGCAGGACTAGACTGTCAGTGTATTTTTTAATGGAGTAAGTAAAGATAGCTTTAAGTTCATTTTCAAAAATTGGTCATTTCATTCATGTCTTTAAGTCGGTGTTTTGACATATTTTTCTGGTCTTAGCGTCTTTAAAAAGCCATAAACCTTGGTGGACAGCAACTAAGTCCAATTAGTATCTAATAATTTCTATTGGTTTTGAAAATTATATGGTTGTCAAGGCAATGCTCAATTTTGAGTAATGTCTGAGGTTGAGGGAATAAAGAGAAATGAGGACATGAAGGAGGGGAAAGTGGGGGAGGCATGGGAATAACCAGCGAGTTCACATACAGTAGCTGTGTCAAATCACCCATTTAGCCCTGCTATTCATAACTATGGTATAGTTAAGGATCTCTCAGTATAGGAATTGCATACACTCAGTTGCCAGTTTATTATGTACAGCTAGGTAAAACTAATGTGGTCAAATCCACAAGCCATGAAATATACCCTCCCTTTATGAAGGTTATAATGTTCGGCTGTTTTAGAGAGGTGTTGATTCAACTGTATGGAGGCTGCAGTTTGTGGTGCTGTTGAAGTATATAATGAGAGACGTTTATATCATTTAATTTACTCTAATATAAATAGGTTGGCCATAATATTAGGAACAGTATTCCAAGTATGATGCAATATAATCTGCATCATACTACAGCCTGCAAAATAACTATAAAGTTGTTCAATCACCACCTCTCTAAAACATTATAACCTTCATGAAGGTAGGATTTAATGCAGGACAGTTATACGAGACTGCATTAATTTTAATGTGTAACTAATAAACTTCTAACTGCATGCATTTGTTGGTAACGTGCTGTCTGGGGTCCAGTTTTGACAATGTCAGTAATGTGATATTTGATGGTTAAACCCAAAATGATTCATCACTACGTAAAGAAGTGGAGATATCAGCAAGGAGTGTTAAGTTTGTGATCAGACAGAAAATTAGACTTTGCTGGAAATCCCCCAGAATCCCAGAGGAATGTGAATGTGTGAAATCATGAAAGTCTGAGAACCCCTGGATTCCCTTCAGCCTCAGTTATACTGTTTGATTATTGCTGTTATTATCATCACATTATCAAAGGTTAGTGGGACTAATGGTAGCTGATAACTTAGTTAGCTATATGAACACTAGCCAAGCAGCCTAGCAATCGAGACTCTTGACGGTTTAGTATGACCTGAAGGCAGGGGGGCGTGTGACCAGCAGAGACAGCCACAGGTGTCAGTAGGCAACACTGTGTCCTAAAAACTGTAACTGGATTACATTTTATGTTAACATAACGAGGTTATGTTGTTAATTTACATATTTGACCTTATCAGTAAATTGTCCATGTTCAGGCACACTTGGTGAGGGAAAGACTGAGGTCTTTCATACAGAAAAAAGCTCACATTGGCTTCAGACACAACGTGTTTATTTACATTTAACCAAAACACACAAACATAATTTCTAAGAGACAGACTTTTTGGCAGCTTTGTTAGCTCTTAAACTTGTACTGTTCATGTTACCTGCTAAATGGATAATACACGAGCTAGTCGAGCAGGTACAGTCTTCAATGAATATTCATGACTGTCTTAAAGAGTTAAGAGCCCCCCCTTTATTTCTTCTTCAAGTGTCCATACTATTGCAGAGATAACGACAACTGCAGTGTGTTGATACAGCAAAACATTTTACTTAATGGAGGGAACTCTAATTTTGTTTGTTATTTTAGAAGTTTTCCACTCTGCCTCCTCCATTATTTTCCTGTATCATATTTCTTTGCAACAACCTATTGTCTATATCAACTTCTGTTTTCTGTAAACAAAAACAAATTTATATCATCTGTACACTGGCTACCACAGCCTCAGTGACATTAGAGCAGATGGCTATATCAGTAAATAGTGATTAATTATAGACAAAACAGGAAATTTCAGCTCAAATAATGGAGAGGTTCCAAATTATTTGAGAAATTTCAAGAAATTTGGCTGAAGAATAGCAAAATAATGCACGTTTCCTTCCACTGCTGTTGTGTAAATGTTAGAAGTTGCTTTCTTCAAGATAAACAGCTGGTGGCACAGATTCTCCAGTCAGGTGACATAACAGTCTAATATCATTCCGCACAGATCTTATGTTTTCGTCTGCTATACTATTTTCAGTCTCTTCATTGGAGTAGTATCTTCAGTGAACATATTAGTTAACTTTTCCACTTGAACCAAGCATAAAAATTATAAAAATGCATGCAATATTTCAAGCATTTTTCAAATTTCCAGAATTTTTTTATTAGCAAATTGAAAATGAACATAACAACAGGTGGATGCAAAACCACTTACTAACGTATCTCTCCTGTTAGTGTCATTTTTGCTCAATGTGAAGGCAGTAGCAATTGACAGGCTCATGTTTTTCAGGTCAGTTGAATAAATATGCAGATTTAAGAGTTGTTATTTCTATAAACTGACTTAAAACAATCTGTGCATCTGATTTCAATCTCATCCACATATGTCAGCCATCAATGAGAAATGCACCAGACCTATTTGAAATTGCTGAAAAAAGATATTACATGTGGGCAACGATTCAGAGGTCCAAAGGCACCAGATAGATTAAGAAGTATAGTTATTGCACTCACATGTAATACCCACCACGACAGAAAGCAGCACCTCACACTCTGATTCATCCTAAAATGATGAATGAAGTGACTGAATTTCCACTTTGATGTAAGGTTTTCTTTTCATTTCACTGGTAATGACATTAACAGAAAACTAAAATGTGTTGGATAAGAGCTCTAGTATGAGTACGGTAAGAACAGTACCAAAAAGTGTGAACCTAATCTGGCTAATGCACTGCCCCTGTAGAAAGCCCAGACTCTAATAAGTCTTCTCTAACATTATCGATACATTACACATATCATAGTAAGTGTACCACTGGCCAGATATTCATAGTTTAATTCCAACAAATCCCATTCTGTGTATTACTTACATGCCTTCTCACAAAACCAGTGTTACATGTAATTAATGTACTCCTGTTATTACTGGCAACAGTTTCTTTATTGACAGGACACTCCAGAACCGATATAGTGAAATGTATCCAGGTAGCTAACTGGCAAGTGTTAGTCACTCCTGTGTTTTTCCACTACCTCGAGTGAAAGCAAAGCTAATTCATAGTCAAGTGAGGGGCAATGACGAAAGAACGTACGACTTCCCAAACTTAGAGGATACAGTGCCAATACCACACATTTTACATTTTACAGTCAGACTTACGGAAAACCAAGTTTCATTTTAGAACTTTACAGTATCGTTAAAAACCATATAAAATAAACATTTTTCATAAATTATCCTATGTTTAAAAGGAGGCAAAAAAAATATTTGCAGCCAATGATTTTTGTTACTTTGCTGCAGGATATTAAGATCTGTAATTATCATACACATCATGAACAGACACATGAGTATGGGCTGATTTGGGTTTTGAAACAATGTTGGTCTGGTGATGTTTTTCAAGCTGCTGTAGCAGTGAAAGTATTTTTAGGAAAAGCACAACTCCTGACTTCTTAAGTGTTGACAGTGAAGACAGCATTTGTTGACCAATTTCCATTTAATCAAATAATATTTTAACTTGTGGTCTTATACAACATTACAAACCCCACCACTTGGTAAGGCCAAGTTTTCAAATCAAGTGTAGTTTTCTAATGAAACAACAAACAGGGCCTCTACAGCAGCTACTATAGTGAGGATAAAGTTTGCAGTTGTGAGAAGCACACTTGTGCTGCATGGAGAAACATAGAGCTATTTCAGAATTAGCACATACACCAGATTGAAGATAAAGTTTCAGCTCAGCAAACATCCAGAGCAACTGACACTTCCCTTACCCGTTGAGCAAAAACAGAGAGGAAATTCAGACTCTCACAAGCCTGGCTTAACATCTAAAGACTTTTAATGAAAGGGACTCACGCCACCGACTACTGTACACCTGATCTACTACTTCCTGAAAGTTTCTTGGGACACCGTCCAACTCACGAAAACCACAAGTGGCAGTAAAAAACTATTACGAAGAACTGATACTTGAAACTGTTGTCTTTTAAGGTTGGATTTTATAAATAGCACATAAAAAGTGGGGCGCTGGGAGATTTTTGTAAAGATTTGTTAATATTACCCAGGACGAAGATGAAAATTAATGAAAAAGTCCAGAGTCTAACATTTGAGTATTTGGTCCACAGATGGTCTGAGCCAAGGCCTGACAAGTTGCTACTAACAGACCTACTGCCTATTTCACACTGCGTGCCTACATATTACTTGGGGCCTGAGCATAGGCATGTGATATTCTTTCTGTCTGTCTAAGACACAACACATCTGATTTGACATATTATCTTTGTTTTATAACACGCTGGTAAGGGTTTATTTTAGAGGTCCCATGTTGTCTAATGGGACCCCTAGCTAATTTCCTAGAATCTTTCCTCATAATTTCCTAAAAACTAGCTTGCATTTAGCTGTAAATTTATTTAGCTGTTTCCAAGAAAGGCTTTGCAATTTGGTCCAAATTATAAGGGAAATGGAGAAAGTGTAAGTTGTAAACACTCGTTATATTTGAGTTAATAAGAAAATACGGAAATTATGGTGTAGCTATGTGAAAAATATAAAGATTTGTCAATATCCAGTTTCCTAGAGGGACTAATATTAATTTAACTGATGTTTCCATTAAACTCATACAACAGGACACCTCAAACATGCTACCTGTCAACAGTTTCATCACAAGTCAGTGTACAAGATTAAACTACAAGTAACCATAGCAACAGTGCTTCTGCTTCATGCTGGTATTTCTTTTTTTTTTTTTTTATTGTCAACAAATCCCATGAAAAGACCATAACCAACAATACACTGGTCATACTAACAAGTACTACCTGTGCATCCAACGCCTGATATACAGTGACTTATTCCCCTATGACATAGGTGTCCAGAGACTATATAAAATATATTTATATAGAACGACTTGTTGTATATTACACAATTCACAAGCTCATAGTGGACTCTGAACCTGTGATCTTTTGATACAACTCAGACACTCAACACACAGGCAGCTTTAGCATGACAGCAGCTTAATGTGTTGAATACTGTTATGAAGTGCTATTACAGGGCTGCAATTAAAAATTATTTTTATTATCAACTAATTACTTCCATTAATCTATGAGTCGTTTGAAAATGTCCGAACATTGTGAATAATGTCCATCCCAATTTCCAGCCAAAAAACCCAAACATATAGACGGGTTCGGAAGTTTTATCATCTGTGCGATGCGCTCTCAGGCATGGGGTACAAAACGACCCAAAATGATTAAGAGCTTATGAGGAGGTCAACATGAAAGGTTGTTTTTGTGCCTAAATCTGCACAAATTCCAGAGGCAATGAGTGGAAAATGTTCATTATCTCAAGACGGAAACCTGCCGGTTAGCTCAGAATGCAGAATTAGCTGTTAGCTCCAGTGATCTGGTCACAGCTTCTGGATTTTATGAAGGCTGTGGATGGTCTTACACTGAAACTGCAGGGATAAACACCAGTTTTAAGGTAAGACAGCTCACACTGTTACTGTGTGTCTAAGGTTGTGTAATGAATATTGCTCAGGCTCTATCTTGTGTGTCTATGACATGTGTTTAGAGTTTCCATTTGGGAATTGGTGATACCTGGTAGAAGATCAGAGTGATGGCTCTGGATGAAAAATGCATCACATTGTTATGCTTACAATTTTCCATAAAATTATAAAACAGTCATGCAGTCTCTTTTCATGTGGCCGATCAATAATACTGATTAAATCTTGGATTGGCACAGTTTGTCAGGAGTGAAGCACTGCCTGTTTACACCGCAGTCATCTCTAATGTGAGTTTTTGCATTATCTGGTATATATCCAGTGCCTGGTATATTTCGAGGAAAGAGCAGGATTTTCATACATTACATAGTACTATGACAAATATGATAACCAGAATGATCACACTAGTGCTCTCGCCTAGTGCAGCAAGTAAATCGCATGACAACCTTCTTTTTTAAAAAAAAAATGTTAACAGTATGTTTAACCCATGCTACCAGTTGATGTTTCTCAACACAGAAAGGTAATTTCTCTTTACCTGTGGAGCTAGCTTTGTGAATGGCCTCGTGTAGCATTATAACTGCTACCAGCTGCTGTTTCTCACTGGAATATGTATCATGTTAGCTGCCAGAGTTGAAAGATGTCTGTCAAAGGTGGCGTATGGTTAAAAAAATTATGCAAAGCAAGCATGTGTGTCAATTACAATCCACCTATAAATAATAATTTCATGGGTTTCCAGGAAGCTGCTTTATTTCTAAATAGCGAAAATGTCCATATATGGGTTTTCTACCCCAACCCAGGTCTGAAGCTGATTGCTGAAGCTCATCCAGCAACAGTGACGCTCACTGGCTTTTGTGACAAACAGAGGCATCACTTTTTGTTGCTGATGGATTTGTTGAAAGTGTATTCTTTGGTTACTTTGGGCTTCACAACCCAAACATTAGGGGTAGGCAAATGAATCCCCAAAGCATGAATACTAGCAATACAAAGTTTTGTTTTAAGTGTTGATACTAGTGTCAACACGCATCCTTGTTGCTATTGTATGCATGTGTACAGTGATGACCTCTCTAGTCTTAGGGAAAGTATAACAGCCAATTTTTGGCATTTTATAAACAAAACAACCAAACGATTAATCTAAAAAAATAATATGAAGATTAACAATCATTTGCTGCAGCTTCGATGTCTCCAAATCCCACTCCTTATAAGAATAAAAGTTTGACTGTGCTTTGAGGCTTACCTCAAAAGTATTAAAAATTTTGTGAAATTATGAAGCTTCTTAATCTTAAATTCAGGGTACAGTATTTCAAATCGTATCAGGATGTCTGTAATCTGCTACAAATACAATATTACCATATGTGTTTATGTAACATTATTTGGGCCTAAAGCAACGTGACATGTTGCAGCCAAATACCAAGCTTAACTCAAACGTCTATTAGCGACTGTAGAGCCCAAACGATGAGCACGTTGATGACCTGTAGCTATAACATATTAAGCAGCAAAGGTTGCAGTTATCAGCTGTCGAGTTATTAAATGACAGCTGGCTGTCCAACAGAGCAGAGAGCTAATATCAGCTAGCTAGACCTGCTAAGGATGTTGCAGCTTGCGAGCAATGAAAGGTAATGATTTAGAGGGCAATTATATTGTGATATGTTTATTATTATTACTATTACCCAGTGGACATATGTTCCTTGTCTTGCACTTGGAGCCTGTGTTAGCGGTTGCAGAATGAATGCATGACAGGGCCTGGCTAGCTTAGCCGTCGGAAGCTAATCCAGCTAGCTAGCTGTCAGTTGACCTGCCGTCCTCTCAGAGCAGTCTTGCTCTTTTCATACGAGGGTAATATTATCAAAATATGTACTGCAGCTTCTCCCCAGTTTGGTTACCGTAATACTGGCCTGCCCCCCTTCCGCCCCTGCGCCTAACCCTGCTGGCAGAGGCGGTTCCCCCCCCTCTCTCGTCCAAAGCCGGGCCCTCCCCTCTCTTACCTCTGAATTTCAGTTCGTGCTGAGGCTCCAAGAGCAGAACCTGTTCCGGCCTGGCCATATCCCAACAGCTGGAGCGGGGTTATCGCACTGCAACCAGTTCCTATCGGTTACCCCCGTGTTAGGATGTTATTAAGTGCTGCAACGTCCACGGAGTTATTTTATCAATGAATTAGCGGTGGATATCCTGATCCTGTCCCCCCCCGGTCACTGGTGCTACTCGAGCTGCTAACGGCTGTTGTGATGCAGCAGGAAGGGAGTGAGAGACAGCCCGGTGACGTCACTGCCTCTGCAGAGAAAGAGAGAGGGGTGGGGGTTGAAGCAGGTTGAAGCAGGGTGATGATGGGTGATGATGGGTGATGCCAGGGTGCACCCAGGGCTAGTTGGGGCCACCACCTCAGTTTATAAGAAACCTCAATGTGTGATATTTGAGTGCAAGGAAGTGGCTAAAACATGAAGGTTGTCATTTCTGACCAAAGACTTCAGCATCTAAGTTTACCAAATATTATCATAGTGGAAGAAATAATAACAATAACAACAACAACAATATAATTATAATAATTATTATAATTGTAATGATGATAATAATGATAATAATATAGTAATGAAAATACATTTTTATAGCACTTGTAAGGCAGATCCTTTACTTGGGTTACCAGTTGTTCAACAATACTCAGCAACCCATTTACACAAGCTCCCACACTGCCATGTAATGTTTAATTATAATATTGATACCCCAAATTAAAGAGAACCTTAATTATTACAGATGTAATAGTTTACAGACATATTTCCCATCATCCACATACTTTTACCTGCTTTATAGAGAAAGTGACTTGGCTTTTTTATATACAGTACTACTGCAAAAGCCAGAGTCATGCCGAACTATCCTCAGCGACAAGAGGAACAAGTAGTCCTGCAGCAGATGGTCTGGCACCCAAAGAGCCCTGATCAGAGCCCAGTATCAGGGAGTCAGTCTGGGATCACATGAAGAGGCAGAAGACACCGAGACAGCGTAAATCCACAGAACTGTGGCAAGTTCTCCAAGATGCTTACAACAACCTACCTGCCAAATACACTAAAAAACTAAGTGTACTGAGGAGAACTGGTGCTGTTTTAAAGACAAGAAGTGGCCCTACCAAATATTGATTTCATTTAGGTTTTTCCATTTACTTCACTTCAAAACTAGTCATAGGATCATTTTTGAAAGCATCCTCACTTTACTTTTAGTTCCTAAAACTTTTGCACAGTACTATGTACAGTAGATACAACTTTGCTGGGGTTTATAAGTGTCCCCACTCTTATAAACCCCCAGTGAAGTTGTGTCAAAAAAAAGTGTCCTGCCTTCTCAGCACTATTCAAAGTGCAGTGAAAATCCCTCTGCCAGTGAAACGCACATCTCAAGTGTCTTATACATATATATAGCCAGGCGTCTGGCTGCCAACTGAACAACACAACCAATCACTAACAACATTGTCACTGTATCCCCAGGGAAAAAGTTAATGCACACATCTCTCTTGGGCCTAACTCAAGGGAGTACAAAACTACACAGAGACAGACACACACATAGGCTGCATGCAGGACCAGAGGAGGAGAGAAGATATATTTGTCAATCTTTTATTAGTAAACAATTGACAATTCCCTTTTTACACATTCGGAAATACACTGCAAACAAGTGTTTTCAGGCATTTTGTTACAATCAATATGAAACGTAGTAAAAAGCTAAATATGGTAACTACAGTGCTGATGGTATTACTGCAAATGGTGAATACGTCTATTGTGGTCACAAAACTGGCTTAGAATAGAATATAGTCATTGATTTGTGTGCAATTTGATGGTATTTATCTACACTGAAAAAAATACATAATATAGATTAATCACATTCCCAGGGCCAGCCCAAGACTAATGGTATTTTTCAATGCAAAACTGGCACACACTATCCATGCCTACAGTTTCCAAATAAGGGGAAAACATGTATCATCATTGTCAAACTTCAAATATTTTTAAGCATTTTATGTGATTAGTACTTAAATCATTATATTACATCAACAATAAAAAAAGGTTAATTATGCATGATGTAGTAAAATGGTTTTGACATTATTTGGCACCACATTCTCCGTAGCAATAAGAACTGAGCAAACAGTCAAAACCTAAAATAACATCACGGGACATTAAGAAAGTCTGACACCTTTACAAGAATGTTTCATCAAGTGATTTCACAGAGATATTAGCAGACTGCAGACGGAGTGTTAGTTAGAAATATGAGCCAATTAATGCAAACAGTCAGTCAAAAGTGCAGCTTTCAAAGTACCAGAGTGATTCCCTTTTTAATATGATTTTCTGAAGCTTAAGCAAATATTTGCTAGAGTTGGCATTATGATGTAGTGCTGTGTGAATTATCAAAGACAACAGAGTGAATTAAAAGTTTAGGTTATGACCTAGAATGCCACTCTGGTTTAGAAGGGATTTGGTTGGCCGCAATACACTGCTCATTTGATCAACTTTGTATGAGCAAAACTGTCATCAAATAAGCATAAAATGAGGTCAATAGAAACCCGTCATTATCGTCTGTTGGAGACTGTTTGCACAAGTGGAAGTTTGCTGTGTGAACATATTAGTCTGTAACCGATTTCTCGGATTAGGTCACATATTACCTTTGTCATAATAACAACTATTGCACTCCATAGGAAAAATCCTGAAAAATAGGCAGTGCTGCTTAGCACAGAACTCATCAATAACAGCTACATTTAAGATGCTTAAAGGCAAACAAAGTTTCTTTCACTTACAGAAAAGCACACATTTCATATTTATAAATGTGCAGTTGCAGTCTAATTAAGACCACATCTGTATTTTTTTTGGCAACTTTGAAAAGAGGTTTTGGGGCTTGTGAGATACAGCATGAAATTACACAGAATTAATAATTCAGTTTACACTCATGGATCAACTGCTACTAAAGTTCAATTAAGCCAATATAAGAGGTGAATGAGACTGCTAGAACTTAAGGATCACGGAAAAATAAGTTTTTCTGAATGTAAGAGGTGATGATAGGGCTTTGTGAAAGCTGTAATATACTGTATCATAATTGAAATCTGGCCCTACGGTAAGAGCCTGGAATTTAGAGGAACAAGACGGAAGAGGTTAGAGAAAGGAAAGTCAGAGAGCAGCTCTTGGAACAAAGTGAATACAGTAATTCAGAGCAGAATGGAGACAAAGGTTCATTAAGGGGTCAGCATGTCGACACAGTGCCACATCTGAATCTCCACCTATAACCTTCTGCTGAAGGGAGATTAAAGCTCTACAATCTGAGTTTCCTCTAAGTGAGGTCTCGTTTCCAGATCTTATTGTTTTCATCACAAGCCAGGTAGTAAAACAACTTTGGATGTGTGAGCCAGTGCTGATTATATGGGGGGAGAAGAAAAAAGGAAAGGCGAAAAATATTTATGGAACAATTAAAGAATTTGGCAATACCTCACAAAAATCGACTTCTCCTGTAAAACTGCTGTTAAGTAGCAGCAAAGGACTGAAGACAGGCAGGCTCAGCAGTGAGCAGTTAAAATGAGATTAGAGAAAAATGACGCTCAAGTAATATTTGGAAACAACTGGCAGGATGCTCTGTACTATGGAGTACTTCATATACACGAGTCTGTTCATAGATCTTCTGCAATTACAAGTGGAAATGTGGAACACATGTGAGCAGCTGGAACTGTTCTCGTATAATCAACTTCAAGAGTACCAGTGGAGTCAGCATTTTCTTTCTGCCTTGATTAAAGCACGGACGCTGGGAGATGTGGACTGTGAGGTTGTTCTCGTCACAGAAATGAAATTTTACAACAATTTTAAGTCGTGGTTCTAATTCTGGGATGATCAAAATATCCTTCAGAAAAAAAAGAGAGAACCGTTTATAATAAAAGGAATAGTTTGGGTAATATGCTTTTTTCGCTATGTGGTGGAGAGTTAAATAGGAACAAAACCAATCTCATATCTGACCATTACATATAAGGCAACAGCCAGCAGCTAGTTAGCTTAGCTTAGCATAAAGACTAGAAACAGGGGGTGTACAGATAGCCTGGCTCTCTTTTTATGTTGAGGTATGCTAACCAGCTGCTAGCTCCAGTTTCATATTTACCATATAACACATATACAGGTATGTGTATTTCCCAAAATGTTAAACTATTCCTTTATTATAAAAGGAAGTAGGCTCCCACACACCTTTCATTTCCGCATATTTGACTGTGTGATTGTGGTTCACATCAGAACATCCATTTGTTATTTTGCCTTGATGAAAACAGCAATCACACACTGAAATTAAAATTAAGCGTGCGCCATCCTTCACGGGTTTGTCCTCCAGGCAACATTGAGATGAGAGATTGGTACAAACACTGATAATATCTTTCATCAAAAATGCATGATAAATGAGTGATTATACACATGAAGTATAAAGATGGATCCTTTATGAAGTTGAGAATGTTTGGGGAGAAGTCTAACAAAAAAAAACCAAGCAAAAACAAAAGGCAATAACTTAAGTATTATCAAAATAATTTGGTGAGATTTAACCATTTTCAGTCCATTTTTGGTCGAAAGGTAATAGATTTGTACAAATTTACAAGTACAAATGGCTTCTGAATGAATATGATAAAGGTCCTCTGATCACCTAGGGCTATAATAGATCAGACAGAGACTGGTGTCCATAATAGAAGCCGGACTAACTGCATGTATGGGGGTCTTTCACTGACACATGAATGTATTTATGCAAGTATTTTTGTCAATGCTCAGTGAACAAGAAGGATTTCTCCTGCCTGCAATTTTCAGACGATACAAGATGATTTGCTGTGAAGTGCTGTAAAAATACATTTGCTACTATCATCAGAGTGACACTGCTGCACCCGGGCGTCAGGGACAGGAGGGTGTTTGAGGCGCTGCGTGTGGAGCCATAAGCCGAAGCAGGCCAGGGACACAGAGAGTAAGCAAAGGTCAGGTCACAGGTCATGTGTGGACAAGTCACCGGCATCATCAGCAGCACGTCCTGCGAGACTCTGAGGCCTGACGTCCCAGTTTGAAACCTTTTCCTGAACTTCCTCCTGCTCCATCTGCAACAGGGATGCGCTTACCTGCGAAACACAAACACATTTACATTGGGTTACCAACATTCAGTACATAAACACTTTTTTAGTGTTTAATGATATTTCATAATATAACAAATGACGCAATTTGTCATGGTAGCACTGCTTGCCAGTAATTGACAGTAATACTATAGCTTTGTCCCAGTTCCACACTACATACTGAGTCTAAAGGTGCTTTAGAGCCCCGGAAAGATGAAGTAAATTTTTCCACTCATGCATGAAAAGGCAGCAGTCGCCTTTCACATAATTTATATGCGAGACAATACAGCTCAGTGACAAGCTGTTAAGTAATGCCATACATTTTTTATGAGCTTCTCCATCTTGTATTCTAACTTACTAAACTTACTAAGAAAATATACTATAAAGATTAGCATAAAGCACACACTCCGTGCAAGTATCGTGTAGTCTGTAAAGGGGATGCAGCTACTGTGTATATCTTGTGTTTTTAAGGAAACTCAAGCTTATCAGTTGCCCATGACAGAAGTGAATCGACTGCTTCCTCACCCACTTGTCTCTACAGATTTTTGTTTCAAAACTAAGTGCCAACATGCCATGATTAAGTGCTTTACTTCCAAGATTATCTGGAGTTACACCTGTAATTGGCAATACTGTTCAAAATATAGTCTGCCTGCCTAAAAATGCACAGGGAAAAAGACAATTGTGTTAATGCTGTACGGTGCTTAATTTGTTTAAGTATGACACAGATCAATAGGAACCTGCAGATGTGGGGGTCAATGGCACCAAATACTCAAAAAACAGACTCACTTATCTCTATAAACACCTCATTGATGTTAATGGCATTCTTGGCACTGGTTTCTACAAAGATGGCATGGATGGAGTCAGCATAGTCCTTGGCATCCTTCTCTGTTACCTCCCTGTAAATACAGGAGGTAGATCAAAATCATTATGTTGCAATATGATTCTCCAATTTCATGCATGACCTGCTAATCAAATATTTTTTCTCCAGTTATCATGTGGAAGATTTCCCAGTTTCACAGATGATGTCAATATCAAAAGTGCATCTGAGTCTCGGAATTTTTAAACTTTGCAGAAGACATCAAGTAACAACAAAAATAATTCTTTAACTATTCCTTCTTTAACAATAAATGTGAAAGCTTACTTTGTCCACCATAAATAACTGCAACTTTCCTACTAAAAATCTACTGCAACTCAATAGCCATAATGATTAAGATGAACAAAAAGAGGTGAAAGTCTGATCACCTTACATTTAACAACAGAGTAATTTGACAGAATACCAGTCAGTATGAGCCAGCGTTCCTCCAGAGCAGAATGGACTCCAATGATATTTTAAGCCAAAAATGACTTGTGATGCTAAAACATAATATCCGCACATGGCCTCTTTTTTCAGTGAATTCATCATCTAAAACAAACATCTGAAGTCCCATCATCACTCTCAAGTTGTAAATGAGAAGGCCCCATTATAGTGCCTACTTTCATTACACAAACGATCCCTAACTCACCTGGCATCGGACAGGTCACACTTGTTGCCAGCGATGGCAACCACTATGTTGGGAGGACCATGCTGGCGCAGCTCCTTTACCCAGTTCTTCAGTGTTTGGAAGGACTCCTGGTGATACAAGTAAGCAACATGTTTCACTGAGAGAAGCAGACAGCATGTAGTTCCTCTGGTGAAAGCTTAAAGGAAATGTTTGACATTATGGGAAATACACAGAGAGTTAGATGAGAATATCAATACCGCACTTAAATCTTTATTGTGGATATGAAGCCAAAGCAATCAGCCAGTTAGCTTACGGGAGGTTATGGGCTGGAATATTTCTTGGCAAATCCATCCAGCCCAACATGCTAACTCTCGGCAAGACAATGTTTTATCAAACTATTCCTTTAATGCGCACATTAATTAAAAATTCAGGACAGACATGGAATAAAACAATGAAACTATAAAGAAAGTACTTAGCGGATTAGTGGTTGAGGAGAAAAAGTAAACAATACCTCTTTTGTGATGTCATAAACAATGATGGCTGCCGCTGAACCTCTGTAGTACATCGGTGCCAGTGCACGAAACTATGGGAAGGCAGAGAAAGAAAGCAGTGATGAGTAATGCCCTGTAGCAAAAGAGCAAAAAGAAAAGGGACGTCAAGAATTTCAAAAGATCTTCCTCAAAGACGATCAATCATGACTCATCTTTATAGACTGTTTACCTTGATTTCCTTCCAATTTTTCATTTTTGGATATGAAAAGAACACTAAAAATATCATCTCTGTGTAATTGCACTATTATATATTTTCACACCCTTTAGATCAAAAAACAGTGTCAAGGCTTTTCATAGACTAAGGCTAATCCATTACGTAGCCACAGACCATGGTGATTACACTCACTGTGCGTTTCATTAGAGTCAATAACACTGAGTGAAAATAAGAAAAACTAAAAATAAACAAAAAAGACACCAAGCACCATTTTACAAAACCAGAGGCCTGGTGTTCTGAGCCTATAAGCCGAGCAGTTTCATTTAAAATGGAAGTATGGTGAGTCTTTCCACCAAGACCTCACACATGTGGGAGCCATCAAGAGAAAGATGAGCAGAATGTGTCAAAATCTGTTAGCGTTTTGATATTTATGGAAGACTATACATTTGATCTCAGCCCAATACATCACAAAGCCCTGCATAATCACAACAACATGTGCAAAAAGTCTATAGCTGCCTGGAGGGCTGGGGGTTCCTTCTTCTTTTTTGCCAGGTTTTGGTATTTTTCTGGTAAAATACTTTCCAGTGCACAGTGAAAGCTGGCTTCAACAATTAGCCTGCTGGAATAACATTTTAAAACTTATCAGGTTTTTACCTCATGCAAAGGGAATGAGAGGGTTAAACCCAACTACAGCATCATTTTAGTATCTGACCTATTCTGAGCTACAAATAACCAGGCCATTGTATCAACAGCAGTGATGGAAAGTTACTAAGTACATTTACTCAAGTATTATATTTCAGAACAATTCTGAGGTATTATTTACATTTTCTGTCCAAAAAAGTCCAGTTGCCAACAACAATAACAATAAAATGCCACTTATATGTTGCCACTATTTCAAGAAAAACTGAACATTATAACCTTCATGAAGGGAGGATTTATTGTAGGACTTTTGTATTAGACTACGTTAGCTTTAGCTAGCTGTACTTAACAAACTGACATCTGAATGTTTTGCAAACAGACTATTTTCCATCTACAACTCCTAACTTGTGAGAGTATTTTTAAGCCCTCTTGCAATATAGGCTGAACCAGGGCTCTTAACAGGCTAATAAAACCATGTGTCACGTATTAACTAATGATATTTATTTTAAAAGAAACAACCCATCTGTTATTTCAAAAAGACCTTCACTTGGAATGACCCTGCCTTCCCGCCAATTCTATTTTCCTTTACAATACGGTGGAATAAACTATCCGTCTTGGAGTGACACTGTTACCTCAGGAAAGCACACATTCCACATAATTATAGTTGTTACTGGCCCCAAGTCCACCAACGGGTATCCAACTTGGGATATTTGGCAGAGGCACTGAGGAGAGCGCTGTCTGTTTCATTGGCCAGTGTCGGGCTGCACCACCGCCAGTCCTGTGTGGTCTATCTGTGCCTTAACCCAAAGAGCAATCACAGCGAGGCCAGACATCTGGCCACACAGCAGCCCAGAAAACAGCCCCAGTGATGCCCTTCGAGTGCTGATTAATTGCTGAAACCAATGAGCTGGGTGCGTAATGAAAGGAACCCTACTATACCAGTAGGATGCAAGGTTCCCCTTGCTTGTTTTCAGTGAGAAGGAGCAGCGAGGAGGGGGAAGCCTGGATGGGCTGTTGACAGCTGGGCTCAGACGTACTCGTAAGGCCTCATGTGGTCTCGAGATATGGATTGTGGAGTGTGGAAATCACAGAGCTTTTCCTTACTGCCCTGGTCTCTCCTTCCATGTGAATTGGCTGGCTCTGTGTTCCCCTTTCTCAACTCAACAGATTTTGATAGGCCAAAGCTCAACAGAGGTTAAAAAACAAGCTATGAAAGGCTTCAAAATACCACAGCAGCTTTGTAGGAAAACACAGTCACACACACACACACGCAAAACCTACCAAAGGAATGTTGTTACTTTTTCACTCACAGATGTGAAACACTTGGGAGACCAAGAGGCCACATGGGAATAAAAGAGGTGGATTTGTGGGAATAAAAGAAGGGGGAAAAAAATTGAAATGAATATGAAAGAATCACAGGAAAATAGAGTGTCGCAAAGAAAAGAATTATCGCACAGGAGAAAACACAAAGGAAAAAAGGAGGACATTCTGATGCAGTGTGACAGTGACTCTCAGACAAGACACAGTAGCAGCACACGCCAGTGGGCTGAGACAGCTTGGGTTTCTTCCTCTCATCTTATCTTTAAAACGGGGCTGCACTGATGTCCCCTCAAGGCCAAGAAGGAACCGTGGCTCCCAGGGTAGGGGGATAAAGAAAAGAAGCATCTTATCTCTCCTCTCTGGAGAGGACAGCAGCAGGGATAAAACATTACAACGGCAGGGGATTGTGCATGAGAAAAAGAGAAGGGCATGCACAGAAAAAGGGAAGTGATGTGGAGGGCAAATGCAGAGAAATGTGGGATAGAGTGTGTGAGTCAAAAGAGAAAGCAGTTCCTTACGCTACAACTGTCTGGGGCTTGGTGTCGATTTCACAGGCCTTAGCACTAAAACTGTATTAAGACACCAAAATGTATCCTGTATCACGCATCGTCTGTAAGTGTGGTTTCAATGCGAAACTTTGTGTGCGTGACAAAGCTTTTCAAACCAGGCTTCTATAGACACACAGGAGTCCAGATTACATAAGAAGGGTCACAAGGACATGATAATTGCTGACAAAAGACACTTTCCAGGGGTGTACTCAACATAAAATCACACAAAAGGAAAGAAACAGCACTCTTTTATGAGTGTCACAAAGTGTATGAGTGCAATGAGAAAGAAGAAATGAGATAGAAAGGAGAAGCAGGACACAGATTAAAGGTGACAGAAAGGACAAATAATGACAGACTCTACCTCTACCATACTAACACACTGAATCATCCACTGGTTTAAAGAATGAAAATCCACCACACCACGCATCATTTAAACTCTAAAATAGTGGACTCCTGACACAAAAGCACTAAAAGAAGTAGAATATCGATTAGGGGGCAGAAGTGTACCTATAGAAAGGTAAATGTTGCCCCCTATCAGAAGTAATGAATAACTGCACTATTCATGTTCCCCCAGGGTAGTTCAGGGAGTGGTTCACACACACGTAGGAAGCTTTTTCACTTCCTTTAAAACCAGTGAGAAAAATTCTGAATAAGCCAAGTTAAACTGACTTATTACAATATTAAAAATGTGTGTGTTGTTGGGCAAAAACACATGTAAATCCTCCTCAGGTTTATTATCCACCAGCCAACAAAAAAAACAAAAAACAAAATCCTACAGCCAATACCTCTGAAGAGATTACTAACCCGCTCCTGTCCTGCTGTGTCCCAGATCAGGAACTTGTGTAGTTCATTTTGGTATTGCACTGTCTTGGTCATGAAGGATGCCCTGGTGAAGAGAAATGTTTTACAAAATACAGAAAAATAACAGAACTGCAGCTGAAGCTTACAGGTTTTATTCAGACTTATTTTCAAGAGTCTGAGACAGCGGCAAAGACACACATCTTCACTTCATCATCATTAGCTGATTTAAGATGTCTTATACTCTGTGCTAGCTTTAGTAAACAACATCACGTTAAAAAAAAGTCAGATTTACAGTCAATTACAGTGTGACACATACTCTGTTTTTGAGGCTGATAATAAGAATTGGTTTTGATTATAAAATTAGATTTTGATTCTATTATGAAAAATTCAATAACAACATATCTAACTGCATTCTTGGCATATTTCACAGATAAATAAATAACTGTCAGTGTTTGTCAGTGTAATGGCGATGCTTGCATTTTACAATGTTTGTAATCCTGTATTGGAATTTCTTATTATTTGACATGCTGACAGAGATATATCTGTGAGAAGCTAAGATTGGTCAATAATATTGGTCAAAGTTATTCAGTTTACTGTAATATGAGACAGAAAAAGCAAAAATTCATTATATTTGGAAGCCAGGGCCAGTAAACTGTTGGCATAGGATATTTCAAATAATTATTCAATTATCAAAATAGTTACAGATTAAATGTCTGTCAAATGTTTAATCTACAGATTCTTTCAGCTCTGACTGCCATGAGTTATTGATGATTGACAGAAATCAGCTGACTACATGATAATGTCCTACAACAACCATAAGCACAACAAATGGGACAGAGGATATAAACATCACTTCCAGCGTGGGAGACAGCAGGAACTTACCCAATTGTTGGGTTGATGTTTGGGTCAAAGCTGTCCTCCACAAATCTCCAAACAATACTTGACTTTCCAACACCAGTATCCTGCAGAGACAAAATAAAGACAGTGCTTACTAAACTCAGTCAGAAGCAGTTACTAGAAATACAATCACAATGATAAAAACACATTCTCTGGCAATAGGCCTGGACATTATTGCTTTATGTGGCCTCTTCTGCTTCCTGCTCCTCTTGTAGACCTACAACTTACAGATTAATGAAACAGGACACATGTGGTTAAAGGAGAGGCCTCCATAATTCTAAATCATGGTTTATGTTGTTGTTGCTAATATGGTGGAGGAGAGGCTTCCGTCTGGCCACTCAGCCATAAAGCCCATAGATCGATGGTGTGCTGCACTGATGGCTGTCCTTCTGGAAGTTTCTCCCATCTCCACACAGGATCTCTAGAGCCCAGTCAGAGTGACCACCGGGTTCTTTCTTCATCTCTCTTACCAAGGCCTTCTCCCCCAAATGCTCAGTTTGGCTGGGTGGCCCGCGCTAGAAAGATTGCTGGTTGTTCCAAACTTCTTCCATTTAAGAATTATGGAGGCCACTGTGCTCTTGCGAACCCTCAGTTTGTTATTTTCTCTATTTTTTTGTAGCCTGTGCCTCAACTCAATTCTGTCCCTTAGCTCTGCAGGCAGTTCCTTCCACCTCATAGCTAGGTTTTTGCTCTGATATGCATTGTCACCTGTGAAACCTTATATAGACAGGTGTGTACCTTTTCAAATCATGTGGTAAATTCAATTGACTGGACATGATTTGAAAAGGACTCCAATCAAGGTGTAGAAATATCTCAAAGATGATCAAGAGAAGTGGGAGGCACCTGAGCAAAATTTCAAAATTTCAATTTCAAAAGTGTCATAGCAAAGGGTATGAATACTTGTGTCAATATGATATTTCATTTTTTTCTTAATAAATTAGAATTAAGTATTTTTAAAATTCTGTTTTCACTTTGTTAGTGTGTAGATTGGTGAGGGAAATTAATTTAAATAGATTTTAACATAAGGCTGCAACATATCAAAATTAGAAAAATGTGAAGTGGTCTGAATACTTTCTGAATGCACAGTGTTTCAGGAATGTATTAATTGGATGCTGCTAAAGAAATGATGGCTGAATGCTGTTGTTGAATGTGGTCTGGATATGGATGGATGTGACTGATTTTTAGATTTTTAAGTGCAGAAAAGACAAAAATTATTTGAGAATATAATGTATGTACTGTCCTTGTCACTCTATTGATCACAGGTATGAGCATATGTAATGTAGCCCATGTAAACAAACCAACCTGATGAAGGAGCAATGGGGTTTATTTGATGTTACAGGTACGAATATGAACTACAGGCAAACATGTTTAGATAAAAATCCATACCGACTTACCCCCAGGAGACACACTTTTAGCTCTCTCAGTGCCATATCGATCTCCTCTCTGTCAAAATGAGTTTGTTGTGATGATGATCATTGACAGTTTTCTCCTCTTATCTTCAGTATTCTTCAGGTGGCCTGTGTTTACAAACAACTTTACATCATCGTGACCAAAAGCTGCCACACACACGCCTCAAATTAGGTAGTAATTATTGCTGTTAGCGTTAAAACGTCCAATATCCGGTCGTATTTGCCATATTGTGATTAATAGTAAACAAGCTAACTAGCTAACAGTGAAGCCTCCAAATCGCCCCGTCTCCATCTTGAACTCTGTGGTCACGTGACTGCTCAGCTCTCTTTTTGTGTGTGTGTGTGTGTTTGGAGACACACAAAGCCCACGGGCTGTTATTTATGCCCAGTTATGTCGACTGTGTGCCCAAGCTGAGAAAAACAGTTTATCCGTTGAGTTGTTTACAGAATAAACCACCGGTGAATATCAGCGTCAGGAAGTGCTCTCAGGAAGTAGTTTGCTACCGTGTTTGAGTGACAGCTGTGCGGTGACAGCCCTCACCGGGACAGCGGCCCCGCAGAGCCGAGCCGAGACTCAAGATGGCAGGTAATGGCACTTTTTAAACTGTGTTTTCTTATATATTTTGACGCCTTTCTGGCACTTACAAAGCCGTATTATGCTCGTCAGAAATGCAACTGTTAAAATAGCGGCGCCTGCTTCGCTACATTTGTGCTATTCCAAGGCGAATTGTTAGCTTCAAGTCAAGCGAAAGGGCTGGACAAGCCGTGTTAGCAAACTTAGCACCGCTAGCTAGCTAGCTAACGAAAGCTACTCAGCGGTATCGAAATGGGTTGCTTTGGGGCTATATCTAAAGCGTATAACTTCACAGTATGTGTAGTTTTATTTTAAATCACCAATTTATTCTGTAGTTAGAAACTATCGAACGCCTTCAGCCGCGTTTATTATCGAACTGTTGTCATAGCAAGGGCTAGCGAGGTGACCTAGCTAACGTTAGCCAAGTTGCTAAAGTCATTTTCAGCCATAAGCTGGCCAAATCCTCCTTTATACCATAACAAAGGGGAGATGTTATTCTTTGCCAACCTGGTCCTTGTTGCTGTTAATAAAACACACGTAACGTTATTTACTCCACTCATGAAATACCATGTTTAATGTGTCTTTTCTAGATGAGAGTTGTTTTTATATTTGAAGCACATTCCCTTGCTTGCCCAGCTGTAAACACAGACATTAGCCGTCCCACCACATGCTTCTCCTTCTGGGACTTATTTCTGGGCTTTTCTTTTGACTACGCTTCCCTACTATTGTCCTGTGTCTAGTACTGGGTGGTACTGAATACTTATCCTAAAAGAAAGTCTTCTTGTAGTGTCAGTATGTTATATTATCACACAAATATGATGTAAAGACGTTGAAAATCACCTCTGAACAAGACAAGTTTCCCTGTCTCATTTGACTGCATGATAATGTGAAACCAAACTAAAAAGATAATTTTCCAACGGCAAGATAAGAAATTTTGCAGGGAAGAATTCTTAGAATTCTGATTTAGTACCTCCTTTGTATTTTTAGTTTTTTCCCCTTTCTTTATTGACGTTACAATTAGTTGTTTAAGAAAAAAATAATCAACAGCTTTTTTGATAATCTATTAATTTCTAATTGTGAGCTAGTTTTTCTTTATCTTATGTTTGTGATAGTTAACTGAGTATTTTTGGATTTGGACAAAAGAACATTGTTTCGAACGTTGTGCTTTAGAAAAATGTTATTGTGAGAAATATATCATTGTTCACTGTTTTGTCTGACCATTTTTAACCCAAACATTAATCAAGTAATCACACTAAAATCTGCAGATTAATCAATAAAGAAAATAATCATGAATTGCAGACCTAATTCTCACAAAGGAAAAGGAATATAATTTTCTTGTGTCACCAAATGAGAATAAAAAAGGGAGTTTGGGTGAGAGGGGCTTGTTACAATTCAAAGAAAGATCTTATAGGTAGTCTAGGTATTAGTAGTTTTAATAGCCTTTGGATCCCTGCTTGAGAAAAAACATTACTTTGACATTTAATGATTTATTTTGATTTCTTCTCTTATACATTACTACTCCGATAATGTCCTGTGATTGCACGTATCGGTTTTGCAGAGTGATTAATCAGCATTATCACTGTGATTTATTGTCAATGTTATTGAAGGACACTTTGTCCCCTCTTAGTAATTTGCAGCTTGTAAACCTGCAAACCCAGAACTTCTTTTCATTTTGTAGGGCAGACTGGTGTATAAAGACAGTGATGGTATATTGATGACAAATCTTCCACCATCAACCCCCCACTCCTCTAATTGTCTTGTCCTTGCAGGTCTATCTTTATACTTTGAAGATGGCCATGATGATTTGGACGACTGTAAGTACTCCAGTTATTTTAATCTGCTTACAAAATCACATTAAACAATACCTGGATTGAAGGATTACTTTCTTGCATATATGATATGTGGAACTTTGTTTTCCCTGCTTTCAGCAGTAGGGTATATATGGAAGTGTCATCTTTCTAGGCAACCCCATTCACCCATGTGAAATTTAAAGCTGTCAACAGTATTTCAGGGTTTTACGCCATGCTATTATTAGCAGTTATACAGACCAGCGGTCCCTGTTGTCTACATTAGCCAGGGTGATGAAACAGCATTTAGATCCAACTGCAAAGCCAGTGTGTATTTATAGTTGGACCATTAAATGGAATAATCAGTTAGACTTGAGTCTTTCTGCTTTATCCACACATTGGAGGTTCTTAATTCCTGACATTTAGTGTGACTCAGTATCATCAACATGACACTGTAAATACTGCGGTATATCTGTCAGTGTCCTAAGGATAAATGTTTAGTTTTTGTAGGCATTGTAAGTGTGTCTCAGACATTGCTCCAATTTGTGTTACTCTAAAATTACTTTTGTCTCTCTCCCACAGTTGGATTTGATGACTATGGTTCAGAGTGTGACGGCATCCGCATCACAGCCTTCCTTGATGCAGGACAAGACAACCTAACTCCTCTTGGGAGGCTAGAGAAGTATGCCTTCAGTGAGAATGTTTTCAACAGGTAAGTGGAGCCCTGTGTCCAGGAAACACCCAAAACAGACAAAATGGTTAATATCAGACAATAAGAAGCCTGTACCACGAAACGAGATTAGTGGGTTATCCAGCTACGTTTGGTCTTAATTCAGGTTTTCTAGGATCACAAAACAGAGGGTAGATCACCATGTTGCATAGGTAACCTGCTCCAGAACACTCCAGCGGATCAAAGGAAAACCTGCCAATAGCCTGACTACAAACCGGTCAGATCACTGGGAAAACTGGAGTCATCATTCCTACAGGATCCTGACAGTGACAAAAGAGCTTACAATAGTGACGAATAATGAAGAGCAATATAGATTTTTATAGATGAGTCAAATAATTTTGCTGTTCCAGTCTTTCCACATGTCATGGAAGGGAATAGTTTACCATACAAAGTAACTACATAATGACAATAAATGCTCTATTTCAATTGCAAAAAGATCCTGTTATTGCCAACATGATTCCTGACAGTGTAGATGCTTTTGCAATCAGTGCAGCTCAGAATAACATGATTATAACTGGCAATGAAAAACTAAACCTCCCGTTGTCTTTTATTAGAAAAATAATCCACATAGTTAAATATTCCCCATGATTACAAATGTCAAACATTTCACTCACACTAAAGACATATATACTGATTCCTGTACATATTCATAGCATTAACCTTACTTTAATATTTGGAAAATATTTCCAGTGTTACAGCTGCTTATTCTATTCTGGTTATGTGATTATATTTCTTAAATTTCACCTTGTTGAATATCACTCTCTGCTGTTTTAAGCAAATTTACCTGTGGGCATCATCATTCAATCTCTTGTCACATTAAGTATTTCATTAAGGGTTCTGATGATATCACATGTAATTTACAATTCTGCCTCTTACAATCGGAAACGTTTGTAGCTGCATGGTAAAACCCAACTGAGCCAGTTTTGTAACCAGTTTTGGGATACACGTTATTCAGGACAGTTCATGTTAGGCTCAGTGAAGCAAGGTTAACGCAAAGAGAGCCAGACTAAGTCGAACTCACTTCATCATACAGGCCCCAGGTGTTCATAACTGGCTCAGTGCAATGTACCCAAAGCCACCCAGAGCTGTTTTATGGATTGAGATGTTTGCCATATTGTAGTTTGATATGCTAAAACTTCATTCAGAACTCCCATATCTCTTAGTTAGCTACTACAGCTGTTGGTAGTCAGCTTTTTGAGATAAAATTATTCAAAACTTAGGGCTGCAGTAACTGAGGTGGAAAGTAAAGATATCCATTCAAAGCTTAGTTCTTTATAATTCACAAATACAAAGTTACACATTACAATACATAAAAATGCAGCCAAAAATATGCTTTTAATCAAGCTTCTCTTTCCTTTCTGACCATGGCTATGTCCACAGTAATGTTAATGAACTTGAGCTGCATCCTTATTTCTACACTGTGGCCTTCAATCCATGCAAAGGCCACTTTATTTCTTGGTTATCACTCATTTGTATTTTTCTTCAAGGTAGTGTTTATTTGTGATTATTTTCATGTGTGTTACCAGAAAGAGAATTAATCTAGTTTTGGCATTTCAGTTATAGAACCCTGTTTGACAAGTGAACCATGATTTCAGATGTCTCTGCTGTAGTGTAGATGTCATCTCGTGGTGACGATGGTGTTGAAAACGTTGTGCCACTCCTAGTCAATCTTAGTAACAAGGAAACATCTGCAACCAAGTGGAACATAGTAACAAGGAAACATCTGTCAAATGGCAGAGAAGTATCACTTGATGAGAGGATTTAGCCGGATAATATTCAGAATAAGTTTTCATCATCATTATAAAGGAGTTAAACTCCATCACGTGACTGTTCAGCATTGATGTGACTTTCTTAGTAAGTAAAGTTACATTTTTTACTGTTTTTCTTATATGCCATTTAAACCTTAAAACAAGAAAATGTGTTATTTGCACTAATAAAAGAAGGCATCAGAAATTGAAATATTAGACTGACACATCTTAAGTCATCTCCAGACATGTTTTTTCATAGTCATCTGGACGAGACTCTGCATTCCTGTGTATTTACTAATCACATACCCGTGTTAACTCTATAGTTCAGGAATGCAAAAAGACTTTAAGTAGAGCCCTGGGTGGATGGTGTCTGTCTGAACATGGCATTAAGTTGACAAGAGTACTCCCTGTTTATAATAGGTTGTTAAGGATATTTTGTGTTATGTGTGGATTTTAATGTGGTACTTTCTGCTTTGTAAATAGTAAAAGCCTGCCAGGTATACTGAGTATGTGGTTTTTTGAATCATCACAGTTCCTCTGCAAACACTTACTACTGCTCTGTTGTCCCTACACAAATGTGTTTAGCTCCTGTCGTCATGCTTTTCATACTCAGCTTTGAAGGGTTCAACCCCTCCTGTCATTTCCAATACATGTGGGTGTAATGTACTTGACAGCTCTGTCAGTGCTGTGTGTTACGCTCTATGCACCCTGCACTTGTAGGTATTGGCAGACAGTCTACTAACTCAAAGCTCCTGTTGCTTTCCAGGCAGATCGTGGCTCGTGGCCTGCTTGATGTGCTTCGAGAATTCAGTGACAATGAAAATGACTTTATCAGTGTCATGGAGACAGTTGCCAGAATGTCAGAAGATGGAGGTAGATGCATTTTCCTTTTCACCTGTTTAGTTGTCATGTCTTTAGATTAATCTGCCACAGCCTAATATTAATCCAATCCAATTTGTATTTTTAATAAGAACAATTCATCCCTTTGGATTTAATCTCTACATGGTTGAAGGTATAATGCACCTGTTTTATCTTTGTTCCATAATCATGTAATGTGATTTGTGTACTCAGAGCCCACAGTGCGAGCAGAACTGATGGAGCAGGTCCCCAACATTGCAATGTTTTTACATGAAAGTCGGCCCAACTTCCCAGCCGCTTTCTCAAGATACTTGGTACCAATTGTAGTCCGGTATCTCACTGATCCAAATAACCAGGTAGGTTTTAGATTTATGGTTTTCTAGCTGACAAAAATCACTACTCACTAAGAATATACTTTTCTTCTACTTCTAACATATTAGATGTTTGTTGTTTATTTTTTGTTGGGTGATTTTCTCAACTTAAATAGAATAAGTAAAGTATAAAAAGCAATCAGATTTATTTGTGCAAAGTTTAAAAAAAACAAACAAACAAAAAAAAAAAGATTCTAAACCTGCTTCCATCTTTCTAGGTGCGGAAGACAAGCCAGGCAGCGCTGCTCGTTCTGTTGGAGCAGGGCCTCATCTCTAAAGCTGACATGGAGACCAAAGTTTGTCCAGTTCTGCTAGACCTCACAGAACCCAGGAGTGATGATGACTACAAAATAGAGGCTGTTGCTGTAAGAAAATCCACTTGTGTTCTAAGTTTTCTTTTAGCTGTCTGTTATTCAGTATTATGGTAGTAAGCTTGACTGAAATATAGCTAAAAACCGCAGACGTACTAGACAAACTGGCTTTAGACTATAAAGGCTCACCTATTAAATCAGTATAAGTTCAATGCAGCCAGAGAGAGAGTGGGTTTCTTTTATTGCTACTTGGTGATCAGTCATTGCCTGTCTAATCCAGTCGACAGGCTCTTGTTTTATAGAGCATGACTGATGCCAGCAGATATTGTTTCTGAATGGTATGAATTGAAATTTGTCATGTGTTATTGAACTGTCAAAGTATAAATGCATTTCCTGAATGGATTTGTAATGCATCATTTTGAATTCCATGCACAGACTTTAAATGTGATTATTATTTATATTCTGTATTATTTATATTGTATTTAGTTGTTAGCTATTCACTCATTCAGTTCACCCAAATCAAATCAAGTTTTGTCAAATCAGGTTCAGCCCCTATTAACACACATAACCTCTTATATAACTCTCACACACACTTCCTATCCAGTCCCTGATTGTTTCTCCCTCAGTGGCACAGTATTTGACTTTCTATAAAGCTTTTCAGTTCAATTTTCAACTAGTTTTCAGTCATCACTGCAGTGTAGTGATGTAATTGAAGCACAGTCTTGAGTTGTGATGGCACTAAATGCTCTCCATATATGTCCTTTTACAGATCATGTGTAAAGTTGTCACCATGTTGAGCAAAGACACAGTGGAGCACCTACTACTGCCTCGTTTCTGTGACCTGTGCAGTGATGCCCGACTCTTCCAAGTCCGCAAGGTAACAACCCCCAAACCATGTTTACATCCTCCAGCTTAAAGATCAAGATACTTGTTACAGTCTGAAATTACCTACAAGATATTCTGTTTCAAACTGTGGTGATAACTGAGCCAGCTCTCACTTGAGCAAGAGTTTAATTGTGTTTTGGAGTTCCACGAGGATAAATTCAATAACTTTAATTCAATGCTTTAATTCTGTTTTGCGCATCAACTTAGCCCACACTATACTGTTGTTTTCTGAGGAATGTTAATTCTCTGGCGAACTGGTGCCAGTTGGGGAAAAGTTTTTGAGAGCTCCAAAGGTGGTCAGACATGGTGAATAATTTTTTGGCTATTTGTAGCGGTGAGACTTTTTTTTTAATCAAGTAAACCTCCCTCTTCTCAATAAGCTAAACTTTGAAGTTCATTACTTTTTTTTGTTGCTTGTGTTGCCCAGGGCTTCAGTCTTGTTCAGTGAGCCATCAGACAATTTTCCAACAGTATTGTCAGGGAAATTGTACAATTGGAATATAGCTTTACACATATTAAGCCAATGCAGATGATGTATGATGGTTTTGCAGGAAAAAAATAAAAATTTTTATTGATTCGAACATTTAGATGTTGTGCAACTTCATTGTAAAAAAAAAAGTTAAAGCTTTTGGAGCTATTGCAAATGTGATCTTGTATTGCATTTTTTCCGAATTTACATTTTGAGGTTTACATGTTATGAAAAACAAATATGATCAAATCATTGTAGTTAAGTTTGTTTTTTCTGAGCAAAGTCCAGATGCCAGACCAATGGGGAGGTTTTCTCAACAAGGCTGTGTGAATAATGCATGTAAACAATGCAAACAATCCCAGGACATTACACTAAAACAAATGCACATGTCTCATGTTGCTCGGCAATGGCCACTTAACCATAGCACACAGCAGTGAAAACCCTACTGATATACTATGTGATTGAGCTAGAAAAAATTTGGCAATTTTGGCAATTTGGCATCCTGTTGACTCTCCTCTTAAATCTATAACTTATCCTGACTTTTCTCTTATGGTATAAATTATTATTATTAGCATCTTTTATTTGGGTCTTAAGAAGGGTGTCAGTGTACTTATCATGTTTGTATTATTTATGTCTTACAGGTCTGTGCTGCAAATTTTGGAGAATTTTGTTCTATTGTTGGTCAGGAGGCCACAGAAAAACTACTGGTGAGAGACTTGAGACTCCATTTTCATTACGTATTTACATTTACGTCATTATGGAACATGAAAGTTAATCATTGGTGTCCTTCATGCGTTTCCTGAGTCAATGCTTAACGCATAACGCATCGCATGCGTCAAGTTAGGTGTGTTTAAATACTGTCATGCAGCTTCACGGTTTATCAAGTTAATAAGTTACTTGTACCATACCACAAGTTTGTGTGCACCCTTCGTGTATACAAATCCCTTCACACTTGAAACACTCAATGTTAATTTAAAGTTGCACTGACTAGTTTTGCTTTTAATATAGATGCCCAAGTTCTTCGATCTGTGCTCAGACAGTCTGTGGGGCATCAGGAAAGCCTGCGCTGAGTGCTTCATGATGGTCTCCAATTCCACCTCTCCAGAGGTGCGACGTGCAAAACTGTCCCCCCTGTTCATAAGCCTCATCAGTGACCAGTCCCGCTGGGTAAGACACACACGTATACAGGAAAAATTGTAATTCATACAATTGCATAAAAGGATTGGCACATTTATGTGTAACTTCCTCTGTACTATGATGAAAATAGAGCACTTATTACTGAGCTCTTGAATCTAGAATGTTTGTTTTCCTGAGCATGGTATGCATCCTCCTGTTCCTGATTTTGAGCTGTGTACTTTATGTTTATTTAGATGACAATGTTCTATTTTTCAGTACTTTCAAAAAATCTCCAAAACTTTCATCACTTAACTGGCAGTTTTGCAGACACCCAGCGTAGTATAAACAGAACTGCATACGGTTCCATTGTCAACATCTGTGTATTATTTTGGACTAGATCTGACTTTTAAAATGGTGACCCATAAAGCTCTGTTCATTAATACCTTAAGACTCTAACCAAATTTGGATGTTTGGCCTAAAACCTAATACACTTCTTTGTAGTCACAGTTAAACTGACAGATTCCTTCCTCTTCCACTTACAGGTGCGCCAGGCTGCCTTTCAGTCTCTAGGACGTTTCATCTCCACCTTTGCCAACCCTTCCAGCACAGGCCTTCACTTCAGAGAGGACGGCGCCCTACTAGAAGTCCCCAGGTGTACATTAGAAGGGTAAGACCACGTGAACCTCACAACTAACAGCAGACATTAAACGAGACACATAATGATGTTTCTTCTTTAGTCTGTTCAAATTATAATAGTGTCAATGTTCTGTTTTGTGTATCTTGGGTCAAAGTTAGGTGAAGACTGTATTGTAATTTTATTTAGTGAACTCTTTATCAGTTGATACAGTAATTACAGCAAAATGCTGTGGCACAATCCAAGTATGAGTTTGTGTTGGCACAGACACAGCTTAAAGTATTGCATCATTGGCCTAATGAATCATGTTCATAATTCACTAGGATTGAACAGGAAAGGCCAGTTTTATCCATTTGCTTCAAGGTTTGACTGCAGAAACAAGGGAATACAAGGAATTGAAGTTGATGTAGAAGCATTTTCCCTGAATCCTTTTTTTTCCAGAAAATCGTTTTTACCATCATAGACGTACTTTATAGAGTTTGAAATTTACCCTTAAATGCTCCATTTACACTAGGCTAGACTAGGTTTGACCAACATTTAGAAAGAGGCTGATGACAAGTACAGTACTTCCCCTTTCCTTTATTCTGTATTAGTTATAAGTATTCCTATAAATATTGTTACTCCCATTTCAGCGACTGCTCCCTTAACTCCCTGAACTGCTCCGGTATCAGTGGCTGCCACACAGAAAGAACCATTGCTCACACACCTCCCAACCAGGACGGCCGTGCCACACCGTCCCCAGAGCACATGTCAGTAGCTGACAGCGAGGACATGCACAACTTTGACGAAAACCACACTTCAGCTCCTGGAGAGATGCACAGCGGTTTCACCCATAATGTCTCAAACAGCAACGTCAGCCCTACGACTACAAACAACGCAAGGAACACAAAAGACACGGAGCAGACAGATGAGAACTTTAATTCTTTCCACTACTGGAGGTCTCCTTTACCAGACATCAGCGGGGAACTGGAGATGTTAAGTTGTCAAACATCAGAGGAAGTGACAGAGTGGGAGGAAAAGAAAGAGAAAGCAGAGGAGGAGGAGGAGGAACCTGAAGATGGTTGTCTTGATTCCAAGCTGAGTCATGGCAAAGCTACAAGTGACCAGATCCAGAAGGTTCTGGATTGTTTGCAACCGCACATGGATGACCCAGATGTACAAGGTGAGTATACAGAGCCAGAATCTTTGTGAATTACATTTGATCACCTGCTGTCACTGTGTATTTACTTTGGCACTTTATTGGCATATAGATTGAGCTGTGCATGTGTAATTTGCCTCCAGCTCAAGTCCAGGTGCTGTCAGCAGCTCTGAAGGCAGCCCAGCTCGACAGTCCAGCAGACAACAGCCCACCAGACAACAGCCCGACTGAACCCCAGCCAGAAATGCAACCTGAGAGCAACACAGAGAGCCCGTCTGTTGAGAGCAAATCTGTGGAGGTTCAGTCAGAGAGTGATGAGAGCCCCACAGAAGAGGAGCAAACGACAGAAACTCCCCCAGCTATGGAGTCGAGTCCTGTGCAGGAGCAAGGAGATGAAGAGACACAGACTGAGCCCCTGGAGGACCAGGAAGAGTCTCCTCCCGACTCCCCTGTTCTAGTACGAGACAATTCAGATTATTGCAGTGTGTTAAAACAGATGTTGTATATTATATTGCTGCACAGATATAACTACATACATTTACTGTATTTAAGATGGAATTATACTTGATGCAAAGAGTTCTTCTGTAGTGTTTTCTCCTGTTAATGGCACCACCACAGCAGTTGATGGATATATCGTACATGATCAGATCTTATCTCCATTTAAAGCGCCCTGAAATTGGTTCATATGTATTCATGAGTAATTCGGCAACGTTGAAAGTTAAACAGTTGTTATTGTGTGGGTGTGGTCTGATCAGGACTGACAGTGGGCTGGCAAGTAGGGCTGAATACAAAAAAATCAATTTTCCAATGAATTGCAATTTTGCATTTACTCCTTTACTCAGTAAACATGTACATCTGTTTGTTCCCTAATGGTCTGTGTGTGAATATTTGTATTCTCCTCAGGAGTCTGAACTGATTGAGAGTGTGGAGGAGGAGGGAAAGGAAGACTCAGCTCACAGCCCAGTGTCTGAGGATAAGCCTAAGATCCAGGTTAGTAAGCACTTCTCTCACACATCCTGGAAATATTGATCTGCACTTCACTGCTGGTATTGAATAGCTCACATATGTATTATTAAATACCCTCTCATTGTGCATCCCTGTTCCCATTTGATCATTGAACTCTTTAATCTCTCTCTGTGTCTCCAGAATGTCATCCCCCAGCAGCTGTTGGATCAGTACCTCTCTATGACGGACCCAGCCCGGGCCCAGACGGTGGATACAGAGATAGCCAAACACTGTGCCTTCAGCCTGCCGGGAGTTGCTCTTACTTTGGGACGACAGAACTGGCACTGTCTCAAGGACACATATGAAACCCTTGCTACTGATGTGCAGGTAAGCAGAGAAATGGGGAAATCATGAGGGTAATGGGGGATTACAGTTGCTGTTTCAATTGCATGAAAAATACTGGCCATACTGTGACAAAATTATTGCTCTAAGTAAAGCTCATTTTAAAATTTCTTAACTCAAGGATATGTAATTTTGACACTGGAGCTCAGGGTTTTCTGCCATAAGAAGATTTTAGTCATAGTCAGAGCCTATATAAAGATAAGATGATATAGTGTAGTGTTTCAGCGTTGGTCATCTTGTAGACTGATGGAAAGTAATGTATTGATTTCCAATTAAACAGCATTAGTAGTTAAGGTTTATGTTTTACAGAAGGACCCTGTGGTGAATAATACATGTTTCTACATTAACATCAGATATTCAGATGTTTTTTGGTTTTACACTTAAAATATTATTTCAAAATCCACATCCGACCCAGCTCGCCCCCTAGAGGACTGGCCAACATACCAACAAACAGACACTCTCAAGCCATTAAAACACACAGCAAAAACAACACACTGACAAAAATAAAAAATGAATAATTTCCAATTATAAAAGATGAAGATCTCATAGAGCCATGACAAAATCTGCCAAACTGGGTCGATGACCTTGTTACACATGTAGGGGAATGTTTTAAAAACCTTCCTCAATTAAGTATAATATTTAGAATTTATGATCATGATCGTCTGATGGTCCAGTTTTTATCCCTCTAATTTAGATTCATTGTTTCTGTGTCTTATTTTTTATCGTATTCTGATTGGTTGGTTTGTAAATGTGGCTTGTAGCAGCAGTTTAATTGTGGGCTTTTGGTCTTTAATGCAAAAAGTATTTTACCACATTTCTCTCATGATTGTCTTCATTTTGTTTTTTTGATGAATCAAAGTTGAACAGTGTAAAGTGGCCTTAACATGACACTTCTTGTTATGCAAGTGCATTATTTGAGAATGTGAGCAAGAAAGGGAAATGTACAAGGTGTTGCTTCACCTCAAATAGCTGCAGTGATTGCGTGACTCGGTCACACTGTTCTTCATTATCAGCACTGAATGTCACTGTTAGCGTGACAGCATTGCAGTGGACCATTAGTCACTGATGGATTCAGATAAAATTACCTGTTTCTCAGTAATTTATTTTACTTTATAATTATTGATAAGGTGGTATAATCATAGATGCAATAAGACATTTTTGTTTTGCTATTCAAAAAAGCAACCTATTTTTTTTTCTTTCATTACACTTGCTTGTTCATGGCTGATGCTATAATCTTTTTGTATTTCTCTCCCTCCTACCTCCCCCCTCTTAGTGGAAGGTGCGGCGTACACTGGCTTTCTCCATCCATGAGCTGGCAGTTATCCTGGGAGACCAGCTGACGGCAGCTGACCTGGTCCCTATCTTCAACGGTTTCCTCAAAGACCTGGACGAGGTCCGCATTGGTGTGCTCAAACACCTGTATGACTTCCTCAAGGTAAGTTTATAAATTTATATGTTTATAGATTCAACTGCTGCTGTTCCAAGAGTGATAACAATTTTTGTGGGTAAGATTAGTAAGTTTGGTCTTTTTTTCTTTTTTTTTTTTTCATATACTGTTTAAATATTAGCACAATACTAGAAAAGTTTGGTTTGCTCTATAATGTTAAAGCAATACTGTTGTGAATATGATGACAAAAAGGACTCGGATGCAACAACAGCTCTGTGATTTGATGAAGAAAATCATAGTTGGTTTACAGGTAACACTAGATAACCAAGCTGGTTTATGTGCATTTCTTTGCTGCAGCTGCTGCATGCAGACAAGAGGAGAGAATATCTGTACCAGCTGCAGGAGTTCATGGTGACGGACAACAGTCGCAACTGGAGATTCAGATATGAGCTGGCAGAGTATGTCTCCTTTTTCGTCCTCTAGTCAGGAAGGAATTTGGAAATAATTACATTTACATTTTTAGCAGACTCTTATCTAGACTGACTTCCAATCAGTGTCCTGCTCATTAACAGAATGGCAGTACTGAATTCTTCTCTTGTAGCATAGTGTATTGGTTAGATTTAATTGTGAAGTCAATCTACTGTCAGTTTCAACAAAGCAGTTACTAATTTCTTTCCATAATTGACTATTTTAAATTGTGGATTATTTTATTTTGGTTATTGGTATTTAATATGATAATTGCTCCATCCCTGTCTCTTTCCAGGCAGCTGATCTTGATCATAGAGTTGTACAGCCATTACGATGTGTATGACTACCTCAGACAGATAGCACTCACACTCTGCTCTGACAAAGTCTCAGAGGTCAGGTGGATCTCATACAAACTGGTAAGTTTACAGCAGATAGTATGATTTGGGTTTTTTCTTCTGGTATAGGGAGCATCTGGTGAGGAAATACATTGGCAGCTTGTGCCAGATGGTTGGGTGAGCAAAGACACTGGAAAACTCTAAACAAAAGGGGAATGAGTCACACAGATGGATGATGATTAGTGTGTGTTGTTGTGAGATAAAGTAATCCCCTGAAGGTGGTAGTTTGATCATCTCAGCATGTCTACAAGGGCAATGGACAGCAGTTAGGTAGTCACTTGTACACCTGCTAAGTTGTCATTTGTTTACGTAATAATTCAACATTTTGGTTAATCTTAATATTCCTGATGAGATAGACTTTCATTTGGTTCCTTGAGACCCCAGAAAGGCACTCGGCTATTCCAAGAAAGCCCGGAACATAACTAACCATTAAAGGACTGTACAGCATTTTTACATGTTTTTTTTTTATGGATTAATCAAATGAGATACAATGTGTTAATTAGTGAGATGTAGAGATGACAGAGCCAGACAAGCCATATTCCATTGTTTACAGTCTAGCCAAGCATAGCTAGCAGGCTGCAGGCAGTTGCTTCATATTTACTGCACTTACCTGCAAATGGTATCAATCTTCTCAACTAACTCTCGCCAATAAAGAAAATAAGTGTATTTGCTAAAATGTTTAACTATTCCTTTAAACAACTTTAAATGTGTTTTCAGGTTGTAGAGATCCTCCAGAAGCTGTATGCTTGTGGTGCTGATGATCTGGGCCTGAACTTCATCAACGAGCTCACCGTTAGGTTCTGCCACTGTCCCAAGTGGGTGGGGAGGCAGGCCTTTGCCTTCATCTGCCAGGTCTGTTGTGTTTATCTCTCATTATTTTGCATGAGATGATGAAACTCAGCTTTTGCACCGTCTCCCCAGCTGTTTTTCAACTACATTTTAATGCTATTTCCTTTTAAATTTCTCACTAAAAACATACATTTTAAGGTTTGAGATTCTAGAAGTGAATGTAAAATTTAGTGCTACTTTATGCCATCCTGCAGTATTGCTACATGGATACAGACAAAACACTGGTTGTTATCTTATGTAATGACCATGTTAGACAACCTGATGACCGATAAGAACGTGACTGTTTTTCTCCCATGTGTGAAAATACCTGTCTGTAACACCAACCTGTTTGAGTGACTGTTTTATGTTTCCTTATATTTTAGGCCATAGTGGAGGAGGACTGTATGCCTATGGACCAGTTCAGCCAGCACCTCCTGCCTAGCCTGCTCAGCCTCTCTTCAGACCCAGTGGCTAATGTCCGCGTACTGGTGGCCAAGGCGCTACGACAGAGTGTCATGGAGAAATGTAAAATGCTAATGAACTCACTGACATATGATTAAAGGGATTGTTACATTTTGTTTATGTTTACATTTTCATATGCCTCTAGTCTTTATGTTAAGCTGAGCTAATCAACCTCTGACTCTAGGTCCATATTTAACACACAGACATGAGAGTGGTGTCAATTTTCTCATCAAACTCAAAGAAAGTGAATTTGTCTATGTCCAAAATGTTGAGCTATGACTTAAATGCACGGAACAAAAGCCTCTGAGGCCACAGGAAGCTATTACGGGATAATGGTAAATGGTAAATATAGTACATGAGTAGTACAAGCAGAGAAGAGTCACAACGTCAATGACCTACCTAAAAAAAAAAAGACCAAGAAAAGTAACTCTGAAGTGTACTGAACTCAACAGGGTGCTTTTTATCATTGGGTGTTACAACGCTTTCAAAAGTTACTTATTCTTGCTGTAGCACATGTTCTGTCCCTTTTCTCTTACACACACCCTGTAGCTTTTTGCTGGTAGGTTTTTACTTTTACTAACGGAGTCCTGTATATGGTTTACAGCATACTTCAAGGAGCCAGGCTGCGCCTACTCTGATGAGCTGGAAGAGACAGTGATGGCTCTGCAGTCCGACAAGGACAGGGACGTCCGCTTCTTTGCCAGCCTGGACCCCAACAAAGGCCTGATAGACACGGCTCCTTTGATCTAGCCTCAGCACCCAACTCCTGTTACAGCCCACCTGCCTGTCTACCTACCTGTCTGTGTGACTGACGCACAGTCAGCGCAACCTGCAACACCAGCACCTGACCAGATCCCCAACCACTCACCTGCTGGGCAGACCTGCACCAACAACCACTTGAGAATCATGTCAGATGTTCAGATTACAGTATAATTATGGGCATGCTCAAACAAACACAACCCAGTCTCTGGTTGGGCACTACATAGCGCACATTACATTCACCACACAAATGCATACTTCTCAAGAGTTTTCAGGAAATGAGCAGGACTCAGAGGTCGGCTGCATCGCTTTGTGGGAGCTGCCGTATTTTCGCCTGAACTTTTTCTCACCCTCCACACTAACGACATTGACTCAATCCTTCCCCAATCACAGACTTGTAAAACTACAACGAGCTTTTTCTCTCCAAAGCTCACTGTAAGCTTGATTATGAAATTGCTGAATTGATTTTTTTTTTTTTTTAATTCCTTATTGCTTCTTTTTGTGGATTTCTTAACGAACAAGCGGGCGAGGCCTGCCTGACTCTGACGTGTGCACTAACTCAGGGGGACTCATCTGAACCTAAACAGCATTATTAGCTCACATGATAAGCAGCAGCTCCTGGATCCCTGGTGACAAAACTACAGCTGTCTGAGCAACAGACCAGCCAAACCAAGTAGCTCTGCTGGTGTCTCTCACCTCATTTCCTCCCAAATGCCTCTTGTCTCAGACATGCTTCGTCTTCTGAGATGTCCTCTGGGTTATTGTCTGTTTCCCTTCTACCTTCTCTTATTCACTCGTTTTCTCTGCATTTCTCTACCTGGCCTTCATGGGCCACTGAAACCACTACTACTGCATAGAAGGAACAGTGATTCTGCCACTCAGCATAACTCTTGATTAAAACCATATCTTTGACATTTTTGAAACAACACCTTAACAAACTGTTGACCAACCCCAACCCTCACCCCCCTTACCTTCAAACTCTGTGTCTGTCTACCAAAAATGTGACACAATGCGTCTCCCAAACGGCAGGAGACTATTGAAATACCTCTGTTTGGACATGACTGGCCAGTGTGTCCTACATGTAGAGAGACTTCTGCGGTTCAAAGAGGCGCTGAATGTCCTCGATTGGTGATTCTTTTGGAGTGATTCTGTGGTGTTGACTGAAACATCTTAACAAGGGCTCACATTGATGTGCCACAGGATGATGTGAAACTCGGAGGGAAGAGTGAGAAAGCAAGCACACTGTTGGATTATGCATGCCCCCCCTGTCCTCCCTCCCCTTGTGTATAGTCTACTCCAGTTCCTTAAGGTTGACCTCCTGATATGAATTATGTGACCATGGTAGCTTTCAGTGGATCTGACTGACCAGTTGTACAGTAGGAAATAGGAATGGCTGTATGAGGAGACTGAAAGACAACTGATCATTAATTCCCAGTCTTGGTGGAATGATTTAAGTATGAGGTTTCTCAAAATTTTGCTACTCTTTGTACAGCTTAAACCTGTGGAAAATGGTATGTGTTTATGGAACCAAGGCCAGTTTAGTCGGGTTTTTACCCATTGAGATGTGTGAATATTGGGAGCAGTCACCAAGTCACTTTTTGTAGTCTCTTGAGCTTGTTTGTTTTTCCTCTGTTGTAAAATGTAAACCCTCACACCCCTCCTCCCCCCTTTTTTTTTTTTCATAGACATAACTTGAGAACTTAAGCTGATTGTGGTGTGTGCTGTGCATCTCAAGTCTTTCTTCCTTCAAAAGGAGAGATCACTGCGGTAATGGCGGTGTCTGCTCATCTCATCTGTCTGCAATTTGTGTCCATCTCATTTTTTATGTAGTAGAACAGTTAATATATACATTTTATGAAAATTATTTTTCTTTTCAATTATGCACCATTGTTCAAAGATTTTATATCCTAACTTTACAAAATTTACAACCTTTGTAATATTCAATGGTTTCTTTTAAAAAGACATTTTATGTAATGTTATTTTTAGTATTCTGTAATTAAAATGATGAAAATTACAATGCTGAGCTTAAGTTTTTAATTCTTTATTGAGCACTGTGGTTCAGTCAGCTGATAAAGAAGGGAATTGCTGCTTCATTATGAAAAACAGTGTTTTATTATATAATCTGCACGGTACTGATTGCGCATTCATAAAGTGAACAGTTAAAACAGTTATTTTAATAAAATAATTCAGTGTTGAGGCAGGTTAATTACAGTCAAGTGTTTTTAAATGAATTACAAAAAATTTGCTTCCAGTTTTAGCTATAAATATTGTTTAAATGTTAATAGCTACAGCTGCCAGTTTGGCTTTACTCTAGAGCTGTGACTCCCAGTTGAATTGGCAATCATTTTGATAACTCACTGATTAAATTATTTCATTATTTTTGTGCAAAGGGTTCTTTGAGTCCAGCTTATTCAGTATGCATGAAGATTTGCTGCTTTTCTCTCACTTTTATATCAATACTGAATGAATGTTTTGGGACATTGGTCAGACAAAACAAGATATTTCAGGATGTCCCCTCAGGCTCTTGGAAATTGTGATGGATATTTTCACTACTTTCTGACATTCAGACTAAAAGATTAATGAAAATAATTGTAAGTTGAAGTACTAATTGTCATTATAGATCAATCTGCCAGTTTCCTTGATGCATGGATTAATAGTCGGGTCCATAAAATGATACTTAATAAATGTCAAAAATCATCAGTCTCCAGAGCCCATGGGGATGTCTTCGGTTTGCTTCTTTTGTGAAACCAAGAATACTCACTTAAGATAAAGAAATACAAATCTTCACTTTTCAAAAGCTGAAACTATTGAAGTTTTTAACCTTTATCTTAAAAATGTATTGTATGATGAATTATCCAAATTGATGTTGAATACTGTCAGTGTGCAGCAGATGAAAACTTGACATTTTCCCTCTTTATCATTTCCTTCTGAATAGCAGCAGTTTTCTATCCCATGCAGTGCTGCCAAAGCTCCGGATGAGTTCCATGCCGCAGTGCCTCTCCAGATGCTCCCTGGCATGTTCTGCTATGTCCCCACGAATTTTCAGCATCTTGAAATGGTCGAAGTCTGAGCGTCCCAGCTTCCTCAGCCGCCGGGCCGCAGAGCGGTAGCACTTCCAAGGCTGGGCCTCCAGTAGGAGGTGCTGGCTGAGAGAGGCCAGGCGTGAGATCAGCTGCAGCAGGCCAGAGTCTCCGTGGTTTAAATGGACCCACATGGTGACAGCCAGGCACAGACTCAGGTGGAAGCGGGAGCAGCTACGCTGGTTGAGGTAATCCTGCAGCTGGTTGGTGTCTGTAGTGATGTCCAGAGGGATAAAGGAGATGCTGCTGGGCAGAGGGTTGGTCTGCTGAGCCCGCTGAATAAGAGCCTCGTCCAGGTCAAAGCCCAGGAGATGAACTTTGCTCCTGTCTGAGTCTTCTCCACACACGGGCTCTTTCACCAGATGCTTATAAAATGCGACACTCAGGTCCTGCCATTCACAGAGAGAAACAAAAAGAGGACATCTCTTACCACCATGGTGATTTAAAGGGGAAATCAACCAATTTGACACATGAAGTTGTGTTTACTCATCGTGAAGACTGCTACTGTAAACACTGTTGTGTAATGTCTTCTGTTGCTCTGATGAAAGTTTGAAAAATAACCCTGATGTCATCAAGGTTTAATGAAAGACACCATCGGTTACATTATTGGAAATGAACAAATGGAGTTGGATTTGTTTCAAGGCCACATCAAGGCATTAGCCTACTAAATGGCTGCAGGGAGCCCCAAAACAGTTGACTTAACTTTTTATGCCTAAATACATGATGACATTTTATGATTTTTTTGCCTTACTATACTATGTCTTTGACTTACTATATTATGACTTTTTATGCCTTACTATACTATGTAATTTTGATGCCTTACTATACTATAACATTTCATGTCTTTAAGACTTATTATACTATGACATTTTTATGCCTTACTATACTACGACTTTTTATGCTTTACTATACTATGAATTTTTATGCCTTAATATACTATGACTTTTTTGCCTTATTATACTATAACATTTCAAGTCTTACTATACTATGACTTTATGACTTATTTTACTAAGACTTTTTTTTTTCTTACAATACTATGACTTTTTATGCCTAACTATTCTATGAATTTTTATGCCTTAATATACTATGACTTTTTTGCCTTACTATGGTATGAATTTTTATGCCTTACTATACTATGACTTTTTATGCCTTACTATACTGTGACTTTTTATGCCTTACTATGGTGTGACTTTTTATGCCTTACTATACTATAACATTTCATGTATTTTTTTAAGACTTATTATACTATAACATTTTTATTCCTTACTATACTGACATTTTAATGCCTTACTATACTATGACTTTTCATGCCTTACTATACAATGTCGTTTTTATGCCTTACTATACAATGTCATTTTTATGCCTTACTATACTATGACGTTTTATGCCTAACTATACTATGACCTTTTTGCCTTACTATACTATGACTTGATGACTTGTTATAATATGACTTTTTTATGACTCATGATACTCTGACATTTATATGCCGTACTATACTGTGACTTGTTATGCCTTACTATACTATGAATTTTTATGCCTTATTATACTATGACTTCATGACTTAATGTAAAATAACATTTTTATGCCTTACTATACTATGACTTTTTATGCCTAACTATACTATGACCTTTTTGCCTTACTACACTATGACTTGATGACTTGTTATAATATGACTTTTTTATGATTCATGATACTCTGACATTTTTATACCTTACTATACTATGTCGTTTTTTAGACTTTTTATGCCTTACTATACTATGACTTTAATATGCCTTACTATACTACGTCGTTTTTAAGACTTTTTATACCTTACTATACTATAACATTTTATGCTTTACTATACTATGTCGTTTTTATGACTTTTTATGCCTCACTATAGTATGACTTCATGACTTAATGTAAAATAACATTTTTATGCCTTATATAGACTATAACTTTTTATGCCTAACTATACTGTGACTTTTTATGCCTAACTATACTATGACATTTCATATCTTACTATACTATGACTTGATGACCTGTTATAATATGACATTTTTATGCCTGTATAGTATAGTAATACTGTGACGTTTTTATGAATTTTTATGCCTCACTATAGTATGAATTTTAATGCCTTAATATACTATGACTTTTTTGCCTTACTATATACTATGACGTTTTTATGACTTTTTATGCCTTATTATACTATAACATTTCATGTCTTATTATACTATGACTTTTCATGCCTTATTATACTATGACTTTTTATGTCTTACTATACCATGTCGTTTTTAAGACTTTTTATGCCTTACTATACTATGACTTTTTATGCCTAACTATACTATGACATTGTTTGCCTTACTATACTGTAACATTTCATATCTTACTATACTATGACTTGATGACCTGTTATAATATGACATTTTTATGCCTTACTATACTGTGACTTTTTATGCCTTACCATACTATGACGTTTTTATGACTTTTTATGCCTCACTATAGTATGAATTTTTATGCCTTAATATACTATGACTTTTTTGCCTTACTGTGGTATGACTTTTTATGCCTTACTATACTATGAATTTTTATGCCTTACTATAATGACGTTTTTGACTTACTATATTATGACATTTTATGCCTTACTATACTATAACATTTGATGTCTTTTTTAAGACTTATTATACTATAACATTTTTATTCCTTAGAATACTGTGACTTTTTTTGCCATACTGTACTATTACGTTTTTATGACTTTTTATGCCTTACTATATACTATGACGTTTTTATGACTTTTTATGCCTTACTATACTATAACATTTCATGTCTTATTATACTATGACGTTATGACTTGCTATACTATGACTTTTTATGACTTATCATACTATGACATTTTTATGCCTTACTATACTATGACTTTTCATGCCTTATTATACTATGACTTTTTATGTCTTACTATACCGTGTCGTTTTTAAGACTTATTATGCCTTACTATACTATGACTTTGTGACTCACTATACTATGACTTTTTATGCCTTATTATACTATAACATTTTTATTCCTTACTATACTGACCTTTTTTTGCCATGCTATACTATGACTTTTTATGCATAACTATACTATGACCTTTTTGCCTTACTATACTATAACAGTTTATGCCTTACAATACTATGACTTTTTATGCCTTACTATACTATGTCGTTTTTATGACTTTTTATGCCCCACTATACTGTTTCGTTTTTAAGACTTTTTATGCCTTACTATACCATGACTTCCAATGCCTTACTATACAATGAATTTTTATCCCTTATTATACTATGACTTCATGACTTAATGTAAAATTACATTTTTATGCCTAACTATACTGTGACTTTTTATGCCTAACTATAATATGACCTTTTTGCCTTACTATACTATAACATTTCATGTCTTACTATACTATGACTTGATGACCTGTTATAATATGACTTTTTTATAACTCATGATACTCTGACATTTTTATGCCTTACTATACTGTGTCGTTTTTAAGACTTTTTATGCCTTATTATACTATGACTTTTTATGCCTTGCTATACTATGACTTTGTGACTTACTATAATATGACTTTTTATGCCTTACTATACTATAACATTTCATGTATTTTTTAAGACTTATTATACTATAACATTTTTATTCCTTACTATACTGACTTTTTTTTGCCATGCTATACCGTGACTTTTTATGCCTTACTATACTATGTTTTTTTTACTCTTTATGCCTTACTATACCATGACTTCCAATGCCTTACTATATGAATTTTTATCCCTTATTATACTATGACTTCATGACTTAATGCTAAATAAAATTTTTATACCTTACTATAATATGACTTTTTATGCCTAACTATACTGTGACTTTTTATGCCTAACTATACTATGACCTTTTTGCTTTACTATACCATGACTTCCAATGCCTTACTATACCATGACTTTTTATGCCTAACTATACTGTGACTTTTTATGCCTAACTATACTATGACCTTTTTGCCTTACTATACTATAACATTTCATGTCTTACTATACTATGACTTGATGACCTGTTATAATATGACTTTTTTATGATTCATGATACTCTGACATTTTTATGCCTTACCATACTGTGACTTTTTATGCCTTACCATACTATGACGCTTTTATGACTTTTATGCCTCACTATAGTATGACTTTTTATGCCTTAATATACTATGTTGTTTTTATGACTTTTCATGCGATTTTTACACTTTGTGTTTTTTATGAATCTATGTTTTTTCATTTTTTTATACCGTTTCATTATTGTGCTTGATGTTTATAATAATGTGCTATACAAATAAACTTACATTGCGGTGTCTATACTATTCCTTACTATAATATGACTTTATGACTAACTATACTATGTATTGCCTTCATCTAAATTTTAATATTGCACTTTGTGTATTTAATAATCTGTGTTTTTATATTGTTTAATACTGTTTCATTACTGTGCTTATTAACCTCTGTGTATTATGTGCTATACAAATAAATTTGCATTGCCTTGTCTTGCCTGTGACTTTTTTATTCCTTCTATATTATGATTATTTTGCCATACTATACTATGACTTTATGACTGACTATACAATGACTTTATGACTGACTATACAATTATATTTTCATGGCTTTCTATACTATGACTTTTTATGATTTACTCTGTTATGACTTTTCATGCCTTAGTGTACTATAAAATTTTTATGCCTCACTCTACTACATCATTTTTTGCCTTAATTTGCTATGACTTTTCATGCCTTACTATACTATGACTTTATGGCTTACTTTACTGTACATTGCCTTCATCTAGATTTTAATTTTACACTTTGTGTATTCAATAATCTGAGTTTTTATAGTGTTTTATACTGTTTCATTATTGTGCTTAATGAGCTCTGTGTACAATAATGTCCTATTCAAATAAACTTGCATTACCTTGTCCTGCTTATGACTTTTTATACCTTACTATACTGTGACTTTTTATGCCTTACTATAATATGAATTTTCATTCCTTAGTATACTATGTCGTTTTTATGACTTTTTATGCCTTACTATACTATGACTTTTCATGCCTTACTATACTATGTCGTTTTTATGACTTTTAATGCCTTACTATACTATGACTTTTTATACCTCACTATACTATGTCGTTTTTATGACTTTTTATGCCTTACTATACTATGTCGTTTTTATGACTTTTTATGCCTTACTATACTATGACCTTTTTATGACTTTTTATGCCTTACTATACTGTGTCGTTTTTGTGACTT